>NC_034599.1:12187516-12251723 GCF_900095145.1 Mus pahari | reverse complement strand
TGTGTGTGTGTGTGTGTGAGTATGTTTGTGTGCCAGTGTGGCTCTTGATCTTAGGATAGAGAGAAAACCACTCACATGTCAGAAGTAAACAGGAGCTAATAGGATGGAAGCTCAAGGCAGAGGAAGTCTGAGTATCTTGCATTAATGTGCTGGTTAATATTGATTAACAAGATCTATAATAACCTAGGAGAGAAGTTACCAGGAACACCTGTGAAAGACTATCTATATATTACATTATTGAGGTTGGCCAGCCTATCGTAAATATGGGCAGCATTATTCCCTGGTCTTTAGTCCTGGACTATTTAAAAAGGAAGGAGTGAGCAGAGCAGACATCCATCTCTCACTGCTTCTTAAGAGGGGTGCAATGTGATCAGCTTCTTAAACTTCACTGCCATGATGTACTGCATCCTTAAACTGCAAGCTCTTATCAGATATTTTATCCCAGGAGCAAGAAAGGTATCTAGAACAACCCCTAATATGTGGGATATAAATGTAGACTTTTGTCTTTGCCGGGGAATGGAAACATGTGGAAGTTAAGGTAAATATCTCCCAAGATTTTCTTTAGCTCTCTATTCCTGCTTGTCTGCCCTCCTCACTAAATTGGTCTTCTAAGCAAGCTTTAACATTGTTTTAAAACTTCAGAGAGATAGATGTAATAATGCACATCTATAGTCTCCATGATGTAGAAGAGGAGGCATACAGAGGATCTCCTAGGCCAGCCATCCCAGACTACTTGGCAAGCTGGATTGTAAGAGCCAATAGAACAGGAAGTTTCTTGTGAGATTGTGTCTATTAGAAATGTCAGAGAAGCTACATACATGAATACTCATCGACATGCTTACCTAAACAAGGCCTGAACAAGGATGAAACAAGCATATATGCTATCATGAAAGGGAATTCTTAAGCACCTAAACACTGTACAAAGGTTCACAGCCATCCAAGGAAAGCTGAGAGCAGGGGAAATAGACTTCCTCAGTGAAGAGCCCCAAATTCAGTAATAAGTGATTATCCCTGAAATTGTAGACATATAAATAGTTTGTGTGGCCTGATAAGATTATATTTATGTGTTTAGATTTGGAAGATGATAGGTAGATAGATAGATAGATAGATAGATAGATAGATAGATAGATAGATAGGCAACTACTTCAAAATTAGATATGTAACAATGGAAGGAAAGAAGGTCGAATTTGAAAGAATGAAAAAGGGAGGGTTGTGGGTGAGAAGTCTAGATGGAGGGAAGAGAAGGGAAGAATGATGCAAATGTATTTTAATCTCAAAAATAATTAAGAAATATCCTGCCTAAAATCAAAGAGGACAGCTCTGAAAAAATGACATCTGCGATGGTTCTCTGGCATTCACAGGCACAGTTGTGTGGTCATACATGTGTACATATACATACATACATACATACATACATACATACATACATACATGAGAGGGAGAGAGAGAGAATTATCGAATTATCTCAGGCACAGGTATGTGAGTATACATGTACATACATACATACATACATACATACATACATATAAACATACAGACATACATACAGAGAAGGGGAGGGAGAAAGGGAGAAAAAGAGGTCAGAGTACCATCTTGGGGATAATTCTCTCTCTCTCTCTCTCTCTCTCTCTCTCTCTCTCTCTCTCTCACACACACACACACACACACACACACACACACACACAGGTACATGCAGAATATATACACATAATATTCACTGTAGCAGTTAGGGATCATTGCTCTAACATCTCTAACAGTAGGCTGGCTCTCCAACCTTCACAGTGTTCATTTTCTTTCCATATTTAAAGATGTTTTATGATTCGCTCTTCAGAGTAGAATCTTCAGACAGGAGTGACTGTCTCACTCATCACATGCTGAGCACTTAGTGATCCACTGGTGTTTGCCACACTATAAATACTTGGAAACAAATGGCTGTCCAACTGTTCAGCTGAAATTGCTTGAAGGTAAAGTTCTAAAGTACAACTTACATTCCCATCTCTGCAGACTTCTGTGGATAGTAAGCTCGCTTATCTGCCCCTTTCCTGCTCTTCCTATAATCGTATTATCTTTATACATCTGTACATTTTCCAGCCATTTCAGGCACTTATTCATCTATTTTTATTCAATTTATCTCTCCATGGTCTGTGTGTGGGCATCTCAGTTGAGAAGGTTTGTGTTCATAAATATCTACTGCATGGCTTTACTGTTCAAACACCTTCAAAATTTTAATGGAAACTGTTTCTATAGCCTGCTTCATAAGCTGTATAATTGGCTCACATTCAAATGGGGTTGGGATAAATCCATCAATAACAGCATGTTTTAGGAAAATATAGATTAAAACACATCAAAGTAGAAGCAACTTCCTTTATACATAATAAAATTTAGTGCACACTCAAAAATACAAATTATTTTCAAAAGCAGACACCATCAGAAAGATCTTTTATGATTAAAAAAAATACCCTCAGGAGTTTTGCCATGGGAACACCAGATCACCCTAAGCATTTGTCTCTCAGGAGACCTTTACTGGAATGCAATGTCAGTTTTGGGCTTTTCCCATGAAGAAGAAAGCTGATGAAGGATCCTTCCACGACTTTGCAGCTCTCTTTTCATGAATTTACCTACCAGTGTTATTTCTGTTTTCTGGTGGGCAACAGCATTTAAGGAAAAGGAGGAAAAGTCACAGAAATAGAGAGGCTGAATAAGACATTGGATCTTGAACACATCACACCTTAATTGTGAGGTCATGGTAATGAGAGAAGCAGAAAAGCAGATGTGGGCTGGGAAAAGAAAGAGAGGTTTTGTGCTCTTCAGCCTAGTCATTCTCTCACCTCATTGTCAAGTGAGACTGTTGCAGGCCTCCTTCAATCTGGATAAACTGACATACTGAATCTCTATTAGCTGAGGCTGCATGTTATGATTATGGGTTAAGAGAGAAACTGGCTGTGCTTCACAGCATACAGCAGCGAAACATTTGTTAAAGCCAGAACTCTCTTAGCACTAGCCACCCTCTAGTCAGGCTATCAGTTAAGCCTCTGCTTAACTTAGAGTTGCTTTCCCTGTAGAAAAGTGTGGGGTAGGCATTGTCCCTGACATGGCCTGGAGCTCAGATCCAGTGAAGTCTGCAGTGTGGATGAAGCAGAGAGATAAATGCAGGCTTCTCAAGCCACTCACTGCATATTCCAGAGAGATAATAGAACGTCTCAGTTCCTCATTGCCCTACATAACTTTGAAACCCTCAATGATAGGCTATGTGGGAGGGTTTGTGGATAAGGTGGCTTCTTCAGTTTTTCCTAAGGCTAGAGAGGAGTACAACAACAGTGTTTTAGAAGATTCTCAGGCTATGCTAGATATAAGGAGCCACCGACACACAGTCCAACCAAAAAGAGCTATCAGAAAAGACAGTTGAAGTATTCCTGATGGACTTCTACTTCCACTCATTTATAGGGAAAGTTTACAGTGTGGGAGTCCTATATATTTCTATGAGTGAGCAATGGATGGAAGCTTCTAGATATCTCTTTACTTTCTATCAGTTGTTTTTTGTTTTCTGGATTTTGTTTTTGTTGTTGTTGTTTTGATTTTTGTTTGTTTGTTTTCAGGTTCATTCCTATGATGTAGAATACACAAGCATGTGTAACTATGTACTTTTGGTGATCTGTGTTTGTGAGTCAGTGACCCCTCTACATATTTCTGAGGGTTAAGTTTATATCATATTACGATTTGATTTAATGGCTGAAGCCCAAGCCTGAGATGAGAACAATAGGCATTCATTCTTTATTGGTAAATGGTGCAACTGCTCAACCACACATATTGTTGAAAACCAGCACATAGTGGAGCATGTGTCCTTATTACAAGTTGGAACATCTTCTGGGTATATGCCCAGGAGAGGGATTGCTGGATCTTCCCATAGTACAACATCCAATTTTCTGAAAGACTGCCAGACTGATTTCCAGAGTGGTTGTACCAGCTTGCAATCCAACCAGCAATGGAGGAGTGTTTCTCTTTCTCTACATCCTTGCCAGCATCTGCTGTCACCTGAATTTTTGATCTTAGCCATTCTGACTGGTGTGAGGTAGAACCCCAGAGTTGTTTCGATTTGCATTTCCCTGATGATTAAGGATGTTGAACATTTTTTTCAGGTGCTTCTCAGCCCTTCGGTATTCCTCGGTTGAGAATTCTGTTTAGCTATGTACCCCATTTTTTAATAGGCTATTTGATTTTCTGGAGTCCATCTTCTTGAGCTCCTTATATATATTGGATATTATTCCCCTATCTGATTTAGGATTGGTAAAGATCCTTTCCCAATCTGTTGGTGGCCTTTTTGTCTTATTGACAGTGTCTTTTGTCTTATAGAAGCTTTGCAAATTTGTTTGTTTGTTTATTTGTTTGTTTGTTTTGGTTTTTGGTTTTTGGTTTTTTTGAGACAGGGTTTCTCTGTATGGCCGTCGCTGTCCTGGAACTCACTTTATAGACCAGGCTGGTTTCAAACTCAGCAATCCGCCTGCCTCTGCCTCCCAAGTGTTGGGATTAAAGGTGTATGCTACCACTGCCCGTTGTAGAAGCTTTGCAATTTTATGAGGTCCCATTTGTGGATTCTCATTCTTACAGCACAAGCCGTTGCTGTTCTGTTCAGAAATTTTTCCTTTGTGCCCATATCTTCAAGGCTTTTCCCCACTTTCTCCTCTATAAGTTTCAGAATCTCTGGTTTTATGTGCCATTCCTTGATCCACTTAAACTTGAGCTTTGTACAACTGTGTCTCTATTTGCATATGTAGCAAAGGATAGCCTAGTTGGCCATCAATGGGAGGAGAGGCCCTTGGTCTTGTGAAGATCATATGCCCCAATACAGGGGAATGCCAGGGCCAGGAAGCAGGAGTGGGTGGGTTGGGGAGCAGGGTGGGAGGAGGGTATAGGGGACTTTGGGGATAACATTTGAAAAGTAAATGAAGAAAATATCTAATAAAAGAAAAAAAGTGAAAAGAAAGAAAGAAAGAAAGAAAGAAAGAAAGAAAGAAAGAAAGAAAGAAAGAAAGAAAGAAAGAAAGAAAGAAAGAAAAAACACCAGCACAGACAGAAGGGATCTGAGCACTTTAATTTCTATTTTTTTCCACATAAGACTATTTTTGACTCTATATAATGTGAAAGATCTAGTTTCTATACAGAGGTAGTGACAGTTTGCATGGATTGCTCTCATAAAATACCACAAACTGGATTGCTTAAAGAGCCAACACATACTTCTTTGTTATTGAGAAGATGGTAATTCCAAGAACAAGGAGGTGGGTACTGTAGAACTACACCCCACACACACACACACCACCTCTCCTGGGTCACACACACACACATATACACACTCTCCCTGCTCGGTCCTCAAAGGGTCTCTATGAGAACCACAGGGACATCTTCTGCCTTTCAACATAATGGCACCATTGAACACAACCTCTTAAATGACTGTTTGCAAGTGCAGTTCATTCTGAAGCACAGGAAGACTAAGACCCAATAAAGGAATTCTGAAGTAATACTCTGTAGCTCCTGCAAGAAGGGCTATCAGCAGAAGAGTCAATAACCCTAGCATTTCAGAAACTGAGGGTGAACAACCATCAGCTTAAAGCCAATCTGGGAAACTTAGGTGGCATGCTACATAGTAAGAACCTGCCTAGAATAAAACTGAGCAAACGATAAGAAAGAAAAAAAGGAAAAGGGGAAGAAAGAAAAAANAAAGAAAAAAGAAGGAAGGAAGGAAGGAAGGAAGGAAGGAAGGAAGGAAGGAAGGAAGGAAGGAAGGAAGGAAGGAAGGAAGAAATCATGAGAGTTGGAATTCAAATCTCCAGCACCCATAATATTCTGTAAGTAGGTGAGTAGCAGCTTCCATGTTCCTGGTACTCAGGATGAAAAGTCAGGGTATCTCCCAGAGCCTGTTCTCTTCACTAGCTAGCACAGAAGAACCAACTCTGGATACAGGTGAGAGACTGCCTCAATACATGTAAGGTTTGAAAGAGGAAGATAGCAGATGCTAACCTCTGGCCTCTACTCACAATATCCACATGTGTGTGAACATGTATCTACACACATCCATTTACACTAGACCCATATGCAAAAGTTTCCTGGAACCTGTCATTACAATACCACCATGGGGATTTAATTCCATTCTAGAACACTGGCATGCAGCTCTGCCCTGAGACAAGTATCAGCTTATTTAAGTCAATCTGTTCCTGCTGTGTTTACAGTTATGGTCACTGCCTATTTGCTCATAAACAAAAACAAACAAACAAAAGCACACTTATACCATAACTCAGTTTATATGTGACTAGTAGGATACACTAAGTGACAAGTGTTTTTGGTGAAACTTGTGGAAAGTGTTCATGTTACTAGGAAATTAATAGAAAAGTGTCTCTTCTCTTTCCAAGCTAGAGTCTCCCTTACCTTCACACACACACCATCTGTTATCTGTTGGCATTTTAGGCCAAACTCACTGATGATAAAAAAAAAAAAATTCAGAAATTCACCTGCCTCTTGACTAACTCTCTCCTAGACATTCAAGGGTATGTGGGTGAGATTCTTGACATCACTGTCGACTTGGATACCCTCACAATTATATCTTGCTCTGTGCTGTCTCAATCTTAGCAAAATCAATTATTATTAATCCTATAAAAAAGAAACTCATGATTACTAAGTTACAGAAAAATTCCCAAGCAGTTGTACTCATTATCCCAAATAATTCCTTCACAGTTTTGATGAAAATGCACTCTTATCATGTCCATCTAGATGTTGAGAGAAAGCCTGGTGCTGGTGGGTGGTAGAACCCATAATCGTAGCATGAGGGATACTGAGGCAGGAAGGTGACAGTTCAATGCCAGCCTGGGATGCATAGAAAGACCCTTTCCCAAAGTAATAAAAGGATAAATGATTTTTAAAAAATCCACCTACATTCTGTTTATGAACAAATTTTTAATGCTAATTTTCTCATTGCTTCGAATCTTTCTGTTCTTGGTAATCCAGTGGGTCAGTTCACATCCTTCTTGAGTTGAGAACCTTGATGTTGGTTAGCAATATATACACATATATGTCTAAATAATTTGAGTGTGTGTGTGTGTGTGTGTGTGTGTGTGTGTAACAGAACAGAAAATGAGAGAATGAATATAAATATATGAAGTGTTATCAGATTGGCTTACACACTATGATTTGATTTGCTATCTTACACTGGAAAGGCTAAGAATCTAATAGTTGTTCAATCTAGAAGTCAGGATGTGTCAGCAGTATGAAACTGGTACCAAAGGCCTGAAGGATTCCTGGATAGTTGCTGGTCTTCACTCTATATTGAAATACAGAAGAAGAGTTAATGCATAGCAACAGATTGAAAAAGAGTGAGGGCAACCATGCAAAAAGCAAACTTACATTTTTGCACTCCACATTTAAGCTGGGTCTTCCTGCTTAAAAAGAACTGCTCACAGGCATCCTCACTAGGTTCCGATTTAGTAGATTCTGGGTGTAGTCAAACAGACAACAAAGATTAGTCATCTCAATATATACATATATTCATATGTGTATTCAAGTATATATGTATATTACTGTACATATAAATGTGTGTTTTCTGTATGTATATGCGAATATATGTACACATATATGTTTATGTTTGGATATGTTTGAATGTGTATAGGTCAGTTTGTGTCTATATACTGAATATGTATGTATTTGTATGTATGTGTTTATGTATGTTTTATGTGTTTATGTGTATATCTGGATGTTTCTATATGTGTATGTGTGTATAGTCTGTACATGTGAATATACATATATATATATATGTAGTTTTATTTATTTATGTGTATGTATGTAGATATGCATATGTATGTGTATATAAGTATATGCATAGATAGATAGATAGATAGATAGATAGATAGATAGATAGATAGATAGATAGATAGATATGGGTGTATTTGTGTGTGTATATGGAAAGAAAGACCAACAGACAGACAGGCAGAAAGGTATATGTGTGATGAATATATATGTTTATTGCTGTAGAAAATATCCTGGTGATATAGTCATTCTGAGTGTATTTTCATTATTCATATCATTTGCATATCTGTGGAAGAGATATTACTAGACATTGTATTTGAATAGAATTAGTAAAAGTATAGTTATTATAATGTATATATCTCTAACCCATACTCCACCAAGTATAAATCAAAGTTAGTACTCAAAACTGAAACAGTTTTGTGTGTGTGTAGAGTGTCCCTTGTAGGTTTTTTAAGGTCCATGTATCAAGGAGAAGAAGTGAAGCAGAGGAGAAAGACTGTAAACCCAGCTGGTTATAAATATTCACATAGCCTAAGACTGGAATGCTGACAACCTCCCAAGACTCTCAGCATTTATGAAAATCCATCAAGTCCATTCATTGACCCATGGAGACAGGTGTTCTCATTAAGTCAAGTTATAGATCAGAAGTCAATGAAAGAAACAACTCAGCCTCTACTGTCATTGGAGGAACTGAGACCTCACAGGAGTGACAAGTTAGCACAGAGTATGTTTATCAGCCTGACTGTAGAACTGGCCCAGGATACACTCATTGTTTGTCTGCTTGGGGACAAACATGTTCAGCAAGATAGACAAAAGGTATCTGTCCATCAGAACCTGGAAACCATGTTCTTTGATATATCAACATTTTTATTTAAGACCCTGGAACTACCTCTTAAACCCTCAGGTAAACTGTGGACTCTGAAAAGATTGCAAACAGATCTGAATAGCAGCAAACCTTAGGAAGATACAAAGAATTAGAGATTCTTACTTCTTATTTTTATAAACAATAATAAAACCAAAAGCTACATGGAATATTTTACTATTTATTCTAGTTTCATCCATTTTTCTGTTATACACTTAACCTTTTCCTTTGCATTAAATCTTTTGTGTTAAGAATCTATGTAAGTTTCATCAAGATGAAATTTTCATTTAAAAATAATTCTGTTTAATAAATAGCAGAAGCCTTATCCATAATTTCTGCTGTACGTAGCTCCAAGAGAATAGTAGTATCTTCCTGACAGTCTCTAGTTACAGAAAATGTCTCACTGTATTTTTCTTTTTTTCTGTTGCTTCCTCCCATCTCTTTCTTTTTCTCCCTTCAAGATTTCCTAATGAGCAAATACTTTGCACCCAGTAGTATTCCAGAAAGTTACAGAAATAAAAACAAATCTCCTGTTTACATAAATTTTCATTGCCACAATAAATATATAGCTAGCATAAAATATCATCCAATTTCTACACTAAAGAATAAGTAAGGGATGCAATGTAGAGTAAGTTCATGGAGGACTTCCTTCAGTTCAGAATCTCTTCTCTGTGCTCTCTCAATGGGGAGGAAAGGAAGGGATGGAAAGGGGGCCAGGGGTCCTTCTGTTCAGCCATCTCTGTAAGGTCACAGGGTAGGGAGTGGGCCTCAGCCCTGTGCACTTGGCAGTTCTGAATTCTAGTTTCTAGTGTCTTTTACTGTAATGGTAGTAAACTATTATTTTATATGTTATGGTATGGGATAACATCTCTGGGGCACTGAGATTTTCTTTCATCTGATTCAGAGCAACACTAGTAGAAAGCAACATGATCATAGAATTTTGGTAATCTACTTCTCTCTTATGACTATATGACATTACTGAAGAAGCCTTTAGAAACTTATACATTTTGCTTCTTTGGGATTCCTTAACTATATCCATCACAGAGGAACAAGCAGAGAAACAAGAACAATGAAGCTAATCAAGGAAAGGGGTCTTGAAACTAGAAGATGAAGTGAATATGGGTTGGAAGTACAGCAATCAGAAGGAGCATTGAACACCATCGGTAAGCCCTCTGAGACCCAGAGCAGAATCTGCAATTCTTCAAGCCATAGAGATCAGATATTCAGGTATCTGACGGCTTACATGCTCTGCTTGAATAGCTATCCTTTTGTTATTAAAACATGAAGCTATTTTCTTAATTTCAATTTTCCAAGAAATGTTAAAAATAATTTAAGCATTAAGGAGTTAAATGTATTCTCCTTTCATTCCTTTTGCATTAGTTTCCCATTTTACTTAATTTTTTATGGCTGGAAGAATTTAATTAATTCAACATGGTTGCTTTAGAAAGACATTTTCCAGGCCCTTCTAGACATGCTGTAGACATTTATTCAAAATAAGCCTAGGGAATAAGCCACTCCAGTAAATAATTTATTATATTTGATGTAAATTCATTTAGAGTTTTTTTTTTTAACTTTTCTGAAAGCTGAACAGTAACGCAATGCTCCCCACCAGTGTGAAATATTTGTAGCAATTAATATTTCTGGAGCTTTATTACTCTACAGTTCTTTTTAAACAGACATAGATCTGAGTTCAGTCGCACAGTACAGCGACTCAGTTAGCACTATGTGAAAGCTTTGCACATCTTACACAGAATGAAGTAAATTGACCTTTCTGGGGGGGGGGTGTATTTTTCATATTACTGTTATCAAAGGGCTGCCATTTGGGGAGTCCTTTTCTTCAAAATGAGGCCTTATTCATTTGGCTCATCATCTATGGCTTATTTGAAATTTTAAAATATATGTTTTGCTGAATTTTGATATGTCAAGAACTCTTTATTTTCCTTAAATAACTACTTTGAAAGAATGAACTTGCAATTTTCAAACCAATAGTTATTATTTCAGAGCATTCTTGCAGATTGAAGACTTGCCGCTCACTTAAGTTTGGCGAGCAAGAACTTTACCTCCCCAAATGTTCGTGCATGGTCTGTTAGCTATGGGCTCTGCTGAGGATTGACTGAAAATTAAATGATTTGTGCCTCTTTTAAAGCTCAGATTCCTATAAATTAAAGCAAAAATAGAAATTGTATTTTTAGAGTAAACAAGAGTTTAAGAAATATACAACAACGAAACCACCCTTTGCCACATTTCACATTATAAATAAAATACTGTTAGCAAATGTGCCTGTATTTGTTTGGGCAATTTATACTTAATTTTAGAGTTTTCTTATAAGTAAACAGTCATAAAAATGTAAATCTGCTCAGCTAATATTTTACATCTGGAAGAAGCCTCAAAATCTATTTGTATAAATTCTTTTATTGACATGAATGCACAAAACGTAAGTTGAGAAGTGAGTTAGCCAAGGATAGCTTCATAATGGCAAGATACACCCAGCTGTTTTCCTCTGCCCTCCTTGGAGTGATCTCTTTAAACTACAGAGATGTGACCATTGTGACAGTCGGTGAATAAAAGTCAGGCACAGTGCCATCTGTTGCACACAGCATCATAAACCTTGACTGAACTCCACAGTTGCAGCCATCTTCTTCATTGAACATGCCTATTCTGAGACATTAACAAAAAATGAGTGTACAGTTTGCCATCCAGAACCCTTCCATGTACAGCTGGTTGTCATGGCACTATGCAATTCTTTCCTCAGACTGAAAACATTCCCACCCTAGGAAGGAGAGAGGCTCATAATACTCAGGAGATAAATAAAACCTACATAGTTCAACAAGATCCTAAACCTGCCAGGGTTCACAGGACATCCCCCAGGGGAATGGAGGCAGTAACAACTACTAGATGGAATTGCCTGTAAACTGGACACAGAACTCAAAGGATAAAATTTTTGTGTTATTAACAATGCTGGGATGGCCTTAACAATAATGCAGTACCTGAGTCACCTATGTTCCTGAAAGTTCAACAAACTCATTGGTCCATCAAGGCAAAATTTGAAGAATGACCTGAGATGCACTGACACTGGCTCACATCCTTTTGGGGAAATTCCCACAACATAGGATCACAGCACAAGATTACCCTTTCATATGAACATGTGAGAGTTGAATTCTCCAACTCACCAACATCCATAGCAATCAACACTTCTTGTCCTCTGATATAGAGAGAGCAATTCACCTGATTCAAATAGCATCACACTTTGATCTCAGAAAGGAACCACCTGCTCACTAAATTATGCACCTTCCCAGAGAACATGCACTATTCATGATATAAATTACATTTAGGAGTCCTGAGTGCAATTCCATGTAGAATGACTCTTAGAAAAGTTGCTTATTAAATGTGTGCCTTATCTTAATGATCTTCATTAGTAATTGACATTTTTAGCTCCAGGGCCTGGAGGAAACACATCCAGTCTTCTGCCCTCTGCTAATGCTGCATAATCTCTGAGAGATTAGGTTGTTGGCAGGAAGCACAAGAAGCTCTTGGACCAATGTGAACATCCTCCTTCAATTTATAACCAGGAGTCACTTTCTATATCCCAGTACCTACCAGCTCTGCAGGGTGAAGATACTGTGGCATTTTCCTAAGGAAGGCACTTTTCCAAATCTATGTCCTTGTATGTTTGAATGCCTCCATTGTGTTTTGACATTTTCATGTCTTCATTAGTGAGTTGCAACACCTCTCTCCCTGAAACCATCACCTACCACTAAGTACACTGTCACAGAGCCATTTGATGACTTCAGATATATGACTCTCAATAATAAAATATTGTGATGTCTTTGTTTGCCTCAAGTAGAACATTCATTATTCTTATGTCTGCTCCCATCATGTTGAGAGTTCAAATTGGTTTAAGTTAATTCAACCCATTGAATCACAGGTTGTTAACCCTCTAGCATTAAGTATTTGAAGTACCAACCACATAGCAGGACATTGTGTTCTCCTTTTTTTTGCCATCTTAAAGCTGGCCTATCTCACTTTTGCTTCTCTTACTTGACTTAGTGGTTCATCTTCATTGTCAACTTGACTGGATTTTGTATCACCTAGAAGGCACACTGCTAAAGGTGACATGCAGGTGTCTCCAGAGTGGTTTAACTGAATGATCTATTCTGAATGTAGATGGTACCAATCTATAGGCTGGGGTACTAGCCATAATAGGGAGAAAGAGATAGTGAACTGAACATGAGAATCCTCTCTGCTTTCTAACTTCAGGTGCATTTTAACCAGCTGCCTCATGGTCCTGATGCTATGCTTCCCTACCATGTTGAACCATATTCCCTTCAAACTGTTAGTCAAATAAAGAAACCTTTTCTCTTTAAGTTGCTGTTTTTAGGTACTTTGTCAGAGGAACTGGTGCATCTAGAATTATATATCAAAACCCACTTGAACAAAATGAAATATTAAGAAAAATTTTGACTACATCCTGGTAAGTATGAGGCCCCTTACCCTAGTCCTGACTTCATCTCTAATCCTGGATCCACACTTCACACTGACTGTTGTGAGTGCCTGTGACATATCCTAGATAACCAAACATTTACCTTGTCTGTTACTACTCTTCCCTTTCCACAACCAAGTAAGCCTCAGGAATGACTATTAAACCCTGATTTCTATCCTGGTGTTTTCCCTTTCCTGATCATCTCAGGTCTCTCAAGCCTTTATAATCCAGGCTTTCTTTACTACATCAAGAGAAGACCTACCTAAATAAGTAGGTTCAGAAATAATGAGGTGGAAAATTAGAGAGCTGTGTGACACAATTAACTGCATATAGATTTTGCATAACCCTTTAGATTTACATTGTTAATGATAACAATGTCTACTTATAGTAACCCATCCTCCAACACTTCCTCTTTCCATCTCTCCCCCCCCCCCAGTTATATGATGTTTAATGTCATCTCTGAGAAGACAATTTCACAGTATTCTATGGTAATCCCTCCCTCAATTCATAATCAAAGTCATGTAGAACAGTGTGTAGTCAGCTTATTAAGGATAGACTTACCTTTCCATCTTCCACAGGAATCTAAACTTTTGACTTAATACATTTTCATTTTCTGAGGATTTAGGGCCTGATGAACAGAACAGATTACTGATACTCTTCCTTGAGTTGTGAGAAATCAGGAACTGAATAATGATGGTTTAAATACACATTTATTTTCAGTAAAAGTTGATGAAAAAATATATATTTCAGGATGAGAGCTCACCATGTAGTTCAATATGAATTCTTAGAATATGTCATTTTCTTTCCTTCCTGCTAGGTACCAGCCCCATTCAGGGAAGAACTGCAGAATCAATAGGTAGTGAGCAAGCATTGATCCCCTTAGGCAGTATGGCCATTATCCCCAAGATATGCTGTGAGCTGGAAATCCTCTTCGCAACCAGCCTGGTTAGATGCTACCCTGGCTCCAGGGAGTTGACTAAAGAAGAGGTTAATGCAACCCAAAGAATTTAGGAGAAACCCTGCATAATACAAACCAGAGTGTGGGAAGAAGATATCTTACCAACTTAAATTAAATTTTTTCCCAACTTCAAAATTTTCATATAGAGTTACTGACCTAAAATATTTCGGGTATCCCAAAATTATCCCAAGACACCCTATGCTATTTCTGAGATAGGTTCAATCATGAGTGATGGTTTTATTTCTCTTTAAGTCCTGTTCACTTCTGAGCATTCCTGGTTAATTACACCACTTGGTCAACCAAGCTGAGCTGGCCAAACTTCCCACAGTAGCCTCTATTGTAATTTCTGGGAGATGAGAGGATCCATATCAGAAGCTTAAAAGTTGATCCAGAGTTATAACTTCAGTATGGCTACCCTTTTCAGAGTGTAGAACACTGTTCCAGCTCAGAGCCTTGGCCTGCATCAGAATCCTGCCCAGGTAAGATCTTTGTGTTCAGTGAGATCCATGTCCTGGGTCAGATCTTTTCCTGTGTCAGAGAAGCACCCTGACTCAGTGCCATGCCTAAATCATAGCTGTACCCAGAGTCAGAGTACTTTCTTAGTCAGATCCCTGCTGTGCATCAGAACACATCTCCAAGTCAGGACCCAGAGCTTTGTCCTCAGTCAAACCCCTGCCCCAAGTCAGGGACCAGTACCTTGTCCTTGGTAAGAGCCCTTTACTGGATCAGGATCTTAAGTAAGACAGAATGAAGAAATCAGGTCAACATATAGAAGAACCCACAGTATGGTGATTATAGCCATACGCAAGTATATATTATAGAATATTTCTTTTTTTCCAGAAGGGACATGACTTCATAATTTCACTTTAGTCTGATTCTTTCCCATAAAAGGTCATAATTTATCCAGGAAGAAGCACAGATTCAGAGTGGTAAGTTTGGAAGAGGGGTTCACCTCTTTTGTTTTCTTGGGGAGTGTCATTGTGTTTTAGAAAAACACAAATAAATTTGTGTACCATGTATTCATGAAAAGCTAATAAGATTGGATATTCAAAGAACTTCCTAAGGTGCTTGGTTCACAATGGCATAAAAGTCAGTTGACTTAAATTAACTCATACTCTGGCCATCTACCATACAAGAGTAAGGATGCCTTTCAGATATAGGATTTCAATGTTTTATGGGGCAAACATTTGGCAAAAAGACTTTACTTTCAGACCATAGTTTTCTCTAATATCTGAGTTATAGCTTATCATTTCTTTGCTCTTTAATCTCTTTTTACCTTTTTAAAAATTATCTTTAATCTTTTTTTTAAAGTTCAGTCATTATACCCCTCCAATTGTGCCCTCCAACAGTTTCTCATCCCATTCCTCCTTCCCCCCTCTCCAAGAGGATGTCCCCACATTCCCACACACACCCCTGCACCACACCAGACCTCCTCATTCCCTGAGGTCTCAAGTCTCTCAAGGATTAGGTGTATCTTCTCTCATTGAGGCCATATCAGGCAGTCCCTTACTGTGTATGTGTCAGGGGTCTTGGATCAGCTAGTGTATGCTGCCTGATTGTTGGCTCAGTGTCTGAAAGATCTCAGGTGTCTGAGGACATTACAAGTTTTGCAGGCGAATTGATGGAACCAAAAAAATGATACCTATCATTCTGAGAGGTATCTCAGACCCAAAAGGACATGCATGGTATATACTCACTAATAAGTGGATATTAGCCAAAAAAAAAAAAAAAAAAGCAGAGAATGCCCAAGATACAGGCCACAGAACTCAAAAAGGTTAAAAATTGTAAGGCTCAAGTGAGGATGCTACAATCCCACTAGAGAGGGAAAAGAAACCAGAAGGCAAAGGCAGGGAGAAAGCTG
This sequence comes from Mus pahari, assembly GCF_900095145.1. Lineage (NCBI taxonomy): Eukaryota > Metazoa > Chordata > Mammalia > Rodentia > Muridae > Mus > Mus pahari. Next base: position 12,235,774 of record NC_034599.1, on the reverse strand, counting down.
GGTGGGAGAGGGGAAGGGGGGAGCAAGGGAATATGGGAACATGATCAAGTGTTCGGTGGAGGGACCAGGAGTGAAGCCCTCCAAAGGCCAGCAGCATGAATGGAAATATACAACCTCAGGAGGGTGGGAGGTGGAGGACCCTCTAGAATGTACCAGAAACCCAGGAGGTGAAAGAATCTCAAGACTCAAAGGAAGGGACCATAGATGTAATATACTACAGTGGGGAAAGAGAACTTGTAGAATCCACCTCCAGTAGAAAAACAGGGTATCAAGTGGAGAGATGGGGTTGCAATCCCACAATCAAAATCTCTGACTCAGACTTATTCCTGTCTAAAAGAACTGCAGGGCCAAAACAATGGAGAAGAGTGTGGGGGAAAGGAGGTCCAGTGACCAACCCAAGTTGAGACCCATCTCAAGGGGACGCTCCAAAGTCTGACACTATCTGATGCTATGATGTACTTACAGAGAGAAGCCTAGCATGGCTGCCCACTGAAAGGCCTGAAAGCAGCTGGTTGAGACAGAAGCAGATACTTACATCCAACCAATGGACAGCAGACAGGGATCCTCGTGGCTGAATTAGGGAAAGGCTGGAAGAAGCTAAGGAGCAGGGCGACCCCATAGGAAGACTGGCTCTGTAATCTTAATTCTCCTATTGTGGAGCCTACCCTAAGGTTTTTGTTTGTTTGTTTGTTTGTTTGTTTTGTTTTTTTTCAGAAATATCAGAAATAAATGTTAGGCTGGGTTGGGGTTATTTGGCCTGTAGCAAATTGTGTTCATCTGTCTGTTTCACAGATGTACAGCAGACAGGATCTAACTCCACATCACTAAGAGATATGTGGAAGTGGGGGGCCAGATATTGTACTATGGACCCTTGTGTCTGCTTCTGCAGTAGAAATGATGGCAAGATTTGATTTTCAGAATCAAATTGGTTTCCTCACTTTAAAAGAAAGATTTATAGTCATCCAATGTAATTTACAAAATTATTCAGAATCAAGGTTGACTTGAAGTCAGTGCTTATTAAATGCTAGCTTTGGTGGAAGATAACAAAGCTGGGTGATGGTGATGATGGGCTCACCATTCTTTACAATAACAAACATAGCCATGAGAGGAAACAAAGGAGGACTATAGTGTGGGAGAAAGGTGGCCACAGAGCAGAGGTAGTCTGCTAGAAACCGCAAAACAACAAGAACAACAACAACAAAACAATAGAACTGGCCCTATGGTGTACACCAAAAGTAATGCATATCTATACCTCAACATAATCTCTTGAGTCTATGACACATTATGCCTTTTACCTACTTAAAGATCACAATCCTACCTGCAAGTATTCAATAGTGAAAGATAACTCTTCCATCAACAGGGGGACTAAAATTTGGCCTTTCCTATGAAGTCAGAACATATGGATATATAAAAATAATAGGGGTAGAGATATATACCAATGTAGGAGTATATAAAAAGTATATTCTCCACTGAAATGTATGTAGTTATTATACTTTTTTAAAATGAGTTTTTATATATATTCTAATACATTATATCAATCACATTGAAATCTGGATATATTTGAAACTATTTCTTAACAATGCACTTTTTAAGAAAGATATTGTCAATCTAGCTATGTTGATGGCATCTATGTCTGCCATCTTCCTGCCTAGATAAATTCATTTACTGTTAGGTAAAATAAATACGATAAGAATATTTCACTGTCTGCTAAGCTTAAAGGGATCTCTTGTGCATACTTGGATATGGAAATTGCAGAACATGGAATTATAAAAATATGACTACTGGCCTCAGCTGCAACCATAGATTCTGTGGAGAAATAATAATGTGATCTTCTTAATAACAAGTATTAAAAAGCAAGTAGATACACATAAAAGGTGAGTACTACACGCAAATCCTTTCATTCTTACTACCGTGGAATTCATGCCTTATGAAACAGCCCTCCGCTTAGGACAGCAAACAACTGTTTTCCCACTCTGCAGGTGTGGACAGCATTGGGATGCACCAGCTGTAAGTTTAGGAAGCTAGGTTGGGTCTAGTTAACCTAACATTCTTGCTTTCACTCGGGGCTCCTCACAATCTGAGGTTTATTCAACTGCTTCTATTCAACTGCTTGCTCTCTCTCTCTCTCTCTCTCTCTCTCTCTCTCTCTCTCTCTCTCTCTCTCTCTCTCTCTTCATGATGTAAAGCCACTATAAATCCACAGCCAAATAAACTAGCCAAAGATTAATACCGACAGCAACAATGTAACAACAGTAGACATAAAAAATACAGCTGCAATACCATCATAAACAGATGAAACTGAGCTCCAAAGAGTGCTTCACTATCCAGTCCATAAAAGACTGAATGCTGTCATCTGGGCCACAGGAGGACAATCAAAACGGCTTTCTGGGGCAGACACAGCAACTCATTTATCAGCTCTGTCACTTCAGACACAGCATGGGAATTGGAACTCCCTCCTTCCACGCAGGCAGCAGAAAACAGAAAGCTAGAGAGAGGAGAGGAGAGACATGCTGTGTAGATAGGCAAGATTCCAGGCTCAGCAAGAACCATGAGGAAAGCTCAGTTTATTCCATCAGGGATGCTAAGCATAACTGGTCATTAACTAGACAGTGAGCCATGCAGCAATAGCAAAGCCTACCTGAAGGTTAAGGTAGCCTGGAAGCGAATAGAGCACAGCATATAAAATCATGACATGTATATACTCATTTAAGTTATGAATTTGTGTGTATAATATAATGATATGATACATTATATATGAATATCTACTACTATATGCTATGACAATTATTAAGTATTAAGACTCGGATTCAGGGTTGGGAAAAATTTTCAGTAATTGAAGAATTTGCTTAGCAACATGAGGGCCTAAGTTTGAGCCCAAGGACCTACATATACAAACAGGGTGACATACATTTATAATCCCAGTGATGGAATGTGGTTACAGAAGAATCCCTGGAGCCAGTAGGCCTAGCTGTCTTTGCAGATTGAAGAGAGAGAGAGAGAGAGAGAGAGAGAGAGAGAGAGAGAGAGAAATCTTGATAAAAAACAAAACAAAGTAGACATAACTCTGGCCTACACACATGCACTCACTCACACACACACACACACACACACACACACACATGCAAATGCACTCTTGAACACACCTGAATACATGCATACACACAAATATAGACTGTTCGTTGTAATGACATGCACTATAGGATTTCCTAAGTGGAAACAAGGAGGTAAGACAAAGCATGTGGATTGCAGCTTAAAGGTTAAGGCTTGATGGACAATTTAGAAGGCTTGAGACTCTTTAAGAAGCAATAGCCCATAATCTGATGGGGTAGTATAAATTGTGTCCTGAGTTACGAGTAGAGAAACATGGCTGCAGAGTTCATACCCGAGACAGACAGCAGAAGATGAAAAGAGAAAGGAGGTCTGAATATTAGGTCAGAGCCTTAAAGGTTTTACTTCAGGCATCAAAAGTGTGATCTATCTTAAGATGAAATAATAGAGGGTCTAAACGTTCAACTATAAGTCAATCAGAAAGCAAGGGTTGCTCAGAGGGCCATTACGATATTGCCAAGGGGATCAGAAACAAACTAGGATGAGCTCTCCACTCAATATAGACTTGTGCTTCTTAATAGGAATAACTGCTCTCTTCAAAGGAGAGACTCCTACTGAGAAAGCCTGGTGCAGGCGGGGCGTCCAGCATTCCTAGCAAGCTCCAAGTTGATACCAGTGTTGTTGGCCTGGCCCATGGAGAGTGCAAGATTGCAGGCAACCCCGGAAACTCCATTTTTGTGAGGCTGGCTGTTTAAATGCATGTGCTTACATCAGGAGAAGATGAAGACATATTCACTATGAAAGATAAAAGTCTACATTTTAAATGAAGCCTAAATTGTGCTAGAGGCATTGAGGAGCTTTGAAATAGCAGAAGACAAAAATATAAGTGTGTAAAATGTCTCTGAAAATAACATTACACTATTAAAGATGTGGACAAGGAACAACATTGGATCTAAGGGTAGAAGAGAGACAGACTCCAGTCCCAGCCTATGTGGAGATGTAAAGACCCAGCATGTAACCCCACCCTGGAGTTTTCTGAAAGTTTTCCTATCTCGGTCCACTCCATGGAATAGCTGAGGTCCCTGCTCATACTGACAGTCAGCTTGTGTCCTTAAGAATCCTGCTTCCCTTATTCTCTTGTGGCATTTTTTTTCAGGGAACACTTTCCAGTGACACCCCATCCCAGTGTGGGTTACCCAGAGTCCTAGCTTCAGGCATATGTGCTCATTTCTGGATATTACATCACAGCAATACCTGTCATTTGAGCTGTCTTTCCACAGGCATGTTCCTGAACAAAGACAGCCCATCTCTTTTGTGTTTGCCCATTGGATTTCCATTTTGGAAGTTTTATCAGTAGGTGCTACTGTATCATCTGTGAAAAACAAGCCAGCAAATTTCAGGGTCATTTTTGAGAGAGTGAGGTCACATTCCCAGCTGTTGTGCCCTGCCTTCTGTGTCTTCCCTCCTTCTCACCACTTATTTTGAATAGAGCTGCTGCAGTTACATTGTCTTCCCCTTATTTATTATCCACCTGCTGTTGGAGGAAACTGCCTTTATGGGATACACTCTTTAAAACAGAATAATGTAGCACTCTCTTGTAATATCTTCAGACCAAGCCAAAATAAAAGGCACAGAAAAATCATGGTCAAAAAGTCACATATGTAGCAGAAGATGGCCTAATCGGCCATCATTGGGAAGAGAGGCCCCTTGGTCTTGTAAACTTTATATGACCCAGCACAGGGGAAGGCCAGGGCCAAGTAGTGGGAGTAGGTGGGTAGAGGAGCAGGGGCGGGGCGGGTATAGGGAACTTTCAGGATAGCATTTGAAATGTAAATAAAGAAAATAATAATAAAAATGTATAAAATTTATTTAAGAATTTACTGTATCATAAAGTGTGATTTTGTACATAATTGAAATAAAACTTGTTGCCAATAAATATGGAGCTTAAAAAATGTCACACAAAGTGGCTTCAAAACTGAGAAATATGAGCAGGAAATGAACAAACACACTTTTAGCAGAGAGATCTGGACACTGATACATCTGGGGAAAAGGGGCAGCTATTTACATTGACAGTGAGAAATCTAGCAAGAAACAAGGAAAGGGAACAGGAAGCTGATAGTACATGCTTCCACATGAATTTATGGTCCACTGAAACTGAATTAAAACAGGGTGTGTTTCTTGGCTGTACATATAGACGCATTTCCACACATGGTTGCAAGATGATCCTGTGCATAACTGCCATACAGATTTCCAGGTGCTTGGGTAACAGCTTGAAAGAGGCATAAAGGGGACGACTGGAAGACAGACACAGAGATGAATGAGGGTGATTGAGTTACCAGAGAAGGAGGCAGTCAGTACAGAGAACCTCAGCTATTACTGAGGACAACTAACCAAAAGGATGATATGGGGACAATATATTCTCTGGTGAGTAGCATCCTGGGTGAGTATTGACAAAATGGAATTAAGGCTTAGGGTCAGGACCAGTCCTGAAAGGTTAACAAGCACTTGCAAAGGGGTGGCATCTGTGGTGTGATGCCTAACGAGGATCTAGACAGTAAGACGTCTGGGGGGAAAGGGCGTTGCCTGTGAGGTCATTGTGAGAGAATCTGAACATCTGATAAAACTGACTCATAAGGTCAAGGATAGAGTTCTCATTCAGACAACCTCTCCATCTTCTCCATTGTAATGAATGTAGGAAAAGCAACAAAATGAAGTAGAATGGACCATCTACTGACCTGTGCTCCCTGAAAGCCAGGACCTCTTCTTATTCATCGCTACACAAGAGGAGTTTTCATAGAACCAAAGTGCTTATTATATGTTTTCTGAATTAATTAAGGTGAAAATCTGAGGGGGAAAGGCCTGTGAAGTTATACCAGATGCACGCTCAGCACTTTTGAGTCTCTGGATCTCCCAAAGGCTCTGCATTCCAGAAAGCAATTTGTACTCTAGTCATGGTCTCATAGTAAGTCTTTAGGGTATAGTAAACCCCTCAGCAAAGGTTAGGCTGAACTACATTTCAGTGAAGTGGTTTCTCTCTTTCTAAATCTAAGTGTGAAATGAAAGGGTTCAACAGAAAACCTTAGGGCACTGTACGGCTTCATGGGTAAGAATATGGGCTAAAGGTCCTGATGGCCAGAGTTCAAAATTCAGCTGTGCCACTCCCTAATTGGCTATAGACTTCAGCAAGATACTTAATTTCCTTCTTAAGTTTCCCAATTTTTAAACCAGAATAATGATAATTCTGTATGGATGAGTTTGTGGAGTTTTAAATAAATAAACCATGCAAAAATATTCAAGAGGCTGTGGCTCTATAAATCCTGTGTGTGAGAGGAGGGCACACCATGGAGAGTTGGAGGGAGTCAGACTCTAAACAAGATAGTCAGCAAACAGAAATTATCATTTGAGATAGAAGTTAGCTTTCTCAGACACGTTAAATGAATTTAGATACAACAAAACTGCTTGTTATAGAACAGGTAGAGAAGAATGCTTTGAATGTATGTCAAACAATAATTCAGTGACTGAAGGAAGCAAAATATCATGTTCAAGAAGACCAAGTGATGAGGGCTGAATGAACAACATAGATGGACTGAACTTTTAGATGTCAGGAGAAAGGAAACCACAGTCTTACTATGCAGTGTGACAGCTTTCGCTGTGATTTGATTTTGAACTTTGCTCTCTCTCTCTCTCTCTCTCTCTCTCTCTCTCTCTCTCTCTCTCTCTCTCTCCCTCTCTCCCTCTCTCCCACTCTGTGTGTGTGTGTGATTGTGTGTGTAGTTTATATATGTGTGGGTGGCATGTGTATATGTGTGTGTTTATACATATATTGTGTGGTGCATGTGGTGCATTTGTATATGTGTATGTGTATGTATGTGTGTGTATATATGGGGAGGGTGTGTATTTGTGCGGGAGAGTGCATGTGTATGTATGCTTGATGGTATGTGTATGGATGCATCTTTGAGTATGTGTGTGTGTGTGTGTGTGTGCATTTGTGTGTGTATGGTGTAGGTACAGGTCAAAGGTTGACGTAAGATAACTCCCTAAATGGATTTCCATTTTATTTCCGGAGGCAACTTCTCTTCCTGAGCCCAGATCTCATCAATTGGGTTTATCTACCTAGCTAGTTAGTGTGGGGAATCCTTTGTCTCTGATTCCCTGTTACTGATTATATATTAGGTGCTGAGGTTCTAAGTAATAATCTTGTCACCTTGCAGAGCAAGTGTTTTAGCCACTATCTTTCCATCCTTGTTTGCTATTATTCTAATGGAATGGAAAATCATAGGAGATGTTTGAACATGGAAAGACCTGATTTGACTTGATATTTTCAATAATTTATACTGGTTCTGGGAGAGAAGAAAATATAAGGTCCTACAAAAGAACGTATTGTGGAATATAGACTACTACAGAAAGATCTCTGATAGGGCCATGTTAACTGAGATAAAGCCTTGGAGACAGAAAGAATGTTGTGTGTGACTGGTGCTAGAGTAGAACTAACTAGACCTTTTAAAAGTGGCCATTAGCATCTTTAGTATCTGATACTTGATGGAAATGAAGAATAAGGTTAAAACAACAACAACAACCCTAGTTCCATGTAATGTCAGCTAGGGCCTTCTTGTGTACATGCTGCCTGAGGACACATTCATCAAACCTCCAATACCACACTTCTTGGAGCTAAGGTAGCTAGGGTTCAGGCAGGAAAGGGAGACTATCTATACTTTGATGAAGACCTTATCTACAGAAGCATAGTCAAAGTCAACTACCTGAAAGAAGTCTGGGAACGAAGAAACCAACAGCAAGTGGAAGCCATTGTCAGCCTGAGAAAGTCCCGGTGGAAGCTGACAACATGTGGTAATGTGCTGAAAGGAGTTGCAGTTCCAACTGTACAGCTCCTGCTGTAAGGTATAGCTCAAAGCCAAAGAAGAGAATAAGATTGTGTCCTCCTCTGACACACATCTCCATCTACTGCCTTTGACTAAGAAAACACAATCAGAGCCCTAAATATCAAGGGGTATAAGTGATCATCTAAAGTGTTACTCTCACAGGGCCATAGCCGGAAAGATGCAAAAGCTTGGGCTACATGTGTTGAGAAGGTAGGGTATTGTAGAAACACAAATTCAACTTAAAAAATGTCACAGGAAGGAGAAGTCTGCTTCATATTAGCTTCAGGATTTTCAATGTATTTTGGCTTAGAGCAATTTCAGCCCAAACTCTTCTTTGAAAAAAAAAAAAATGAGTACGTTCTGAACATGATAGTCTGCTGTTTTTTCCTTTCTTTTATCCCTCATAGGAAAGTTACTAAAATATGGCCACAGAGAGTAATTTCATATCCTACGGAGTCTTAAAAGAAGGAGACTCCTCATCACTTGAAGATGTTTGCCACTGATGACTGGAGGGAAACACATAATGACAATACATATAACCATCCCAAGAAGTGACAAAACTCAGCACTGATTGTCATGGACATGCATCAGTGGTACCCAAATCTCTCTCAGACTAAATGTAAGCCTCTGTGCCCATATGTAATCTTCCTTGCACTTCGGGAATTTGTGTTTGTTTATTCATTTTGTATACAGTGCTTTATAGCTCAAGCTTGCTGCAACCTCCATATGTAGCCAAGATGATCTTTGACTTCCCAGTCTTCCTACTTCGACTTTCCAAACTCTGGGGTTATGGGCTTGTTCCAACTCTTCGGGTTTTCTCTTTTACTTAAATCCCTTCCTAACTCACTCTATTATTTCATTTCAAATTATCCAAGTACACATTTCCTTTCTGTGTAAGCTCGTCATGTCCTCATACTTTCAGGGGCAGTTTGACCAGGACATCTATACTTTTCCTGACTACCAAAGCTACTCTGGGTACTCTCTTCTTTGGCTTCTTTGGCTATTCGTTTCCTGACTAGAAAAGTTACTGTTCCAGAAAGGACATTTTCATGATTTTCCTGGAGCCTTAGTCCTCTTGCCTGTATCAGCATAGTGTCTGTCTTCACATTTTGCCCCATAACACAATGACACCTCTCTGGAGGCACAGATCAACCTCTCAGCATCTCCTGGCTTCTTCTGGAAGAGGATTCACTCCTGCTCTTCTGTCCTGCCCCACAGTGCTTCTTATCATCTCAGAACTCAGAAGCCTGTGTGCACAATAAATCAGTGGCATTTGAAGCTCTCCCTGTGGCCTCGATTACTATGCGCCTTGTTGCAGCTTTGCTGTGCAGATAACATTTATGACTTCACCTAAATTCTTAATGCTCTTTCTCAGTGCAAAGAAATGGGATTTTTTATGAAAATGTAACTTTTAGCTTAGCCCATCAGACAATTGCCAATATGCTGTGCAAGGAATAAAACAGCCTCCAAATGTCACATTCCCTCAAATTTTGCTCTGAGATCATCTAGGGCCTTGATTATAAACTCAATGAAGACAGATCATGTCTGCTTTAAATATCTGTGCATTCTCTATAGTCCTTTGCTGTGTTTATTATGAAATTAGGGCTTACCAAATATTTGTTGACTCCTGAATAGCACATTGTTTTGCCAATGGTGTTTTGAAAATAAGACTTCTCCAATGCCATGCTAATATATACACATACATACACACATACAGAGAGAGAGAGAGAGAGAGAGAGAGAGAGAGAGAGAGAGAGAGAGATTTTGCATTCACACATGCATAATTCCAATGCAACTTGAAGTCACATGTAGCTCACAAGAAAGCAGAAAATAGAGCTCTTTTAGTTTAGTTTGGGCAGTGGTTCCAAGACTGCAACTGTTCTCTGATCTCATAGCTCTTTATCCACTGACCTGAGGTTATGATAACCATTCTCTATCTCCTTTCTGTCTAGCACTATGGACCTCACTCAGATCTCTTGCTCTGCTGCATTTATTCATTCAGTTTGAATTGAGATTATTGTGTGTCTTGTCTGAGGGGGACATAAACAAAGAGATGGGACACAGAAGACAGAACAAAGAAATGATTTCACTCAAGTCTAAATTAATGAACCAGTAAGCGTTGTGGAATAACTTATAAGGGTATAGATGGCTCTTACATGGATTTCCAAAACTCCTACCCAAACAAGGGCAAGGACTTACAATACTGCATACTGGAGTTCCTCACACAATGTGCAGGCAACTCCACTAAAGAATCTTCTCTTTAAGTACTGATATATGTAATCTTAGCAAGGGGCTCTTGAGTCTTGAAATTTTAATGAGCTTCTAGAACTCCCATACCTCCTCCAGGGGTAATGTTTAAGCTTAGAAGAAATAGCTGTATATCAGTGTGGAATTTCTTTTCCGAAGAACTCAGACTGCACAGTTACATGCACTGTTCTGTGTTAATGTTCAAGGTACCTTTGTTTCCTTCCTATTATGGCATAAAGCCTTCCCAATGCCATTTTCCCCATGCTGCCTCAAGATCAATTCTATTGAATTCCACCCATCCCTACTGAAGGTATTGCCATCTCTTGCATGGTGATTATCTTTTCCTGTTGTTAGTTGTAAATTTAGTTTATAACTAAAACATTCTAATCTTCAAGAGCCCTGGGACTTACAGTCTGTGTTCCCCATGTGTATCTGAAACTCCAATCAGAAAAAAACAAAAACAAATATTTCTTGGCCTCAAAGCTGTTTCCTTGTTTGTTATTGCTGTTGTTTTATTTTATTTTATTACAGTTTTTCTATTGTTCTTTATTTTGCATCTTGATTTGTCAGAATAAATGTTACTCGGAAGAACAGAAGACTATATAAAGGTCTGGGAACAAAATGATTAAATTGAGACCCTGAAAGTAGAATCCTTTCCAAAAAATACATGATCCAAATTTGAGGTAAAATGCAACTTGGATCCTGGATCCAGGATGAGTTCTTCATAACCTTCTTTAGACAACGGTCAGTGATATCAACACATCCATCGCTTCCTAAGAAAACAACAACCTCCTCTGAAGCTCAGCGCAGCAGATCAAAAGCAGCAGTGGTATAAATCCATCAGCACTCACACTGTGAGGACAGTGTTGTACATATTGAAGGTAAATGTTTGTGATACTATTTTAAGAAGAAAAATGTCAGGACCAGTGGCAAAATTTGTAATCCTAACTACAAGGTTTAAAACCAGTAGTATGGTATATTGAAACTTGAAGGCCAAATTGGAATATGATGTGAATGACAGGAGGTCGTAGACAACATAAAGAAACCCTGACTCAAAACAAAAAAATAATAGAAGGACTACTAAGAAAGGGAGAGTCATTTTTCTTCTGGAATTGGCCTCCAGATAGGTTGCTTATGCTCCAGTGAATGATCCTACAACCATATACCTACCTGCATCACTAATTGAATTCAGTGGCTTATTTAAATGGCTTATTAAAAAGTGTGGTGGTGTGCAGAGAAATGGCATAGGGTCTAGAATTCACATGGAACCTCACAACCATCTGCAAGTTCAGTCCCAGAGTATCCAATGTTCTGTTCTGACCTCTGTGGGCACTGCATATACAGGGTACACAGAAATACTTGAAGACAAAACACCGACTTACACAGATGAAATAAAAATAAAGGAATAGCCAGGCATGGTGGCACATGCCTTTAATCCCAGCACTAGGGAGGCAAAGGCAGGCAGATTTCTGAGTTTGAGGCCAGCCTGGTCTACAAAGTGAGTTCCAGGACAGCCAGGGCTATACAGAGAAACCTTGTCTCAAAAAACAAAACAAAAAAAACAAAAAAAAAAAGAGGAATATATATATATATATATATATATATATATATATATACACACACGCATATATATATATATATATATATATATGTACATATATACTAGCATATCAGCTAAAGGAGGGTATTAAAACAGAATGTACACATCTATAAAGTTAAAAGATAAATGAAATATTACATAAAAATGTAAATTAAAAATAGAAATGCTTGGATTGTAGCTCAGTTATAGTGTAATAACGTTAATATTAAAATTGTCACCAAACGAGATGGGGTGGGGGAAGAGAGAGAGAAAGAGAGAGAGAGAGAGAGAACAGAGATGATCAAAACCTAAAGCTTCACACCTGTGTGCTGTATGTGGTTCAACTCCTAGGAGCTCCACTGTTGCAGTTGGTTCTCCTCATACGACTTTAAAGAAGGCAGTAAAGTTTCTCCTCCTTTTACAGATGAAGACAGTGAAGAAGCATGTGGACACAGTGGGTTTGTCTAAAAGACTCTCGTTCCTGAGGAGAACAACAAATGGGCCAAGGGTAGACATCCTCACAATGTCCCTCAAAGAAAAAGGAGTGGAAAGCAACTTCCAAACTATGGTCAAGCCTCTGAGATGCACAAGTAGGCTTCCAGTGTCATTTAAAGCAGTACATTTGCAACGAGTCCTCCAATTTTCTAGCTCTGGACTGCTTTAGATAAACAAATTCACCTTATACAAGGAAAGGCTGCACAGGTTACTATCTCCTGTGCCCTGGAGGAATCTCCTGGTTTTTGCCAGACCTCAATGTAGAGGCAGATAGTCACCCTTCCATCTCGAATAAACTCATGGAACCACAGATCTTCTTCAACAAAGTAGCTGCTAATTTTTAAGTTTCATCATGTCAGACATTAAATAATTTCCCCTGTAAACCTACAGTTCTCTGAAATTTATTAATGTAGATTATTTTCTTGTTTGCCTTTGATATGTTAAAGTATCTTGCTTGTAACAGACAGGGATTCCTGTAGAAGAAAATTGTACATCTTCCCCATGAAGATACATTTTAATAAAGCATTAAGCTCTGAACCCTCAACTGTTCATCGTTATATAGGGAATATGTAAATTCTCCTTCACCAGTCAGAGGCTCTCGGGCAGGGCTCACATGTATCTTGTTGCCCAGGGGAGCAGCCCACACAGGCTACAGATCTGCATAGTCAGAGAGGTTGCTGAATTTGAGACTTTAACCCTCTTCTTATTGTGTAAATCTTCTGGTACTTAAAAATAGTTTTGTGTATGGATTTGAGATAAAGATCAAAAAAGTCTTCATGCTGTCAGTAAAAGGTGTTTGCTCATTTGAAAGGCAAAATAACCAGAAGTTACTTAGACAGAATCCACACTGATTCCAGTGACAGCAAGGAAAAAAAAAAAAAAAAAAAAAAAAGGCAGGAAGAGATTTCAGACTCAAAAATATCTACTTAAAGCAATTGGTAGACATTTGGGAGCTTGGCCAGACACCTTATATTAATATTTAACCTTATCTCTGAATAGCAAAAAGCCCATGATAGAATATACCTTAATATGAATTCTGAAGTTTAAGGATGCAAGGCAACCAGAACTGTAAAATAACATCCATGGCTCCTCCTCCTTCACTCAGTCACATGCTTCTTCTATGGAAAAAATATAGAACAACAGAATATCTAGAAGTACAAAAACCAAAATATGCATGTCAAAATGGAAGCCATCAAAATGGGCAGAAATTCGGGTCTGTGACAAGTGAAAGAGCCAAGTCACCCTTCGGTTCAAAGGTTTGATTACAGGGTTCCCAGAATCAAGGGACGATGCTGTACTCTCTATTTTAGGTTTTGACCACAGAGGGTTCTGAAATAGACTAAAATTGGACGGAAAGAGCAGAGGGTAGAATATAATAGTGACCACATGCAGCTCCTGTTGCCTGTGCCACCAGAATTCTACAAACAGCATATTTCTCAATTGCTAATTTCTTTGGATGGAGAGATGCCTAGGAAGGAAGTTAAGCACAATTCCCATTATGTCTGACATTTTACTGAAAATAAACACATGAAATACATATATACATTGAAAGATAATCTCATTTTTATGATGTGTGAAATGCATGCTGGGAGGCTAAGGCTTTGTTTCTACAAAGCTCATGTAAATTTGCCCTAGTGCTACCCAGCATCTCCAGGCTTTTCCTGCTCCCAAGTTATCACTCATATTTATTGCCTTCTTTGAGGGTTCCATACACATGTACATGTGTTTCAGTGAAGCTCAAGGTTCAGGGAAGAACTTTACAGTATGTACATTCATCAGAGAAGAAATACATGAAAACCAAAAAGAAGAAAGCAAATAGCTATGATTTATAAAAAGCAAAGTCCTTTGTAGCTTTATGAAAAGTCACCAGTATGTCAAGGAAGACCGCCACTGTCCTCTGAGTACAACAGCCTCTGAAAGGTAAGTGCAAATTGCCGAAGCTAAATATTGCTTTCCTCCCTTGGAACCTATATTTAGCTTTAATTTCTAAATGAAGCTGCTGCCTTCAGAATGACAGAAATTCATTACTTTATAAAAGCTGCTAATGTTAGTGACAGTTACCTGGGAGAGGAGTGGGGCCATTGCCTGAAAATGTCAGAGTTTAGGTCTGCTTTTCTCCATATTCCTCAAAGGCTTATCATTTATTAATATCTTGACAATGTATGCACCACGAGATAGATAGTGATTTAGCTGAAAAAAATTAAACTGCCAAAGAGTATTATTTAAGGAATGTTTGAGACAATGCTGATCAAGAAGGAATCCGAGTATATGCTTTCAAGAATTTTAACCAAAATTTACTTGGGCATTTTCAGCTTTCCCCTCTGACAGAGCTCCATCCACTCCTGGAGCTATTCTGCCACAGCTAAACCAATGGTCCTTATGGGGACACAGTATTTTTAGTTTCCAAAACTTGATCACAGACCGTTTATATAGATGATTTCTCAGAGGAAGCAAAGATAGTGCCATCACAAGCATGACACTGTGACTTAGTAGTGTGGGAAGTGACCTGGAAGCTGAGTTCATCCAACCGACTGTAAGAATCTCTGTAGTTTATTGTGCCATGCACTGGCATGGTCCGTGTCCTTCTGTATCATCTAGAACTGACAGAAAAGGTTGCCTATGCTATCTGTTCACAATCATGGATTCTTCCCACACACTTCCAATATACATACAATATTGTGTCCTAAGTATCACTCAGTTAACAATTCTGTTGAATAAATCAATTTCTGATAACATTTTAGCAATAGCCACACTGGTATCAAATTATTGTCATCAAAACACCTGCTTTACAGGGATTAATTGGTAATTGTCCAAGTCCTGTGAACCAAGCCATACTGAGGGATCAGAATCATGTTTTCTTTTTAGATATTTGTGCATCTTCTCTTAATGAAAAGGAACTCCAAGTTCTGGGTGGATTCTGTTCTATGCACAGTCCCACAGTTCCCATCATACCTCATTTCACTATTTTTCTATTTTAAACTTTTGTTTCCAATAGGAAATTTTTTCTATAAACCTAGATAGTATTTTTAACATATTTTAATTAACATTTGTCTCCATTTGATCAATCCCCTACCACAGAATTAAAGAATATTCTTTAACTTTTCTTAATTAAAATTTATAGAAATAAATTATAAATACTTTTAAAATCATCTCATAAATATTCCATTTAGAATAAATTAAAATTCAAGCTCTGGAGTGATATCACCTGGTATGAATTCTTGTTCATTCACAATTTAGTTTAGAACATTACTGAAGTTTCTCAGTCTTGACTGCATGAAGTGTGAGAGGGGATAATGAAAGTGCCTAAACTATAAGGAGCTTGGAGAGAGAGAGAGAGAGAGAGAGAGAGAGAGAGAGAGAGAGAGAGAGAGAGAGAGACTATATCTGATGGCATGGCATTTTGCAACCACAAAATCCATCTCGAATGATGTACATTCTCCAAAAAGCCACACCTACTTACACAAGGCTACATTCCCTAATCCTTCTCAAATAGTTCTACTGACT
Organism: Mus pahari; assembly: GCF_900095145.1. NCBI lineage: Eukaryota > Metazoa > Chordata > Mammalia > Rodentia > Muridae > Mus > Mus pahari. The sequence continues at coordinate 12,220,024 of NC_034599.1, read as the reverse complement.
AGGAAACAAGCATTTGAACATATGAGTTTATGAGAGCTATTTTCATTTACCATCACATTCCATAGACTTGTATCAACTATAAAGATAAATTCATTAATTTCAACTTCAAAGTTTCCATGATCGATAACAATCTCAACTCAAAATATGAAAGCAAATCTGAAATACAGCAGGGAAAACTCTCTGCAGCTCCATGTTCAATATCCAAGGGCTTAGATGACTTCCGAGCTTTGCTGACTGCAACACACTTCTTTCTCTTTGTCTAGCTCCAACCCTATCTGAAGCTTTCCTTGGAAGGTATTCCATAACTATACCACCTCTAGCATCTTGGGGGTCTCCAAGATGATCCAGTAATCACCTTCGAAGCTTCACACAATGGCCCCTCTGGGCTTCCATGCAGGGACTTCTTGTTCACACGCCTTGCCTCAGCAGCTTTCTTTAACCTTGAAGGAATAGTCCACAAGACCCTCTTTGTGTCCTTCACTCTAAATCCAGAACCATAAAGTCAAGGTTGACAAGTTCTTCTGATTGACAGTCCTGGAAATTGGCCCCTTCCGAACTTATATTTTCATTAGCTTTCCTTTATTGATTGTTTCCTTTGCTGCCTAAAATTTATTTTAATTCATTTTTTATAAGTTTGAAGGTTAGCTAAGGGGGTCTTGCCATGAGGATATCACTCCCTGTATTCCATTTCAAATCGGTTCTTTCTTTAATCTTTGCATTTCTTTGAGCACAAGACTTGGCTCCATTATTAAATTCCCTGGTATTACTATTCTCTCTAAACTGTACATTTTGTATTTCTCTTGGCCCCACTTGTTCCTTCCTATTGTAGATCTACATAAGAGTCATCAATAATAACCACATAACATAGTCAATTCCAGACTGTCTTGTGATTTCAACTGCCAATTTCATTAATCCAAAAACTTTTCAATTTAGCTTTCAGTAGAATTTCAGGACAAAGGCTAAAAGCAGCCACATTATTTTTGGCAAAAGACCACAGGATTGATTACTTGGTCACTTGCTAATATTATTGCACTGTGAAACTTCTTTGAGTAGACTTTACATAGTCCCCATCACACTCAGCACTGTGGTCTTCTATTCTCAAAAAGACACATGACACTTTTTTCTCAAATGCAGAACCTAGAAATAAATATCTGTAGGTGTGGGATGACTGGAAGGCAAGACAGTCTCTTTCTGTAGAGGGAAAGATCCAGAAAAAGAGGGGTGTACAGGGAAGCCCCAAGGGGTGGGGCAAATAGGAGCTTACTCCTATTGTATCTTGATACAGTGATGTGTATTTAAAAAGCCATAAGTATATTCATTATTTTGCATGGTAATTTTAAAAATGACTAAATGAAACAGGTCTAGGAAGGCAAGTTAATGTGAAGACTAGGAACAAGATGTTCCAATTGCTGAAGTAAGGAAGGGATACAGAAGGCAATTCATCTTTGTCTAAAGCTGAAGTGGAAGGACTTTAATCAGACTTCCTGGAATCTCAATACCTACAGCATTTACTGAACCAATAATTTTTAAACACCCCAGTGGTTGGTAAACCAACCAAACACACTGAGGCTTCCCATTTCTGTGGCCTCTGAGATTCCCTGATTTCCTGGAAACCTGAGATGGATAACATTTTGTCTGTCCTCTTCCTTCTCCACAGTTTGTTCCCTTGGCTTTCTCTGGCTCCTCTGCTCCTCTTTTTGCCAGAGCCTGAGGAGATCCACTCAGCACAGATACCCTACTCTGATTGTCTCTTGCCTAGTTCCCTTTAGTGACACACTTGGCATGTATAGGTTTACACTAAGCTTGGTTTGGGAGGATGTCAGGATATACTTTGGGGACGCATATAGGTTAACCAAAGATGTCTGCTACTGGAACTGTTCATTGGAAACTCATAGGATCACTGGTAAGTATCCTACTAAAGACTCTGAATGTAATGTACCTTCTTCAGAATGCTTCCAAACCATGACTGAATAATGGCTGCCCATTCCTGAGCAGGCCCAGTACAAACAACCTCAGCTTCTGTAGGAGCCTGATCTCAGTAGACCAAATATAGCAAAAGCAGTATATAATGACAAGAATATAATGATGACATGGTTATTATAACTCTATAGACAAAGATTCTTTATAAAAGAGGTCAAGTATTTTATTTAAATTCACATAGACAGTAGTGGCCAAGCTGCTACATAATGTTTTTCCTTTCCTCAACATTTATGTATGCAACTATTTGATATGTGCTCTGTTTCCTATCTTTATCCTCTTACACACCCACGTGCGAAAACCCCATCTTGGGAGAATCCTATTACAAGAAACTCCATTGTTTCTATCCACATATCCTCTGGTATAAATGGATTTCAATAAACCTTGTTCCTAATATGACCTGGCCAGCACCACCCCCCAAATCACTGACTCCTATGGATTTTTTAATTAGCTCTTGTACACTTACTAGGAGATTATCCCTAATCTCCTTTTCTATACATTCGACTGTCTACTTCCTAGCTGCTCTCACAGTGCTGTCTGAGTCTGGCCTGGGTTACTTCTCCAGCAGTCTGTCCTGGGTGTGGGGACATTTCACTCAGTCGCATGCTCTTGGCCCATCATGTCTAATGGAGACCTCCTGTTTGGTTTGGTTTGTTTTCTGTCTTCTTCCTTTCTCTCCTCTCTCTTTATCCTTGTGCTTCCTACCTGCAACCCCCAGCCTGGTAACTAAAATTCCTTCTCCCCAGTGATTGGCTGTAGCACTTTTATTTAACCAAAAGCTTTATATTGGGAGAAAAGTTTAAAAAGCATCATTTGGTATACTCTTACTCAGGAAACATCCATCAGGGGTAACCAGATCTTAGGAGACCGTACTTAGCCTTTGAATACACAGCAGCGCCAGACCAGCTCCCAACACTGGGCTTCAAGACTACTGTCTCTGATCAGTGCAGTTACAGACATTAGAGAGGTTTGCTGGTGGTGGTGGTGGTGGTGGTGGTTTTGGTTTGGTTTTTTTTTTTTTTTTAACATAAAATTGGCTCCAAAGTATCACCCTGATCGACTATCAATATCATCTTAATATTTTGAGAGCTCACACAAATAATTTTTCAGAAGAAAAAATTGCCTACAAATACTATTAGTTAAAAAATGCACATGGTTCTGTAGACCCGTAAGCCATATTCAAAATTCTAGCCTTCAGCATCTTTCCCTGTTCCCCTATGGGCCCTTCCAATTCATCCATCACACAGTATGAAACATGACCTCCTCTTCTCACATGGGGACTCACTCCCTTGTACTGGCTGTCCCCTTTCTCTTAAGGGACATTCTCCCTCTTCAGTTTGCTTGAAACAATTCATTGCAAGAACTCCTTACAAATCCCTCCTCTTTTGTGGTACTTACCCCAGTGTTCCAGTCTGGGGAGTCATTCTATCTGCCTTCACATGACCTTGGTATTTCATGTAGGCTTCTATAACTATATATGTGTGAGATATATGTGAGATATATGTGAGATATATGTGAGATATATGTGTTTTGAGTCTTAAAGATTTATTTTATCTTTATTTTCATTTGCACATGAAAAAATCTTCTACAGGACCAGGGAGTCCTTTGAACTACTGAGCCATCTCCCCAGCCCCTATTTGAGGTTTATATCTCATACTGTGTTTCAAGCCTTACTTAATTTTTGTGTATATGTTCTTAGTTACCTATTTATAATGTTATCTTAGGGCCTTCCACAGATTTCAAACATTAACACAATCTGAAGTTTGTAGAGATTAAACTGAAGTCACAATTTAATTAAACTGCCGAGAGTGAGATGAAAAGATTTCCGCACACACATGCTCTTCCAAGTTTATAGCTACTCCTGGCCTCAAGAATGCCTATTTGCTAAGTGTTGAGATGCTCTGACACAGCCATTTGAGTACAGTTGTCATCTTTTTCTCATTACAGAAGGCTTGCTTTAGGCTCTTGATTTGCTTTTTAAGTTCCTTTATACCAACCACCACTCATCAAAGTGAAGCTCTATGATGTGCTATTGTAAGACTTTGATAACAAAAAGGAAAAACAGAATTGGTGAGGTAAATAATTCAAGACAACAGGTACAACAAAATCGTGGATAAATGCAGACCCTATCATGCAAGACTCAGCTCCAACTGGAAATATGGAACATGTTCATCTCTATATTTGCTTTTAAAACAACCATCAATCTTCCAAGTTTCAGGGTACTTTTAAAAATATTATCATATTTTCTTTAGATGTTGTAAAAATGTTTCAATTTTTAACCAAGAAAACTTTCTTATTCATACTATGATATTGAGTCTGTATCCACCCACATAAATTAAGGACTTAAATTAAATGCTAAATATGGCATAAATAATTACGGGTCTCAACATACCAGTACTTTTGTAAAGGGTCTTCTCTTGTCTGCATCTTTCAGGGTCTCTTGTTTGGCATGTATAATGCATGTATGCATGTACACATGCACAGATACATAAGAGCCGTCTTTCAGAGCTTTGAGGTGAGGGAAATTTATTTTTCTTATACAATACAGGCTTTTCCTTGGCTGCATATTATAGTATAGAACCTCCTGCTTCACAATGTCCAGTCCTGGACCTGACTTCCCCTCTTTGAGGAGGGGCTGGCTCTGTTCACATGAGATCATTGGAAGCATAGGGATATGCACAGCCAAAATCAGATCACAAAAACATTGTGGCAAACAGAATTCTTTTATGCAAGTCTTTTGCTATGCTGGCTGCTATGTCCTGTGGACAGTAAAGTTGTCCTCCGGCAAGGTCCATGTAGTGAGATATAGAAGCTTTCTGCATAGCCAGGAGTGGAAGCTCGTGGGAGTAAGGCAATCTGCATGTGGACTCTCCAGACCTGTTATGTGATCAGATACCTGAAAACATGGACAATATCTTAAACTGCACCTTATTAGGGATCTAGCCAGAACACTGGGGTAAGTAGCTCTCAGGTGTGCACAACTGAGCTGTGTAATACTGAATGTTACATGGCAAGTTTTGTTATGTAGTAGGGAACTTCTTGATGTCTCAGTGTCTTTTGCTATCGTTCTATTACACTCTTCAGCAAGCATAGAGAACACTATTATAGCAAACTCAAGTTCTGCTCCTGAGCTAGCCTTCAGTACACTGTTATAACAAACTCTAGCTGAGAATAAGCATGTGAAGTGGTTGGCTTTGACTTGAACTCAGGTAAGTCTTCTTCCAGATCCAGACCCTTAACTGTCTAAAACAGATAGAATTATATTCTATCTGTTTTTGTCAATATCCTAAGACATTCAATGACTTTTAGCAGGATAGTTAGTGCAAAAGAATTTTCTGGGGCAGTAAACGAAATCATTCTGAGGCCACAGTTTCATTTTACTCTCTTATGAACTACTGAGAAGATATACCAAACACATTTGAGATATCATCTCTATTATATGGTGGGTAAAACAAGATCTTTATTAATCCATGTATCTGTGGGACAGTGCTTTGTGCTGAAGCTTAACTGATGAAAATTCTTTAAACTATCATGCTTCATCTCTGTAGACCATGCAGTACTTACTGCCAATGATTATTCATGGCACAATATCTTGTCAGGTGACAGAACTGGCTCTCTAGTCTAACAACATCACTCCCCAAAATGAACATGCCTAGGTTTGACACCTCTTTACTTTTGTGAATGCATGGTGTTTTAAGTGTATATAAATGGCAGATTGTTGGAAAATACACGAGGATAGCACATTTTATAGTGCAAATGTAGTTGATCAGCACTAAGTAGATGGCTCAGTCTGTAAAGTACACAAACATGAGGACCTGAATTCAATTTCCTGAACACACATGAAAAGCCAGACATGGAAACACATGTGCTTGGATCCCCAGTGCTGGGACCCCCAGTGCTGGGACTGGAGACCAGTGCATCCTCAGAGCTTAAGTACCGCTCCCAGCCAAACCGGTGAGCTCTAGCTTTGGTGAGAGAACTTTCTCCAAAAATAAAGTGTAAAATAATTGGAGAATATCCACACCATCAGTATCTTTTCTCCAAAGATATATATTTGTACATTCCCATTCAAACATATACATAGATCTCATGGACACACACACACACACAAGCAAAGGCACACATGTGCATGCACATGTATGTAAAGAGGTGGGAAATAAGAGTGAGCAATCTTATTTTTCTCTTTTTAAAATTATGGACGGAGCTTCTTTAGGTGTTCATTTTAAAGTTATTCAGTAGCCATTGGAAAGGATGACAACACTAAGGAGAATATCTTCAGGTGGTTTTAGTAAAAATGGCTCCATAGTCCCATAACAAGTGTCACTATTAGGAGGTATGGCCTCATAGGTAGGTGTGGCTTTGTTGGATGAAGTTCTTCATTACTTAGGAGGTGGGCTTTCAGGTATCAGAATCTCATGCCATGTCACTTCCTGCTGCCTGGCGATCTGGATGTAGAACTCTTAGTTCTTTCCCCTTCACCATGTCTGCCTGCATAATGTCATGTGTGGGGCAGTGGGCTGTGAAAGGCAGCCTGGTTGTTGGTTGAGCTAATGCTAGAAACCCTGGTGACCCTGAAGGGACAGTAAGCATTTTACTCATTCTTGGGCACCAGGCTCCTGTCACATAGCTACAAACCCCCACCGCCCTCTTCACATAGAGAGGTTTGTGACCATCAGTCAAGTGGGAGCAGCACCCCAGCCCTCCTGCATATAGATAAGGTATCCCCAAGCTCTCAGACCAAGCCAATAGGAAGTACCTACTGTCAGACTCTGACCCACCCCAAAACTGTATATAAGAATCCTATCTAGAATGAATAAAGCTGTGTGAGAACTACTCCTTGTCTGAGAGCTTCTGTCACAAGAGCTGTAACACTGCCGATTGGGGGAAGAGATCTGCTTTCTTGAAAACACCACCAGAAGCTCTCCTGTCCCTACCCTACACCTTTTGCTGGCTAGTCAGACACTCTCCTTCATCTGAACCCTCACCCCTGGACAGGCCAGAGATCTCTGTGGAAAGCTGTTATGCCCAGGCCTCAGGAGGCCCAGGAGAGCTCCAATAATTGCAAGCTCCCTATAATATAACAAAAGAGCCTTTATTCAAGTCAGACCCGGATCGAAAACCTTCCCCACTGTGCAGGTTAGGGGTGCTATGCTAGAATCTAGGAGCTGGGAGTATTTATACACAGATATGCAAAAGCAGGGATCCTTAGGCTTTGGGGTTCCAAGACAGGAAGGTGACAAGGAAAGCCATCTCTCAAACTGGATACTGTTTGTTCCGACAGCAGGGAGGAATTGTGCAGCTGGGAAGGGAACTCCTCTGATATGGATGCTATCAGGAACTAATGTGTTTTAACAAACTGGCCACAGCTGTCTGAGAACACTTAATTGTCCTCCTGTCAGGGCCCCAAAGTGGGCACTTATCTTTTCAAGGCTGTTTGGCCTTCTTTTTTTCTCAAGGACAGGAGCCATCTGCATCAGAGAAGTACTAGTTATCTATCAGAGAGGACCTCAGACTTTGTAACCTGGAGGCTGGGATAAGTATTACCAAAGCTGGCATCTTCCACTCTGGGGTGGGGAGTGGGGGGCTCATTAGGAAATGCCACCATGAAAAGAGGGATTGCAATATTCTGGCACTGGGTTGGGCTCTCTCTGTCCCCTCCAAAAGGCTGGAGGCATTTCTGCTGGGAAAAGGGGGGGGGAGAGGAGGGGAGCTCTGTACAAGTGTCAGGAAAGCACAGAAGCTGGCTTCCTGCATCTCTTCAAAGCCTCAAGTACACAGGCCCACATCTGGTGACCACGTGGGGCTCGAACATCGACACAACTGCATAAACAGATACCTCTGAAAGGTGAGCCCCCTCCCCATCTCTGGAGACAATCAACCTGTCCTGTCCTGCTGTGCTTTCAGTCAGCACTATCACATGGTTTTGGACAAGCTGAAGGGGCTACTGAAGTCTCCTGACCAGAGCTACTACTCTCTGGGATAGGCTGAAGGTTCCTTTGGCCCCTGTCTAAATCTGGACAACCCACAGCGGGAGTTGGCAAAGACTCTCTATCTAATTTCTCCTTAAAACAAAAAGAAAACCTGGTAACACAGTGGCCACTTAAAAGCCACAGGGCAGCTGCCAGTTCTTAATTCTGCGGGAAGGCTTAAACTTTTGGACCTCTGTGGAATCCCCCAAAGCTGATAGGCCAAGGAAACGTTGCCATTGGACAAATCATTTCTCCTCTTTTCTGTCATGGGCAACTTATCATCACATAAGGAAAAACAATCCCCACAAGCCAAGGAGATATGAGCCCCACTAAAATCCCACGGAATAAAAAATAGCCAAAAAACTTGCCTCCTTGTTTTAGAGGAAGTCTTTCAGATAGTGCCATGCATGGCCTATGCTACTCAGGAGTCTGATACAGAATGAAACTCCCAAATGCTCAAGTATTCCCAGTTCATATCAACCCCAGTCAGACTAAACCATTTAACTGATATCCATTCCAAGCTTTAGACTTAAAAGAACTCAGGCAGCCAGACGTGGTGGCGCATGCCTTTAATCCCAGCTCTTGGGAGGGAGAGGCAGGCAGATTTCTGAGTTCGAGGCCAGCCTGGTATACAGAGTGAGTTCCAGGACAGCCAGGGCTACACAGAGAAACCCTATCTCAAAAANAAAAAAAAAAAAAAAAAAAAAAAAAAAAAAAAAAAAAAAGAACTCAGGCAGGCAGTGAAGAAGGAAGATGGCCTCCATGCATCCTGGACAAAATCTCTCCATATTGCCAACTTAAACACTCCCCAAGATTGGAGAGATATTTGCCATTCTTCCCTGCCTGGTCTGATGTTTTTGAGTGGGAAGTCTTATTTCGAGATGAATGCTATCAACTTGGGACCGAGGCGACATCCCATGGGCTTTTAATGAACTCCTTGACCAGGAAGACTTTTCTACAGGAGCTCAACAGGCAACTCAGCCAGCAGAGTACTATGAACAGGTCTGCCTCTGTACAGCATAAGCTTGGGATCTACTCTCAGGGTCAGAAGACCCCGCCTCCTCCCTGCTCTCTCTCCCTGTCAGAAGCCAAAAAAAAAAAAAAAAAAAAAAAAACCCTATTTGATTTTATTCTCAGAACTAGAATGAACCTAGAAAGAATATTTCCCACTCCCAGAACCAGAGACCTCTTTCTTAAGACTACTGTATGGGAAGTCATGACTTTTGAATCCAGACTAGCTTGCCAAGGTCTCTGGGAGGAGCATCATGATAGGTGGACTGTGGCTACCTGAGATACAGGAAGCACTTCACACCAGATTACCTTTGTGGCATTTATAGCAGTTGTAAAAACAACAGGGATCTACTTCAAATGTGGAGAGATGGGACATTGGAGGAATGAATACCCACAATTCTCTCTCCCCTTAACAGATTAACATTAAGATAGAGGGCATTACATATAAAAAATATACCCAAAGAGACCCTAAAAACCCTCCTCCAAATCACCCCAAGTTCTGGTGGCCACTGTTAGGCTTGATGCTTCCTGCCTTGATTGGCACTCCAATGAACCCATCTGGATCCCATGTGAGTCTGGGGCTCCTCACAAAGAGGGCTACCCCCACATCTCAGCCATCCTTGCCAATGTTCCCCTATTAGTAATAGACATAAAAGACTGTTTCTTTTTTCCGTCCCTCTCCACCCCAGAGATTGTGAATGCTTTGCATTCTCAGTACCTCCCATTAACAACTCTGCCCAGCCTTGTGATATAAACAGACTATCCTCTCACAGGGAATTAATAACAGTCCAACCATTTGTCAGAAGACTGTAGCCACTACATTAAAACCCTACTTTGACAAAGGACTCAATATACACCACTATATGGATGATATATTAGTATGGGGAGACTCTTCCATCTCTGCCTTCCAACTTAAGGACCAGCTAATACCTTCCCTATCTGCTCTAGGATTCAAAATAACCCCTCACAAAATCCAACTTGTTTTACGCATTACATTTTTAGGAACAGAGATCTCCCTTACCTCAATATGCCCCTTTAAAGCCACCCTTTCCTTCCCTCAAAAATTAACTCACCTCTCTCTAGAGCTTTTTGGTCATCCTCAATTGGTTTCAACCCTTGTTCCCCTTTTCCACAACCATTCTTCAACCTCCTGGAAGGAGACAAAAGTCTCCCCTCCCTGAGAACACTGTTCCTGGAAGCAGTTCAAGCTCTAAATTCTGTCAATACAGCCCTAAAATATATGGCTCTTGGAAGGTATGACCCAACAATACCCACACAGCACCTTATCTTTAACTCCTCCCCTACAGTTGTGGGAGCCCTATACCAACCTCAGGGGGTACTGAAATGACTCTGTACCCTGATAGGTGATACACCCCGAATTTTAAATAATGTAGACGCACTTGCTAACATGATTAAAAATAACAAGGATGGAGCACTACAAACCCTAGGAAAAAAACCTGACATTCTTGTCACCACCTTCTCCCTCCTGACATTCACTGGCTAATCAAAAATCACCCTGATTTACTATCAGCTTAGTAGGATTCCCAGGACAAATCAAAAACCATTATCATGGCAAAAAATAGAACTCTGTNCTCCCTCTTTTGTGATGGCTGTCCCCCAAACTATTCTCAAAAGGGCCTATAATGGAAACCACCTCAATATTTACCAACGAGGGAAAGAGGGGAGCTGTGACAAATATTATTTTCCCTGAGGATTTTTCCCTGCAGATGAACCCCCTATACTTATATTCAAATATTAGCCCCAGCACTCCTCCCAATATAAAAAATTATATGCTATCTAACTAGCTCTCAACAAAGTCAAAGGCCCCCTTAACCTCTTTTCAGATAACGTATATGCTGTCAAACAAAACGCCAACCCACTTTCCCATCTACTCATACAGGTCTCCACCCTCCTACAGGAAAGAGCCTTCCTCATCTATGTCTAACATGTCCAATCTCATAGTCCCCTGGTATATCATATGTCTGAGGGAAATACACTCACTGACCAAACGGCCTCAACAGGGACATTCACGGCCTCCACTGAGCAAACAGATCAATTTCATTCATGCACACATACACACAAATATAAAGGGGTTTCATGTGTGCTTCCTCCAAATTCCTCTTGCTCAACTTCAAAGGATAATAAAAACATGCTCCTCTTGTGCATCCCTCATTACCACCCCAACTTTAAAAATGATGGGCACCAATCCTCAAGACCTCAAATCCAATGCCTTATGGAAAATTGATGTCACCTATATTCTCTATTTCGGTAGTCAGAAATGTTTTTGTCACCATAGGTACATACTCACATTTTATATGGGCTACAGTCCAAACAGGTAAAAACTCAAAAAGGTTAATTCACCATATTCTCTCCACCTTTGTCATCATGGTCATTCCTCAAGAGATTAAAAACTGATAATGATCCTGACTTCAGTAGCTCTCCATAGAAAACCTTCTATACACATTGAGAAATTGCCTATCATATGGGAATCCCCCACAGCCGTCAGGGTCAAGGAATAATAGAAAGAACACATTAAATTCTAAAAGTCCAACTCCTAAAACAAAATACAGCCACCTACTCCCCATGTACACTTAATGTTGTCTCTGACTACCCTAAACATATTTAACAAAAACTCCAGATATCATGTCTCCCTTCATTGGCACACACCAAAATTAATCCCACTCATCCTTTTAGACTTTGGATAAAATTTGAAAGGGACCAGACCCCCCCTTACAACTGGGAGGGGTGTTTTTCCACAGGACCAGCCTAAGCCAATCTGGGTTCCTGCCAGAAATGTCTGACACCACCCCACCAACCAAGAAGATGGCCTACCTCTTACTGGCAGATTAAGGACAGAGGAAGATGATGAGGCAGAGGAAACACCACATCCAGAAGGACAAGATCTCCTGGAAGGACATCCATGACGTGATGACCTGACCGCTGCTCAGGCCGTGTGCCCTCCACGACCCCCCTTCTATTCTTACGGCTGTTTTTGTCATTCTTCATGCAAACTCTGATACTTCCCAGCCTCTCCTTAACCTTTGCATCATCTATCACTGGAGATTCTATGCTAGGGAAGCCTACAATGGACACAACAAAGTTATAGGAACTCAGGACTGCCTACTTAAAGGATGTCAAACCACAATTGAGATCCCCCTACACCGGATTCCATCTATACTATCCCCAGCCCTCTCCTCTGCTTTCCTTACTGAAACACAGTTGAATGACTCCAGGAGATCTCCACATATGGCAGTTATAGATATTGGAACTTCAGAATGGAATCCACCAGTTATGGTGACACTATGTTCACCAACCATAAAACTCATTTTCAGGTTTCCATTGGCGATCCATGGAGTGAATGCTGGCAAACCAGAGTCATGAGTAAACTTTACCCCAATGACTATGCCAAATACCCCAAAGCTCACCTACACATCTTCCTTGAGCTTGTTCCTGACTGCAAATCAGTCTTTACCTGTGCTAATATTATCCAACAGAAAAATCAGTCTCAGAAGAAACTCTGAGATACCATCTCCTGGTTACAGTACATCCAATATACAGCTGACCTCCTTCCCTTAACCATCCAAGGTCTTTTGTGCACTTCTCTCTCCTGATCATCGTTAACAGGAGTTCCCATTAACATTCCCGTTCATGACCTCCATGGACCCCTACCCAAAAAGAAAACACAGGACATTCCTCTCTTTGGCCTACCACCCTCTCTTTTCCTTATAGGAAACTCCTCAAAACCCCATCTTACATGTATCCATGACATCACCATCACCAAATTCATATGTGTTAAACCTCCTGGCCTCCTCTCGTACAAAGGAACTACAGGTGCCTGTATTAACCCCCATTTTCAAGGTTCCTGCACCCCTGTGATAATTGTACCCCAGGTTTATCTCTATAAACCTGAAGCACTCACCTTGAAAATGAGAAGAAGCCAAAAGAAGAGAGAGATCTTCATCCCTCTCTCTGCTCATTAGACAAGGCCTTGCTGTCTCACTGGGTGTGTCAGGAACCGCTGGAACAGCCCTTGTCCAAACACATCTGGTCAGCGACTTTCTTTCTTTCTTTCTTTCTTTTTCAATTTTTATTAGATATTTTCTTCATTTACATTTCAAATGCTATCCCGAAAGTCCCCTATACCCTCCCCCCGCCCTGCTCCCCTACCCACCCACTCCCACTTCTTGGCCCTGGCGTTCCTCTGTACTGGGGCATATAATGTTTGCAAGACCAAGGGGCCTCTCTTCCCATTGATGGCCTACTAGGCCATCTACTGGTACATATGCAGCTAGCGACTTTCAAAACAACCTTGACCAAGCACTGACTTCCACTACAGACAGCCTTCAATCTCTTTAATGCCAGATAATCTCCTTAACAAGAGTTGCTCTCCAAAACCAGAGAGCCCTGGACTTACTGACTGCTAAACAGGGAGGGACCCGAATGTTGCTTGGGGAAGAATGTTGCTTCTATGTCTTTGAATCTTGACTGGTAGAACAAGATATACAAATGCTCAAAGAGCTCCAGGGGGAACCTCCAAGCATGCTATACTCCCAACATCCCTTCTCTTAGTATTCTAACCCCTTGGTAGCCACGATTTTTCCCCCTCCTTGGCCCCATAGCCATTGGAGCCTTGCTTCTCTTGGCAACCTGTCTCATTTAGTTTCTAAAGCAGCAGATGAGTAGTATTGCAAAGATCACTACCAAACAGGTCTTGATTCAGTGTGAAACTGTTCCCAACATAGGAGACAGTTATTCTGATGACAACTCTCCCTTATAAAAAGGAATGGGGGAGTTGTGGGATGGTGTGCCATGAAAGGTATCCTGGTTCCCAGTTGAGCCTAGGCTAGAAACCCAGGTAACCCTGAAGGAAGGTTGGCAATTTGCCTGTTCCTGGGCCCCAGGATTCTGTCACATAGCTACAAGCCTCGACAGCCCCTTCCCCATAGAGAAGTTTGTGATTATCAGTCACATAGGAGCAGCACTCCAAGCCCTCCTACATGTAGACAAGGTATCCCCTGCTCTTAGACCAAGCCAATAGGAAGTACCTACTGTCAGACTCTGACCTATCCTAAAACTTTATATAAGAATCCTATTCAGAATGAATACAGGTGTGTGAGAATTACTTGGTCATCTGAGAGCTTCTGTCATAAGAGCTTAACAATCCCACTTGGGGAAGAGATCTGCTCTCCCGCCTCTAGAAGCTCCCCCACACCCCTCCCTGGCTAGTCAGCCTCCCATCAGCTCAGTCTGGCCCGAATCAGCACAGAATGACCAGTGCAGTGTTTTGGAGCAACTGAAGTGGCAGCAGTGGAGACGGAGCTGGGGACATCTGCAGCAGTGCAGGCATCAGACTCAATTTGCCCTTCCTGCTCAAGTTCTCTCCTGAACCCTCACACCTGGTCAGGCCAGAGATCCCTACGTAAAGCCTCCAATACATAGGCCCTCAGTCATGCTTCCTGCCATGAAAATAATGGACTAAATCGCTGAACCTGTAAGCCATGCCTAATTAAATGTTTTTGTTTATAAGAGTTGCTGGGATCCTCGTGTCTCTTCACAGTAATAAAATCCTAAGACACTGTCTTGTTTCAAAGACAAGAAAACTGAAGCTCAAGGGAGCCAATAAATTAACTCAACCCCCTCCACCTGGAAGTGCCCTGGAACTCAAACTATAGAAAGTTGACCTTCATATCTTGCTTTGTCCACAAATAGACTGTTAATCGTCTTCATCCACGTGACACAGGTTGATGCCACTTGGTTTACGGTATAGCCTTGATGTACTTCACCCCCACTGAAAATGAGGTAGAGGATATATCACATGGGAAGAAAAAAGATAAAAATGTTTCTAGGAAGCCAATACAGAATTCTAAGGAGCCAAGTCTAGAGAGCGTTTCTGTCCATTTTTTTTTTTTTTAAATTCCCTTTTCCTTCTGACTACAGAACAAGAAAACCTGGGATGAGTAAGTGAGCTGTAGTAGACAAAGAATGCATGCTGGTACTCCAAAAGCAGACACCATTCCTCATGGGCCTTATTTCACTCCTGCTTTTCACAGTTACGTGATCATTTCCTGGAGGATATTATTCATTCTTCATAATTTAGTAGAAGCTGGGAGGTCACCTTGGTGTCCTCTTCCTCCCTTCCCTCTCTGCACATTATAATTTGAATCATCAGTGAGAAGTGTACCTAGAAACCCTGGCTGGGATGATCCTTTGCTACTGTTCTTGTCTCAGTGCAGCCTGGCTTTGGTAATAAACAGTTCACCCAAGTTTTGTAGGTTCAGGTCAGTTAACCGTAGTCTGCAGAATGAAGGATAGGATTCTGCAGGATCCCCTGGTGCTACTGTGCTGCTTTGTCTGTAGCTGTGTTCAGAAGTAAATTGCAGTTTAAACAAGGTGTGGTCATTATTTATCACCTCCTTTGTCATCCTTCTTTGTCCTTCATGGTCTCTCCCAGAAGTGACACCAGCATTGTCAAATGATCACTGGTGACAGTAAGCCACCTCATTTTAGGAGCAGGCTCTGTGTTCCATGTCAGTCTGTTGAGTGCAATAAAGAAGCTTTACAACAAGGCAAGCACTCTACCTGTGTTCCCTAAGCCCAGTGCTTAGACATTCTCAATTCTTCACAATTTTGTTTCTGCATTTGTAACCTCACTGAAGCATATGTTGATTTCATTAAAGGAGGCATTTTGTATCAAGAGTACTTATCTGCTTTTATCTTTCTTAGTTTGGAAGGAAGTATTTAAGTACACAAATTTTCCTTTTCCTAAAGAAATCAAGAATATTATATTCTGAAGGAGCTTTGGGGGATGGAGAGATGGCTCAGTGGGTAAAGCCCTTGTCTTAGGTGCACTTGCCTTAGGTGTTCACATCTAGGACCTGAGTTCAATACCTGAAATCAACATATGAAAATATTGGCACATTAGTGAGTACCTGTAATCCTAACTTTGGGGATATAGAAACAGTTGGATCATTGGAGTTTGCCGACAGCTACTCTAGCCAAACTGTTATTTCCTGGCCAGTGAGTTGCCTTTTTCTCAAAGCAAATGGTAGATGGTACCTGAGGAAAGACATTGAGCTTGTCATCTCGCCCCCACACACATATATATACCTATGTACTGAACCCTCCCACACATATGCACATGCGCGCACACACACACACACACACACACACACACAGAGCCACATTTTAAATTTCCTTTTTTAGTGGGTTTGGCCTAATGCTGCTTGTATTATGTTAATTTAGGTTCTCCAAAATTGTTTGCATGAGAATCCGCATATCCAAATGTAAGATTTTGAGGGACTCTGACCCTCAATGGGTTCTGATTGGTAAATAAAGATGCTGGCAGCCAATGGCTTGGCAGAGCACACAGAGGCAGAACCTTAGGATTTTTCAGGGCTTGGGATGTAGGAGGAGAGAGGTGAAGGAGAGGAAAGATGTTAGGCCTGAGAAGGTTCAAGAGAGAGGGAGAGCATAGTTCATATAGGAGCTAAGGGATAAAGGCCCAAGAGTGCAGCACAATGGGGCCAGGGCAGCAAAGGTGGAATACAGGATTTAGTAGGTAATAACTCAGGAATGTCGGAGGGAGGTGGATTAGCAACATGGAGGTTAGGAAGTGGCCCATTGAGCTGTTTTAGGCATATTGAAATATAAAGGCTAAGTGTGTATCTTTCATTTGGCAACCCAGAACATTGGGAAGGGTATTGAGAACTCTGCCACTGCTGGGAACAATGTGAATATACAATTGGGTACTACTACATACATTTGTACGAGTAGAAACAAAGCTTTATCAACAAAATTAAATGTCACCTCTATAAAATTATGTACTTAAAACCCAGATTGACATGTTATTTTCTAGTTGACTATTCACTGTCGATTTTTTCTGTCTTATTTAGTTGTTATTTCTTACAGTTTGTTTATTCTCACAGAATTCAAATCATGTCTTTTCTTCAACAGTTTCAGATTTATAGCTACACATTCAGACGAGGAATTCCCTAGGCTCTGGGTGTGTGTGTGCAGTAGGCACACAGTTGAAAATTGTCCTTCTTTTGTCCTTGTCTTCAGTTGTTCAGTCCAATGGCTGTGGCTTCTGGAGGTGTTTTAACTGATAAAATGTCTCATAAGTCAAGAGTGGACTTAATGAACCCACTTAAAATACAAGAGGCGTACCTATCAATTAGCATAACCTTTACACTAACCCCTGTTCTTCCTGTGTTCCTGTCTGTGGCTTATTTCAGTCATTAGTGCTTATCAGGGCCATGACAGGCTGGAATTCCTTACACACCCAGATCATGCAAGCTCTAATTTCCTCTAGGAAGACCATGTTACCAGAGTTTTCATGCATTTTAAATTAGGCATTAGAAAAACAGATGATTATTCTGAATTTGACAAGTGCTTACTTTTTAGCTATAGAACAAGGTGTTACAAAATGTGCTGTTGGCACAGGAACCTACATTTGGCAATGAGTAACAGGTGTCACATGCTCAGCGCTGAAGTAGCTGACATTTTTAATTGTGATTAGAAGTACTAACTGTGGGCTGATAATAGTTTGTTAAAAGCATTATTTTTCTGAATTTCTGTCTGGTTTTAACAAATGAGTATTGAAAATGATTATTGCATAAATAAAATTTATTGAGAGAGAAAGCCAGACAACAAAATCAAAAACAGTGCCAACATTCTCTTATAGTTATCTGTGGCCTCAGGCCAGAACTATTACCACTCATTAGCAGCCATACACTAGAACCAACCTACAAAAACAAGTTGTTAAGTTGTTCAAATATTTCAAAGATTGAAGGTCACTCGCATCTCATATTTGCTTATGTTTGTCAATTTAAAATTAATCAAAAAATTTACAAAGATCTATTTAAACCTCCACAGAAAGATCTGAGAGAATATATAACTTTAATAAATTCACTATCACTGGAACTTCTTTGGGGGCTTTGGTTTCTTAGTAACTATCTGGATGCTTAGAGCTTGCCAGACATGGGTCACACTTAAACTCTCATCTATATGAAATTTTAAATGTGGGACAGGTTGCTAATTCTCTTAAAGTCTGCGTGTCCTCACTCACATAGTCAGAAGACAATAAATTTCTTTTACCTGAAGTGAGCATGAAATGGCTGATAGTATGCAGGCCTCTAAACAGAGTTCTTGTCATGCAATACAATTTAAAATAATAAAAATATTAAAGTGGGGTTATTCTATCTATAAATTTACATTAGACATATTTAAATATGCACATTTAAATTTTATTTCATAAGTAGTCTTAGTTCAAGTGTCACAATTAGGAAGGCAATGCCTGGCTAGCTAAAGGTTATCTAAAATATAGAGATGTTTCATTCCTACAAAGGAATCCCCTACCCCCGGCATACACATACACACACACACACACACACACACACACACACACACGGCATGCTCTCCTGTGAGTTGTAATCACTAATTTACTCTATGTTTGTAGATGTTCCCAGAAATATCCTCAGAGGACAAGAAGATTTCAAACTCTCTTCACTCAGTCATGATTTTACTTGTGTGACAAGCAATTCAATCAGCCTAACCCAGAAAATACAGTTTTGCCTCTTCCCTGAGGTTTCTTCAGAATTTAAGAAGGTAGCTGGAGCTTGTTTTCACCTTTTCTTAAATATTCTGAGCCTTTATTAAAGTCCAGCCTTACCTCTCACACTCTTTGGTTGGTGACTGGCGCTTCAGTTTCTCGTTTGTGAAATGATGCCTCAAGGGTTTAGTGAGAAAGTTAAGTGAGAAGCTCACTTTAAAATGGACTCTTATTTCTTACCATCATAGATTACAGTCCTTAAAACGATTAGTACCTGCAGTGTCAAGTCAAGCAGTGTAACCGAGGGACTCAAAATTCTTTTTTGCTACATGTCAAGATGTAAGGTCCAGAGACCCTGGACTGCTCTGTCTGCACCTGCTGTGGACTGGAATTCCTTGGCTTCCCACAGCCAGACGCCCACCCGGGCCTTGTGGAGAGCACGCAGCAGTCCCTGGAGTCTGTCTGCCCAGAACCCCAGAGCTCTGACAGGACGCGGGATTTCTCCCACCCCCTTTATGCCTGACATGAGGTAATTGATAAAAGCCAAGCACCAGGGTCACAATTCCTGTTTTGTATAATACACCTAACAAGTAGAAACACTAGGAAATCTACAACAGCACAGACTCCCAGGTCTGAAGGATGGAATTCCGCTATGCAGAACCTGAGGTGACAGGTTTCTTCTGAGGCCTTTTCCTTGGCTGTCAAGTAAGCGCCTTTCTCTGTTGTCCTCACTGACATTTTCTTCTCTGCGAGGAAAACTCCACCCTGAATGTACAGGCCTTCTCTCCTCATACAGTCACAATCAGTCATTGGTTTGTGGCCACCCTACCAACTTCATTTTGGCTCAATCAGCATATATATATATTCACTTCATAGTCCATTCCCCACCCCCATCCACCCTCTGTCTGCTCCACATCCCACACTGCCACCCCACCCCTTCTCCACATGGATGCCCCCACACCCCACCCCACCTAACCTCTAAACACCCTGGGGCCTTCAGTCTCTTGAGGGTTAGGTGCACCATCTCTGAATGAGAACAGACCCGGAAGTCCTCTGCTGTATATGTGTTGGGGGCCTCATATCAGCTGGTGCATGCTGTCTGTTTGGTGGTCCAGTGTTTGAGAGATCTCAGAGGTCCAAATTAATTGAGACTTCTGGTACTCCTACAGGATCATCCTTCTCCTCAGCTGATTTCAGCCTTCCCTAATTCAATAACAGGGGTCAGCTGCTTCTGTCCATTGGTTGGGTGCAAATATCTGCATCTGACTCTTTCAGCTGCTTGTTGGGTCTTATGGAGGGCAGTCATGATAGGTCTCTTTTTGTGAGCACTCCATAGCCTCAGTAATAGTGTTAAGCCTTGGGACCTCCCCTTGAGCTGGATCCCACTTTGGGTCTGTCTCTGGACCTTCTTTTCCTCAGACTCCTCTACATTTCCATCCCTGCAATTCTTTTGGACGGGAACAATTATGGGTCAGAGATGACTCAACCGACTCTTTACTGTGTCTATTTCCAAATGCAATCACAGCATGAGGTAATTCTGGTTAGAATTTCAACACGTGGCTTTATGGAAGGGGACACAATTTATCCTTATAATTTAACCATTATGATTTAAAACAATACCAAAATTGATCTGGAAAAGCAAAAACACAGAATAGTGAAAATAATTCTTAACAATTAAAGAACTGGGGGAATCATCATCCCTGACCTTAAGCTATACTACAGAGCAGTAGTGTTAAAAACAGCATGGTATTGGTGCAGAGACAGACATGTTGATCAATGGAATAGAATTGATGACCCAGAAATAAAACCATGCACTTACTGGCACTTGATCTTTGATAAAGAAGCCAAAAATAAACAATGGAAAAAAGAAAACATCTTCAATAAATGGTGCTGGTCTAACTGGCAGTCTGTATGTAGAAGAATGAAAATAGATTCATATTTTTCACATTGCATGGATCTCAAGTCCAAGTGGATCAAGGAACTTAACATACATTTAATACATTGAATCTAATAGAAAAGAAAGTGGGAAAGTGTCTAGAACTCATTGTCACAGAAGGAAATTTCCTAAACAGAACTTCAATGGCTCAGGCTCTAAGTTCATGAATTCATGAATTGATAAATGGGACCTTGTGAAACTGGAAAGCTCCTGTAAGCAAAGGACATAGTCAATAAGACAAATCAGCAATTTGAGAAAAAAAATCTTCACTAACCCAACATCCAGTGGAGTGCTAATATCCAAAATATATAAAGAACTCAAAAAACTAGCCACCAAGAAACCAAACAACCGAATCAAAAATGGGGTATAGAACTAAACCAAGAATTCACAACAGAGGGATCTCAAATGACTGAGAAGCTCTTAAAGAAATGTTCAAAGTCCTTAGTCATTGGGGAAATGCAAATCAAAATGACCCTGAGATTCCATCTTACACGAATCAAAATGGCTAAGATCAAAACTCAGGCAACAGCAAAAGTTAACTGGGATGTGGAGAAAGAGGAGCACTCCTACATTGCTGGTGGGATTGCAAACTGGTACAACTATTCTGGAAATCGATCTGTAGGTTACTCAGCAAATTGGAAGTATATCTACCTGAAGACCCAGCTATACCACTCTTGCGAATATACCCAAAAGATGCCCCACCATGCCACACGGTTACATGTTCCACTATGTTCATAGTTACCTTATTTGTGATAACCAGAAGCTGGAAAAAACCCAGATGTCCCACAACAGAAAAATGGATACAGGAAATGTGGTTCATTTACACTATTGAATAATACTCAGCTATTAAGAATGAGGACATCACGAATTTTTGTATTATTGCTAAAATGATCTGTCTACATAGAGCACTGTGTAAATGTATAGTAAGGGACTTAGCATAATGGAAAAATATAACAGCTAAATCCATACTATGTCGGCACCTCAGACCATTCTATAATCCTAATTTTGAAAATTGTACACTTTTTATATTGTGCTTTATCAATACGGCATCTTGTTCAGGGGGATTTAGGAAGCTGCACAGCTGGTTTTATTTGGTGTTGAAAGTTTGTGGAATTGCCAGACAAAAATATTCTGCTTTTACCTAAAGAAAAAAACCTCATAAACCCACAAGTTTCAAGGATTCCATAAGGGAAATCGGTGCCTGAAAGAGTCCGGTAATTTTCTCCTAAGACAGTAAGAAGCAAGGCGAGGGGTCAGGAAGGAACAAGGCAGCATGAGAGCAGAGCATTGCTCAGGATGGGTTGGCAGCTGGGGCCAGGGATTGGAAGCCGCACATCTGCACAGGGGAGCAGGACATTTCCCTAATTAGCAAATGTGCACACATACAAAACTATACAAGGTACCACTTTCCTTCACTCTTCCAGTTCTCAAGTGTTTCTGTCAAAGAAAAGCCAAATTAACATCAGCAAGTGGCCCTTTGTTTTGCAGAGAGGCAGCACAAATATGACATTCATATCTGACAACATGCTAAGAAAGTTTTTGTTTGCTTGGTGTTTTTGTTTTTTGTTTTTTTGGTTTTTTTTGTGTGTTTTTTTGTTGTTTTTTTTTAACTTAAAACATGCCATGAACACCACGGAGGACAATTTAAATGCCTTCATAATAAACAGAAAAGAAAGACATTCCCAATTAGTAAACACCTGATATATATGTTAAAGCACCTGCTAGTCATTGCATATTTAATATTTGTGGTTACTGTTTTGTATGGACTTGATCATTTATCTTCACAAAAGGCTGATATTTTTGCTTCTTTTATAACTCCAAGTTTATGTATGAAGACAAGATCCCAGGAAACCAAACTATGGAGTAGGATATAAGCAGGATTTGGGTGCATGCAGTATATGGTATTTAAAGACTATTAAGACCAAGGTCCCAACAATCTTACTTGTTCCTCTCAGCAGCACTGGGATATGCAGCTACCACTCCTCCATTCCCACCGACTTCTGCATAGACATAGGAATGGCTGGGGAGGTGGCTGAGAGCAGAAACAACACCCAGAACTGTCGAGAACCAATCTAATATGGGTTGTGAGGATGGCAAGTCCCAGGTCCACCAAGCAACTCTCCCTTTTCTCTAAGAATGCCACACCAGCCTTCCCTGTCTTTCCCTCAGGAAGCACTATGAAGGGAAATGACACCAATAGGAAAATAGTCTTTTGTTCTTTGAAAAGGAAAGCACCATTCTTAAGTAAAAGAATACTTTTCTGATTAGAATATTTATAAAGGTTAATGAGAAACAAATTGAATTGAGAACCAGCAGGGAAATATTCCCAAATGTAAATAACAAACTTCTACAGTTCTAATTATATAAGAAAATATCCCAAGCAGAAAGTCAATTTATTTTCATCAGATTCACAGAAACCAGCAAAATAAGACTTCCACTGCTTTCTGTCTGTACTTTGTGTATTCTGATGCTTGGATCCCAAGGCCCTCTGCATAGGCAGAGTTATAGATGTCTAGGGTGGTGTCTGAGAGCCGAATGACACTCACCACTGTTACCTTAAAGAACTTAAATCAAGGAAGACTTCTGGGGAATCTTTGAGGATTCTTTTTTTTTTCAGACAGTGGAAAAGAATAAAAATGAGTGGCATTGATTCTACTGTTCAATTGAAAACTAGTTTTGGAAACCAGAAGTCCTATATCCTCAAGAGGGTTATGTTACAGAGTTGATTCCTGAAGCAAACGTTCTTCACATCTGACCATCACTATAGACAAGATTCATGGTCCCAGTGACTAACAGATCTCATTGAGGATTGAGAGAAATTATAATATGATATAAACATGCTCTGCTCAGTAGAGAATGTAGGAACGATCAATCCCTTTTGCCCATTAAAAACTCTCTCATCAAATTTAATCCATCTCAAATCTACCAAGCCAATCTTCTCTTAAACTGGTAAGGAGAATACAAATAAAACATGGTCTGATACAGGCTTCTCCTATGTCAGAGAGCTCACAAGATAGCATTTTACTTCATGTAAGACTCATGCCACCCTATAATTTTTACATTAGCTTCTTTCTCAGTTTCCTGGGTTTTCACATCATCCCAAAAATCTGGACACAGATATGCCATAATTGTCATAACCTTCCCCTTGTCCCATGCCCAACTCATCATCCTTCCTTTCTATGTCTGGTGGTTTTCATTGTTCCTCAGGATTAGAGCCCATATCAGACTCAGGCTAAACCCCTTCTTGCTTACTCCTGCCAAATCTATGTTCATAGCATCCCCATACCCAGTCCCCTCTTTGGAATTGAGTGTCCAATTTTGCCAACAAGAATTTAAACCTTACAGACTATCGCTGTAAACTATGACTTGTTGGGTTAGGTACCTAGGATGAGACAGAAGGAGTCCTATTCTCAAGCAGATTCTACCACAAGGAGAAACTAACAAAATATGACTATCAGGCAGACAAGAATGGTAAGTCACACTCAAGGAAAGGCCAACCATCAACAAAGACAAATGACAGCTTGGTTATCTGTACACTATAAGGACCTAAGGATATGTAAAACTAGACTTGTAGTGAATGCCCATTGTCTAGGCAGTGCCTTGAGCTTACAACTTACCTTCATGTATTCTTCTTGTGAATAATTAAAAGTGTCATTCCCTGATCAAGTTAAGCAACATGCCTTGATTACATGATCCTTTGCAGAAAGAAACATGCATGATAAATACAGAAGTGGATGGTCACAGAATCCATTGGACTGAGCATAGGGTCCCCAGTGAAGGAGCTAGAGAAAGGACCCAAGGAGCTGAATGAGTTTGTAGCCCTATAGAACAATAAGAACTAGCCAGTACCCCCCAGAGCTCCCTGGGACTAAACCACCAACCAAAGAAAACACATGGTGGGATACATGACTCCAGCTGCATATGTAGCAGAGGATGGCCTAGTTGGTCATCAATGGGAGGAGAGGCTCTTGATCCTGTGAAGGCTTTATGCCCCAGTGTTGGAGAATGCCAGGGCCAGGAAGCAGGAGTGGGGTGGGTTGGTAAGCAGGGTTAGGGGGATGTGCTAGGGGGTTTTCAGAGGGGAAACCAGGAAAGGGAATAACATTTGAAATGTAAATAAAGAAAAAAAAAAGAAATCACAGAGGAGAACAGTCTCACAGCACAGATAATTTCACCCTTAACAGATAATATACAGTGAAAACTTGTAAAGGGGGGTAAGGAAAAGAACACAGCAGAAATAACACAGCAAGGAGGTAATTTAAATGGTTTGTGTTAAAATGGAAATCACATAAATATTAGAAATGTGCTGTTCTGGGCAAAGGCTCTGCAGACCAAATTGCCAATAGGAATGAATTTTAATGACTAGTTTATAACCTCTGAGATGCTTGAGAACTTAAAAGACATGTGGTTAAAATGGAGTGCTGTTGTCACATCAGAGCAATTAAGAATTCTGCAGGGGACATTTCCTACTGGAAAAGTAAAGTTTGCCTCACATTGGGAAACCATGCTCTTTCTAATAATTTAACACAGAACTCGTCTAATTTATTTATCTGTAAATGTTAACAAAATATTTAAACCCTAACTTTGAATGACATTAATAACAATTTAGTCTCTCTATGGAGTAAATGAAAATACCAACACGAAATCTGATATTTGTGCTAATTGACATGGTTTTCTTCCTCCATTTTTATGAATGGAGTAATTTCTTTTTAAATCACTTGGGTCTTGAAAATACAGTTAAGCTAATATAAAGAGACCCAGTGTGCAGATGCCCATAGGAGTGTCGACCCAGAAAAGCTGTTGAGTGGTCTCCACAGAGCTTCCCTTTCCAAGTTTCAGTACTAGCCCCTCCCATGGTCAATTCTTTAGAAAGTATGGCTCAAGTAGTGGTTTGCTCATTAGTAGAGTAACAGCATGTAATATAAAGAAGACAAAGAATTAGTCACTCTTGGTGTTGTTTTTAGTTTTCACTAAGCTAAAAATCTACATATTATAAGCCTCTGAATGATAGGGAGAAAAAAAATGACCTTTATATTCAGACCTCAGAAGTATTCCTTTTCTTTCTAAATAGTACAAAGGCTTTCTATAAGATCAAAACTGAATTTTTTTTCCTAGACTAAACACAGAGGAAGCTGCAGGCACTCATGAAATCACAATCTCCCAACATCTAGTTTTTGCTTGGTTAAAATATCAGGTCTTCAAAAGATCTCTCCTATAATCAAATATTGTTTTCTCTGGAGAATCATTTTTATATGGAGTAACATGTTCCAATTTAAGTGCTGTTTTAAGAAAGCTGGAAGGGATGAACTGAAACATGGCATAGTGAAGACCAAGAAGAAGGGCGCGCGCGCGCGCGCACACACACACACACACACACACACACACACACATCAGAATAGAGCAAATTATAGTACAAACCTTGGGCATGGGCAGACACTCAAAGGAAAATATTGATGACCACTATAACAGAAGGATACAGCAGAATAATATACCATAACAGTGGTATCACCTAAAGGTAACTATGAGAAATCCCCCTTGCAACACTAACAAGCCCCAAAGAATAACAATGAATGTGGAATATCACCTACTAATACACTAGCTATATCAGTTCCTAGAAGTCAAGAGTATAGGAGGCAATGAGTCTTGAACCCTGATCTGACCTCTTATGAACTTAACATCCTGAATGGCCTTGGTCAAGGTGATCCTCAGAGCTATGTCTGCATCAACCACTCTAGAAAGATGAAGGAATGTGTCCCACAGGCACTGAGAGCCTCCATCACTGTGCAATACAAGAATGAGGGCTTCCTTCACATCTATGTCTGCAATGACAACCATGAGCGCAACATCCACATGGGCCCCATTGAGGCCCATGATGTCATCTGTGTGATCTGAGAGAGGAGGGTGAGGGAGCACAGAATAATGTTTGAGGCTTAATGCCTCATGAGTAATAAATTCTTTTGTTTCACAGCTGGTTAAAAGGTTCAATATGTATAGTACTTCCTTTGTAAGCATAGAAACCTGAATTCAATCTCTAGTATCCATGTCAGAGTGCTGGGCACAGAAGTAACTGACTAATTCCAGGGCTGGGAAGAAGGAGACAGACAGATCTCAGATACTTTTAGCTGGGCAGAATAGGGGAATCAGTGAGCTACAGGTTCAGGGAGATTCTCTGTCAAAATATGAGGTGAAGAGTAATTGAGGAAGATGCCTTGCGTTGAGCTCTGGTGGCTTCCAGGCATGTACACATGTGTACACACACACACACACACACACACACACACAAAACTAGGGATGGAATGTGTGCATCTGAAAGAAGCAGTGGAAGACCCCAACTTCAAGTCAAGGACGAAGTTGTGCTGTAGTACAGTTCAATCAGGGAGCCCAACACAAAAATCAGCCCATCCTCTATTTGGTCTAGAAACTTGAGTCAAATTTTTGTTTAAAATGTATTCATGCTTGTTCATGACTTCATAACACTAAGAATATGCTACTAAAATATATTACACACCATTCTTAGAAGTAAGTGTTGATATGACTACTTGTCCTGGAACTCATCTAAACGAATCTTGTTAATATTAACAATCCATCAAACAGTGCCTTTGTAGGTAGGTACTTTTCTTTGTTCCTTTCATAGAAGAAGAAACAGGCACAAAGGCATGAAAAACTTGCTAGTAAAGCATACTGATCAAGAATTTGAACTCACAAGTATGCCTGCAAAGACAGTGCCATTAGTGGGTACATTCTGAGGATTTCCATAAAGCAATGATCAAGGGTGCCCTGTGAAAAGGAAGGTACTAGGTTAATACATCTTGTTTCCAAGCATTTTTAAAGTTACATTCTCCTAGCAGGAGGAGCATTGTCAGCCCCATTTAACTGGTAAGGAAATGGGGACTCTGAGAAGACATGTAACTCAGCTAACACCAGCAGACAGGAAATGGAAGAAACCAGAATTTAGAATTTAGGGGGAATATATTCCAAACTCTTTCCTTACAGTTACAATGTTTTCCATAGGACAGTTGGAGGAATGTCTGTGGAAACAGACAGCAAACTTGCTTAACGAACAATTTTGCCTAATGTAAGTTGTTTTGTGCTAAAAAGTAACTTGAAATGACCAGAAACTGTCTGAATTTATCATGTGGTCATTACCTGCTTCCTATATTATTTACATAATTTTGCTTAGTTTTATTATCCTTTGTGTTTTGCAAAGTAACTGGTTTCCATGAACATTTCCTAGTTAAACTTTCATTATTTTATATTTTAATATGCATGCGATTGACTCTATTCTTAAACATTATAAAATTAATTTTTATTATTATTAATTTTTATTATTATTAATTTTTATTATTTATTTTAATTTAACATTTTTAAAATAATGTAAATATAAATTTAAGTACCAAAACCTGAAATTGAATACTAAATAAACTTAAACTACCTATTTTAATTTATAATTCAATTATATATTTTACTTAATATTTAAAATATCAGAAAACTACAGAATCCAAGGAGCTTCTGGCACATCTACCAAGGTTGCTCTGTGTGGTTTCACTGTGCCCATCCTTGGGAAAGCACAACCTATGTACTTTGTCCTGCATGTGGGACCACTACTGCCACATCACAGAAGCATGCATGACACCTAAGTTCCCATGCCAGTCTGAGCATATGACTTCTGCTGTTCTAGAAACGTAATAGCTTAAGTATGGACAAAATAGACTTTCAATGTCTTTCTACCATCATTCCGTAGGATGTATGCATCACGTTAGTGTGGTTTTAGATTTCTTTTTTCCTGTTAGAATTGTTGCTTAAAATGTTGTTTGCGGTGCTGACTTGCATTTCATTAAAAAAAAAAATTTAAATGAATTTAGGTCTGGAGATTAAAACAGAATTTATGACAACTTTGGAATAGCCCTAAATATATTGCACTATATATTCAAATGAAGCTGAATTCTAAGTATGAATGATTTTAAAAAAATCAAAACATCAACGAACTCCAAAGAGGAATGCAGATGCTCTATGGCATACATTACTAAACATTCAACCATGTTTTAATTCCTTAAGTAAAAATAAAGACACATTGTCATCTCATTAGTATGTGAGCTCATTTTATTCTTATTAGATGATAATGTATGAGTAACAAATACTTTAATGTTAAATATTTCTTTATAATTTTTGTCATTAAGTAACTGATGTATTTATTTCATAAACATTTCAGGATAACACATTTCAGGTGGGAGTGCAGAAGACATTGCTGTGAAATTTTAAGAACTCTGATTTAAGATGACAGAACAATGGATCTAAAGTTATTGTGGAAGCAAATTAATCTTCTCCAGACTTCATTTAAAATTTCTTTTTTAAAATTTTCATTTGCTCCCTTCTCTTTGAGGATGAACTCTCAGAGAAGCAATTGACCTAAGATTATATACATGAGCTTAGAGTCAGAAGTGAAGCTGAAATAGAGTTTTTGTTTTGTTTTGTTTTATTTTGTTTTGTTTTGTTTTGTTTTTAAGGAAGAAAGGAAGAGCCAAGATAAGTCCTCACTCAGACCTCATCAAATGTGCCTTTCTGGACTTCTGCAATTCTAGAAATTAATTTAGCTCCTAATGCTAAAAGTTCATGAATCTCTTAAACTGGCAATTCCCACTGCCTCTACTTTAAAACTGCTTTCTAACATTGAAGGAGAAAAAACAGAAGAACAAGTAAGGAGAGGAGAAGAGAGGAAGAAAGAAAGAACTGAAATCACAGTTGAGGGGAATCTCAAGGGCACTCACATATCCTGCATCCTGAGACCCTGGCTGCTAACATTGCTATTTTCAACATTTGCCTTCAGTTTATGTCCACATGAATATGTTTGCATGTATGTATGTAGTCAGGCCTGAGCAGGTATAGTGTTATTTTCAGTGGTTAAATTCTATGAAGTCACCCCAAATACTGAGGTAGGGACTACTGAACAATTGCTCCAAAAGAAAGCCACAGATCAGATGGGTTTCCTGTGAGCCATTGTTCTCAGTAGTTACTTAGACCAATCAAATTATAACCTGCTTCTTTATGTGTCTGCTAGAATCCAACTCATTCAGTATTGGCATCTGATGAACACTGGGCTTGTAACCAACCACATGTCATTTGTCCCTGAGGTTTTTCTAATACACATGTTCTTTGCATAAGGCTCAATAGAATACACTGTGCTTGGGAATGCTGGATGGAACTATTTACATTACACTTGAATGTCATTTAAGCATCAAAACCACTAAGAA
Organism: Mus pahari; assembly: GCF_900095145.1. NCBI lineage: Eukaryota > Metazoa > Chordata > Mammalia > Rodentia > Muridae > Mus > Mus pahari. The sequence continues at coordinate 12,190,333 of NC_034599.1, read as the reverse complement.
AAATTATTTATGTGAAAAACATGACCTAAACAGACAAAAGAGAACACTGGTTAACACATGAGAGCTGACACAAGACCAAGTATCATCTCCTGGGACCCAGAGGGAATGTGGATGTCATTCTTAGTGCACGAATAAGGCTCTCCACCCCACTGCACAGGACTGCAAATGACCAAGGCCCCATGCGGTCTTAGGGTTGCACATAGATGTCCAGGGAGAGCCAAATTTGAAAGCACAAAATCCATGCAAAATGAGATTTGGTTCCACAAATAAATGTTCTAAATGGCAAACCTCACGATGTTTTATAACAAATATAACTGGTGAACTTGGAACAGTGTAAATCTAGAGAAAATGGAGTGAAAATATATAAAAGTGTTTTTGGAAATGTGGGTAGGCAGAGAACTAGAGAAGTCAGAAGTTTGGGAACTAACAGTTACTTTTCAGTTTTCTTTGACAAGTTTAGTTTTCTTTCTCAAGTTGAGGACTATCTACTGTGAAGTCCTACTGGCACAGCTTAACTCAGAAGTACCCAGCTCATTTGCAAAGCTCTCAGTTGTCTGTCATTTCTATATTTCTCTAGCAGAGATGCACACGCATCCCTTTGCCAATGCTCTTTTATACCAATAATGGATTTGCCTTCAAACCACACTGTTTTCTTCGGTAGGCTTTACTATTGCTCCCGAATTGATGCTTTTCAGAATTACTGTAAAATGCCTCCATGCAGCAGTAATACTGTAAAGGAGCAACACAGAACACATCTTCCCCATGCTCAGTGTTCAGGGCTGCAGTGCTCAGGCTGCTGAGCTGTGGCTACATAACTAGAAGTCAAAAACAAAAGCATCAGGACAGACTTCAGTGAGAATTATCATGTTGTTGGGACAAAATATCACAGGCTAGGTTCTGCATCAGAAAGCCTTCCTTAACTATATCCCTTTCATACTCCATTCCCGCACCTCGGGAAAGACCTTCTGGACTGTGGTTCAGATTTCCTCTCCCCATCAGCTCTGGTCTGTGAACTTTATGCTCCTGTCTATTACAACATCCCTTGTTGAGCTATAATTTATCCATAGTACTAAAAACTACCTTAGACCATGTGCCTTGAGTTCTTCCAGAGACCTCATTTTGTCTCCCATGGCACAGTACCTATTACAGACAAGAAACAAATGTCATGAAAGATTGAATAAATGAATGAGTGAATTTTCATTTGTTCCAGTAGGAAATACCATGTTTCCGTTCAGAATATTTAACTTCTTATTTTATAAATTTGGAATTCCTACAATTCATAAATTTGGTTTTCTTTAACTGTTTCCATATTTCCCCTGTCTTCTTTGTTTTCTTCAGTTCCTGAATTCAGGAAAGAGGCCAGAAATTCATTTAAACCAATTTATTTTAATTATCTGCAAAGTGCAAATTTTCCATAATGGCTTAACCTCCCTGTAGGAATGAGAGTCTCTGACAAGCTCAGAGGCCCACAGGAAGGAACAGGAAGGAAACAGCTGTTAATAGCCCAGTAGATGCCCTGTACCACCATTACCTGAGAGAGTACGCCCTCCGGTGCCATTTCCTCCAGAGAGATCACATATGTCCTCTCAAACCTCTGCACATATGAGCACACGCTTCCCTCATCAGGGAGCAGATGGGGGCCCTCCAGAATCCTTTTGGTATGTGGAGGAGCATACTATGTTTGTCTTTCTTCACTCGGTTTTAGCCACACTTCATATTTGATATATCACAAAAGAAGTAAAACCAGCTTAGGTTTTCTTCAAAATAATAAAATGCCCTTAGCCCACCGGAACAAATCTGTCTGACCAGCCTTCAGAGACACAGACTTTCAGTTCATTCATCACAATCTACAATTAAACCCAAAACCTACTTAGAGTGATAGAGAATGAGGTTTTGTACATATTCAACATTAGCACAGGGTGACTAAACAGTAAAACTAGATACAGAAAACATATTTCTCAAGGTGAAGAATCACATGGAATGACTTTTCCTGGCCAAATATCTAGACCTGGGAGCAGTTAAAAACATTAATTACTTGCCTGGTTCCTGGAAGAATTGAGGCAATAATTAAATAAACTAAATAAAAGTTATGTTAAAGTGAGTAAAAAAAAAATCTAATGGATTCTCCATGACAGGATGGTGCTCATATGTCTTCACAAGACAGATTTTAATAAATAATTGATAATGGTCATCACCTAATTCAACCAGCTCTTGTTTGCCAGGTGTTCTGGCAATTGACTGCATAAGTAGTATCACATGCAACACTACTGTAATGGTGTAAGTAGGTGTTGTGATTATTCTCTTCTTGTAAATGAAGAAACAAGCTCTGAAAGGGAGTTGGCTTGCCCATGATTTAAACCATCTGTGTTGCCGTCTTAACTAGAATGTGTTGCATCAGGCTTGCTGGAAAGGGATCTTAGTATCTGTAAGAATGAAGACTCCTTCAGTATAGGTAGACAGCTGCTGGTAAGCTCAAACACTTGGGAAAGATGTACAAACACATGTATAGTGACCTATTGTGTCACCAGCTCTATCTCCTACAGAGGGCTAGCTGCTCAGAAGACAGCTCCATGCATGGCACATGTATCCATTTCCTAAGTCTCACAGCTGTAACCTCACTTAACTTGATGAACTTCTTAACATCCTCTCCATAGCAAAAGAGGTAATTTGTGTGTAAAGATAAAATCCTGATACAGTGTGAGAGATGTATTTGAGATGGAAGGCAAAGTTCCTGAACAAGAGAAGTTCCCTCTTGTTCTCTCTCTCTCTCTCTCTCTCTCTCTCTCTCTCTCTCTCTCTCTCTCTCTCTCTCTCTCT
>NC_034599.1:12177088-12187165 GCF_900095145.1 Mus pahari | reverse complement strand
GAGAGGGAGAGGGAGAGGGAGAGGGAGAGAGAGAGAGAGAAAACCAGGAAAGATGCTAGCCTTTCTCCAAAGATTTTCATCATTCATCTGAATGAACTTCTCTATGTTTTCATGTCTTGTGTCTCCACCCTATAGCCTAATTACAAGATCTCCTGTGTCTCAATTTATTACCTTGGATATAGCACAGACTATTAAGAAGCTATTTCCTTTCTTTTTCCCTCACCTCTCCTTTAATGCTGGTTGCATACATTTTGGAGATGGTAAAATTGAGATTTAGAGAAGGCAAATAAAATTTCCAAGGTCATATAATCTAAGTGATAAATAAAGCATGCTGTCAATACAGTCCCATTCATCCTGTCCATACAGCTAACATTGATAAGCTTATATGTCACCATAACCCCACCATTGAAAGAAAACACAAAAGCATCAAAACTTCTTACTGGAATCAGTGGCTGTAGTACAATATTGCAATAATTTCTCCAGAACCCCAGGGCAACTGCCTGAGATATCTTTGAATCAAATGTCTTCTCTATTTCTGATAATTATTTGTCACCTCACATTATCAATTTCTTCTCTCCATTCTGAAGTTTTCTTCCACTTTTCTCTAACCAATATTGCAAGATAATACCCTAACTGGTACACAGTTTCAGTTCTTTTCCTGACGGTTGCTGACTGGTTTTAAAATTGATGTATGAAAATGTCTATACTTTAAAAAGAAGATCAATAGAACTATGCTAACTACTTTCAGGAGCGTTTTGTTGTGTTTTCATAGAACAAATTATGATGATATGAAATGAGTTGAGGAGCAGAACTTTTAAAACTAATAATCTTGCTATGAAGTAAATGAACCATTGAAAGAGCAAACAACTTGCCCATTAAATTGTGATTTTGGCTGGAATTGGTGAGCATTCTGGGGATGGTGTGGAAACCCAGTTCAGAGGAAAGTTCCTGGAATGTATGCAGGTTACCCTACTGAGGACTCCTATAAATGGAGACTATGGCATCTGCATTACCCATCTCTTGTAGCCAGTTGACGTCTACCAGAATCAGGCCTGGCTTGCATTAGGTTAAGTCGTTGGCTAAGGGGATCCTGTGGTGCTCCCCAAATAACCCGCCTGATACTAGGACAGAGGGTTTCTCTCTAAAAATTGACAGTGGACAAGATTGCTGAGGACAATATCCATGCAGCTCGTTGAAAATGGAGAGCTCAAACTGGTGTCTCCATGGAGCCTTCACAGCTACGTTCTAGTCTCTTTGGTGTAGGAAGGTATTCTTAATGCTTTCAAAAGAGAAACCTGGACACGAACCCAGAAACAAACCCTTTGGTTTATACTCTTTACTGACTGCAAAATGTGCTGACTAGCTACATAAACAGGACCCAATATTTTGCTGCATACAGGAAACCCACATCAGGGACAAAGACAGNAACTACCTCAGAGTAAAAGGCTGGAAAATAATTTTCCAAGCAAATGGTCTAAAGAAACCAGTTTGAGTAGCCATTCTAATATCGAATAAAATCAACTTTCAACCCAAAGTTATCAAACAAAGAGAAGGAGGGTTATTTCATATTCATCAAAAGTAAAATCTTCCAAGATGGACTCTCAGTTCTGACCGTCTATGCTCCAAATGTAAGGGCATCCACATTAGTTAAATAAACTTTAGTAAAGCTCAAAGTACACATCTCACCACACACAATAATTGTAAGAGTCTTCAACCCCCACTCTCATCAATGGACAGATCCTGGAAACAGAAACTAAACAGAGACACAGTGAAACTAACAGGAGTTATGAAACAAATGGATTTAACAGATATCTATAGAACATTTTATTCTAAAACAAAAGGATATACCTTCTTCTCAGTACCTCATGGCACTTTCTCCAAAATTGACCATGTAATTGGTCATAGAACAGGCCTCAATAGATACAAAAATATTGAAATTATCCCATGCATCCTATCAGATCACCACGGACTAAGGCTGATCTTAAATAACAACATAAATAATAGAAAGNCAACATTAACGTGGAAGCTGAACAACACTCTCCTCAATGATACCTTGGTAAAGGAAAAAATAAAGAAGGAAATTAAAGACATTTTAGGGTTTAATGAAAATGAAGGTGCAACATACCCAAACTTATGGGACCCAATGAAAGCATTCCTAAGAGGAAAACTGATCTGTCTGTGTCTTTGTCTTTGTCTTGGGGAATTGAGTTCATTGATATTAAGAGATATTAAGGTAAAGTAATTGTTGCTTCCTGTTATTTTTGTTGTTAGCGTTGGCATCCTGTTTTTGCAGCTGTCTTCTTTTAGGTTTGTGAAGGATTTCTTTCTTACTTTTTCTAGGGCATAATTTCCATCCTTGTGCTGGTATTTTCCCTTTATTATCCTTTGAAGGGCTGCATTCATGGAGAGATATTGTGTAAATTTGCTTTTTTCGTAGAATATCTTTGTTTCTCCAACTATGTTAATCGAGAGTTTGAAATACTACTAAGGAAGAATGTAAGAATATAAAATTAAAAATGGTTAAAAGATTTGGAAAGATATTTCTCTACAGTATATATAAAAGAAATGACCATGTGAAAGGATTTCTATTCTTGTTCATCATTTCTAAAATGCAAGATAACATGTAAAGGGTCTCCCACTGCATTCGAATAGTAATGACAAACAGTAAAATTGTTACCAGTGTATGGAATATCTTTTGATATGTATACAAAAGTGGATATTTAATAAGTATCATAGACTGATTTCTTATGACTTGGATAGAAAAAGCTCAAAACAAATCCACAAAACAAATACAGTTGATTCAATGTCTGATGAGGGCTGGCTCATTAGTAAATGGTCCCTTTGTTCTCTTGTCTCAAGAAATGTGAAAGACAAAAAATATCTCTAATCTTCATTATAGAGCCACTAATCTCTTTCCTGGGGGCTGCACCCTGAAGTTTTCACAGTCTCCTAAAGACACCACTTATTTTCACCATCGCATTGTTAATGACTTTTAAGTCTATAAATTCTGAGAAGGGACTCAATATTAAACCCATAAAATAGACATTGCTAGTGGAATATCAAATTGATGTAACCTTTTTATAAGACACTTTGGTAGTTCACTGAAAAGTTACTATGTGGAGCTATCATATTCCATAAGTCTCACAATTCCATGAGGGTTGAAATACTTATACAAAAGCACTTACATGAATTTCTTAGTGCTGTTCATAATCACCAAAGGATAGGGGAAAATAAATAGCTATCAACTAACAAATGAATGAACAGAATATGAAACTGTTCAGCAATGAACCTCCCACCCATACTCTAATTAAAGCAACTCTAATTGAGCTCTGTGAGCCACATACAAAACAACGAGGTGAAGGTAGGGAGGGAACTTGTTGCAAAGAGTTTCAGTGGGAGAAGGAGGAGAATGAGAGCGGAGAAAGAAGGGTGTGAAATGACTAGAAATTCAGTGTATAAATATCTGAAAGTGTTAAACAATACAAAAAATTAAAGAATATCACTTAAAAGGGAATTAAGTGCAAACACAAACTTTAACCGATAAACCTTAAAACTATGCCAAATGAAAGGCATAATCACAGAGAACCACATACTATATGTTTGTACATATATGACAGGAGATTCACACTTAAATTCAGGAAAAGGATGTTAAAAGCCTGGATGCCAGGGTTAAAGTGTGGGGGATCCAGGGAATATCCATAACAAGGTTGCACCAATGAAGATATCTTGACAGTAAGTGATGCGACAATGGTCATAGAATTCTTTGAATACTGACATACACATTTTAGTTTGACTATTACAGCACTTAAATCATGCCTCAGTTTAAAAAAAAAGAGTTTCTTCTAGTTGAGGCATTGGCAACAAAAGATGATCAAGGAGAAGACATTGTTCCCTGCAAAATATAAAAACAATGATGTTTCAGTACAGCAAAGTCTACCAGAGTTGGTCATAAGTATATGAAATATATGAAATGTAAAATAGTAAACAATGTTTACTAAGCACTCATCATATGTCAATTTAAGATGATCTTTATCAGTACTCCAATTCTTGTGACAAACCCTAGGAGCTATGCAATATTTTCCTTCTGTTTTTTAGATAAGAAGCTAAAACAGAAAAGGTAAAGAAGCTTGTTCATGGTTATTCTGAGAATAACTGCAGAGCTAAGATGGGAGCCTGGAAGACATCTTATAATTATTATTAACCACCAGACTGTAGTGTTCCTTTATAGAACAGAGCACATACTGCTTTGATGTGAATCAAAATGCTTATCTAGAGAGGCTGGTGAGATGATGAAAAAACTAAAGCACTTGTTCTTCCAGAGGACTCGAGTTTGGGTCTTAGTACCCACATGGAGCTGCTCAAAACTGACTGCACCTCCAGATACAGGGGAATCTTACAATCTTTTCTGACTGCTTCAAGAGCCCATACACATATACCCTCCACATATGTCATGCTCTCACACAAGAAACAAACACAAACATATAAATAAAAATAAATTGGAGTTTATTAATACGCATTGATTTACAGGATCAATAGACTTTCATTTCAGAATAGTTTGCTTCTATTGTGTATGAGTAGTTTCTTGCATGTATGTGTATGGATCAAATGTGTAACTGATTCCAGCTAAAGTTCATTGTAACAGGAGTTACAGAAGATCATGGATACTGGGGACTAAACTGGTGTCTTTTGTAAGAGCAACAAGTGCTTTCATTACTGAATCATCTCTCCAGGAAAGACCATTTAATCTTAAGCTTAAATGTCTACGTATTGCCTTTTCCTAGCTCCTGCCTGAAGTATGTGGACAATGTTGTATAAAAAGATCTTGCATATAACCTAGAAGAGGTAGGTCATTCTTGGCTCAGATGCTTTGTACATTTGAATGTCACTCGTTTTGGAATTCTGCACTGAGACTCCATGCCTCATAGATGAAGAGGATATTCAAGGACAATAGCCTTTTCTCAGGTCAAGCTACAGACAAGCAGAACTTCAGATGATAATTTGACAATTGGCTGCTGGGATGAGTCTATAATGGATGGAAATTAGATAGGAAAGAAAAAGATTCAACCAAAAGAATATTCTAATCAAGTATATTCTTGTATCTTTACACAAGGTTTAGTCTGTCTGGAGGGTCATGCCCAGAAGTGCCAACCAGAAGCTTCAATGTATCATGAGCTGAGCAGGTAGGAGACTAATGACCACCACTTGAGCAGAGAGGCTGAGCAAACAACACAGAGAAGCTCTAGGATATGTGCCCGGGAGTCCAGGAGTATGAGAATTGGAAGCAGGAACAGAGTATTTTAAAGTTGAACTTGACTCTTAAGCCTCTAGTAGCTACTACACTGTAGCTGTGAGACTGCAGCTTCCTCCAGCCTTTCTTTGTTTGTCTTGTTATGATTGTGGTATACAAGCCCTGTATCAGCATCTTGCTAGAAATTCACTAGATATTACCACCTAAACTTGAACTTATGATTCTCCTGCATTTACTCCAAAATGATAGGATAACCGGCCTGCATCACCATGCCTGGCTAGGTCTGTATTTATTTTTTAACTATAGCATAAGAATGCTGACTTTCTGAGGGTATATTGAAGATCAAGAAAAGTCACAAGACATTAAATATATTTCTGTGTTTATTACAGTGTTCAATATACAGCAGTTATTCCAACAATAAATATATACCAGGCTCAAAAAGACATGCAATTCTGCCAGTTTCCATCCAGAGAGGAGTAAAAGGGCCTGGACTACTTATTAAGTCCACCACCAATTTCCAACCCCACAATTTCTGATTTCATTTCCAACCTCTATAATATAAGATCTTTATGTTTTCTTGTAAGTATTTGAATTCACAGAAGAGGGAATAGGAATGTTTTCTAAAACATCTCCATGCAACTCTATGAGGCTTTCTCTGCTGGGGTAGCAGTTTTGGCTTAGCTTGGCTTTTCTTTCTTGTCTCAATCTAGTTTTCAGTCAGGCTATCATCAACCTATTAGTGTCTGATATTTTCCTTTATGGTGGTGAACACCCAAGCTCCTCTCTGAATCCATATGCTGCTGTTATAACTTCAAATGCATTTCTGATGGCAAGGTCATCCCTGATAAACATATTTTTAAAAGAATCTTCTATTTTGTCAGAAAAACAAAACAACAACAACAAAAATTGATTATGATCCATCACTGGTGTCTCTAGAGGGAAGTTCCACCACCCATTGTAGAGACAAATAGACTGGATGCTGACATTAGATAGGGGGAAAAAAAGAGGTTCGAAGAAGTTTCTGGACAAACCCCTATTTTCATGAATCTAGATTCTCAGTAGGAAAAGTTACAAGTATTGTGGAAGCACCACACAAATTTCATTTCCAAAATACTGCTAGCATTTGGTACTAAGGGAAATAGGCTAGCCCTCAGGCAGAAGGCTCTCTTCCTTTTCTCTCAACTCTCCTCTTCACCTTCTCTCTGTTCTTTACATGCCAAGGACATGGCTGTTCACAAGGGTTCTCTTTATGGAGGTCAGTAGTGTCTCCTATTGTGGTAATTTGAATGAAGAATGTCTCCCATAGACTTATGTATTTGAATACCCAATTTCTTATTAGTGACACTGTTAGGGCAGATCCTAGAATACTTGGGTAGTGGAGCTTTGCTTAAGGAAGCTTGTCACTGAAGGGTGAACTCTGAAGATATATAGCCTTACCCTACTTCCAGTTCATGATGATTCCCTTCTGAAACTCATATGCGACCTCTCAGACTCCAGTTCCTCCTGCTTGCTGCCACATCTCCCCTGTCATTATGGGCTGTCCTTTTGGAACTTTAACCTCAACTAAACTCGTCCTTTTATAATTTGCCTTATTCATACTATTGAATCAGCGCAACCAAAAGTAGCTCATGCTATCATAGAAATATTCCATGAATATTCATTCATTGAGAAACCAGCATCGTTCTCAAGGTTAAAATAGGTATATAACAAAAGATATCAGATTAAGGTGTTTTCATTTGATACCTATAGAATATAACTTCTATCCCACCTATATCAACTATATAACTGTGTAAAAGAGAAAATTTATACTAAAATTTCAAATATAGGTCAACAGTTGTTGAACTATTCCACAAAGAGATGATGAAGTGTTTTCTACTCACTCTTTAATAAAGCCTTAATGTTAACTCACCATTAAGCCCAGAGAAAAACGGAACTGTTCTTCTCACACATTGTAGAAAGCAGCCATCATGTTTCTCTTGGTACCCTAGTCTCTCTGCTAAGTCAGGGACTCCTCTTTTATAATTTCTGTGTACTGGAGATGCTGACTGGGCAAGGTTGTCAGTACAGGGAAGGCAGGAAACATTGGTATTTGTATATCTAATAGGTTCACACCAACTGTTAGTTTTTTTAGAATGCTTGAGATCACTTGGCAATAATAATGAGATAGGATGTGACAATGGAAGCTCTCCAATTTAGCAAGATTCATTTTGCAAAATCATCAGTGACTCTAAATAACTGCCTAACAGTGCAGAACAACATCTGGCAAATGAGTAGTGACACATGATGACGCTTCTAGCAGCATATGGCAATATCTTCAGAGTCACCTGCAGATCAGAAAGAAGCACAACTTTATAACTACCTAAGCAAACGGGAAGAAGGGTATGCAGGAAGGAGAGCATTGGAAAACAGTGTGACCACCAAAAGTGGATACTAATTATTAAGCTAACTGCCAAAATAGCAAAACATTGCTAAGAAGCCAAAGTAAACTCTAAGACTGCTAATTACAATAAGGTATACAAATGAAAGACCCATATATTGAACTAGAAAAGCATGTTGTTCAAGCTCCATTAAATGACTAATGGTTACTATGGTCAGACTTAATTAGAATTCTTATTCTTTGATACAGAAAACAAAAATCAAGAAGTCTTTGCCAAGCAGTCTATCACATACTGGGTGTGTACCTGTTTCTTGTTTCAGATTTACCCTGTCTAGAAATTGATTTCCCTCTCCTAATATGTGCAATGCCAGTCCTCTAGGATGGAGAGCACAACCTGATGGATGCAATCTCTGTTGTCTATCTACTCACCCCTTCCTGCTCATATAACCCAGAAGTAGTTATCAACAGGACCTCGGAGTAACCAGTACTACTGTATACCATAGCAGCTTGTGAACAAGAGCAACACAGAAGTCGCAGAGAAACAAAAAGAATCCTTGTTCTGTAGCCTTATACTTCTCTCTGAATGTCCTAAGTACTCACAAATAACCCTCTTATCTTGGGCTGTTCTCTAAGGAGCCTCTAATACTCACCATCTACACAGTACAGGGCTTGGCCTTTTTACTGTTACCTTCTGAAGGAATGCTGCAGAACTTACCCACACCAGGAACAGAGCCATGAACCACCATGCCCTTTCCCTGTGCCAAAGATGGTATGTCTGGTCCCTGGCTCACAAACACTGGACTCTGGTAACTACCATGCCCGAGTGTCCCATAACCATGAACCAAAATCACACAGCATGGTCCTTTGTGCTCCCTGTACCTTGTGAATCTCTATTTCTGCCAGGGCTTAGAACTCTTTAGGGTTGTGTTACCAAAGGAGAGGATTGGCCAACATTTGTGTACCCTGATCTTGACCCAAATTAATGGTAGTCTTAAGAATCGTGGTAATAGTTTAATCTACCCTAAGGCACTAGACAGATACTTCCTATGCGCTTTAGGTGAGAGATGATATTCCTTAGCTCTGGCAGATAGAAATGAGCTACCTGGTTATCTATTCCACATACAGTCACCAAACCCAGACACTATTGCTTGCTGACAGGAGCCTGCTATTGCTGTCTCCTGAGAAGCCAGAGCCAGACAAATACTGAGGCAGATGCTCACAGTCAACCATTGGACTAAGCACCAGGTTCCCAATGCAGGAGTTAGAGAAAGGACTGAAGGAGCTGAAGAGGTTTGCAACCCCATAGGAAGAACAATATCAACCAACCAGTCTCCCTCCACCCCCCCCCCCAAGAGCTCCCAGGGACTAGAACCACCAACCAAAGAGTACACATGGATCGACCCATGGCTCTAGTAGCATAAATAGCAGAGGATGGGTTGTCAGTCATCAATGGGAGGAGAGGCCCTTGGTCCTATGAAGGCTCGATGCCCCAGTGTAGGGGAATTTGAGAGTGGGGAAGCAGGAGTGGGTGGGAAGGTGGGGGAGCATCTTCATAGAAGCAGGGGGAGGGAAGATGGGATAGAGGATTTCCAGATGGGAAACTGTGAAAGGGGATAATATTTGAAATGTAAATAAAGAAAATATACAAAGAGAAGAGAAGAGAAAAGAAAGAAAAGTGAAGAGGAGAGAAGAGAAGAGAAGAGAAGAGAAGAGAAGAGAAAAAAGAAAAGAAAAGAAAAGAAAAGAAAAGAAAAGAAAAGAAAAGAAAAGAAAAGAAAAAAAGAGAAGAAAGGAAGAGAAAAGAAAAGAGAAACACTGTGACTTATGAATGTTGCTGAGTTGAATCCCAGGTTGACTGCAGAGTCTGTACCCTTGTATCCCACTCATACTGCCTTTAATTTATTAATCCCTCTTTCAGAACATGTTTTCTACCAGAGAATCTTTGGGCATACATGGAAATATTGTTCAAAACTACAAGCAATTCAGTTTCCTGAGCCAAGCCCTCCCTGCTCAAGAATGGTGTCTTTGTATTTCTTATAGTATGCAAGTTGTCCTTGCTTGCATCAAGTCTGTACTAGGAAGGACAAAACGAGGGTGCACACACAGAGAGACAATGCCACAGCAAACAATGGAAATGGATGCTGGGCTTTGATTGTCTGAGCATTTCCTCCTTTGTATACTTTCCCTTGCTTTCCAGTACAAGGGGCAAGAAAGCTGACGCCCAGTGCATGTCTGCAGGCTTTCTTTCATGGGGTCCTCCCAGGTAGTCTCTGCTGCAGCCAGGGCTCTGGTTCTGTGGTCCTGTCTTTTCGAAAAAGACTCCCTGGTTTTTAGCTAACTCTAAACTCCACTAGGCATGAAGGAAATCTCTCAGAAATCCTCCTGTGAGAAGCCCTTCCTAGCCTTCTTACTAGGACATTAGGTGATAATTCTGAGTTTCTTTTTTTTTTTT
>NC_034599.1:12150014-12176633 GCF_900095145.1 Mus pahari | reverse complement strand
AGACACATCCATTTGCCCAAGAATTTCATAAATTCATTGTTTTTAATAGCTGAGTAGTACTCCATTGTGTAAATGTACCACAGTTTCTGTATCCATTCTTCTATTGAGGGACATCTGGGTTCTTTCCAGGTTCTGGCTATTATAAATAAAGCTGCTATGAATATAGTGGAGCATGTGTCCCTATTACCAGTTGGAAAATCTTCTGGGTATATGCCCAGAAGAGGTATTGTTGGGTCCTCCGGTAGTACTATGCCCAATTTTCTGAGGAACTGCCAGACTGATTTCCAGAGTGATTGTACAAGCTTGCAATCCCACCAGCAATGGAGGAATGTTCCTATTTCTCCCCAACCTCGCCAGCATCTGCTGTCACCTGAATTTTTAATCTTATCCATTCTTACTGGTGTGAGATGGAATCTCAGATTTGTTTTGATTTGCATTTCCCTGATGGCTAAGGATGCTAAACATTTCTTCAGGCGTTTCTCAGCTATTCGATATTCCTCAGTTGAGAATTCTTTATTTAGCTCTGTACCCCATTTTTAATGGGGTTTTTGAGTTTCTAATAGTTGTGGTTATTTGAATATTTGTCACAAGCACAAGTTAGATGGTACTTACTCCCTTGTGAAGGACTTGAATCTTAACCTACTTGCCTGAGTGGTCATTTGAGGACGTCTTGCTGGATTAAAGAGACTGTAAACTGAGCTCCTTTTCCAGATTATGATAAACATGACATAAAATCCTATGTACTTTTTTTCCAGTAGTGAGTCCCCACAGATTCCCCAGAAATAAGGGCACTTTGAAATCCTTCAGAACTTTTAATTTAATCTTCCTTAATGGCATTTGCCTCTTGGTTGGGTCAATATATTCTCTTATGGATTTATAGTTTTGAAAAGTGTGTTTTTTTCTTCCGTAAGATTCCCTTGATTATTTATTAGGGCTTATTCATATCTAGTGAATCTATATTGTACTCTTATCCAAGGAAATATTCTATTAAGTTCCAGCCCAAATATATTTGTTTTTTTTTCAAAATTCCAAGTGATTTATGGTGTATGCTATATATTTTTAAAAAATTAAACATTTTACAGAATAAATAGAAATATTTTGCCTAATTTTATTTCATAAAATAACCATGTGAGAATTGCTCCAGCTGCATTTTCATTGTTGCGATCTGTTTAGTAGCTGCAGAGTGATGTGAAAAGACCCATGTCCATGTAGCCCTTCACCTCGGGCTCCAAGGAATTCTTGTGTGTCCTATTGAATGCCTTTGGTGTCCTATTATGTAGAAAGTTTGGAGAAGACCCCTAGAGTTAAGTACTGCCATGTAAAACACTGTCTAAGGTTCTGTCAGACTTCTCAACACTCTCCTTTACTTGTATTTCAAAGAATGTACATAGTAAGTTGTTTATACCAAAATGTGTGCAAGAAAGGGTCCTGAGTTCCATCAAGCCCCATGTCACACTGGAGAGAAGGCTGTGGTCAGTGTCCTCTTTTCAGATTAGAGTAGTTCTGAGGACAAATCAGACTTCTCGGGAGTCAGAGAACAGTTACAAAGCAAGTATCTACCAGCCTCCAGGCCCCTACCACCATGCTAGGTGCTGTTACTGAGCTCAGCATCCCCTGATTCACAGCATCACAGCTAAAGGAGAGCAAATGGGTGTGAGAACACGTATAATCACAGCTATAATTGTATATGGGAAGTTGCAGGCATCCCAGAGGTGGGAAAAGCCAGTATGAGGGCTTTAGTAGGGAGGGTTTGCTCCAGAAGAGAGAAAGAAAACACCACTCACCAAGAATAGCTCCTGTTAAGTCAGGGTGTGAGAAAGAATGCCCACAAGTGAGACAAAAATCAAAGTGTTTGGTTCATTTAAATTGTATGTAAGAAGAAACATGGTCTAATCAAAGTGAGACTAGGAAGGAATCATCTTAGGGGTTCTTTGCACTCTCCCTGACACAGTATTATAGGAAGGGCACTACATATGAAGGAAAAAAAATTTAAATACTAGTCTCTCTTACTGAGGAAAGAAGCCAAGCTTACCACACATGGTTGGTTGTGTTTTATTTGCAGGGGTGAATCTTATTTTTGTTTTCTGGTTGCTTTGTTTTGTTTTGACCCAGTATCTCATGCATCCATAGGCTGCTCTTACTAGGTAAGAAGGATTCTTCTCCCTCTGCCTCCAGAGTTCTTGGATTACAGGTGTGTGCTATCATGTCTGGTTTATGTGCTGTGGGGATCAAACCCAAGACTTTGTACATCCTAGGCAAGCACTGCACCAATTGAGCTATCCATCCCAGCTCACATAAACATGAACATCATATATACCATGTATTCCATATAATCTTCAGTACACATATGCATTATTCAGTGTTTGAATCAGGTAGAATATATCTCCTCAGACTTTCACTTGTTCTTTTTTTTTTCTCTGAAATCACTATATTAATGGACCAAAACAAAAACAAAACAAAAGGAATTGCTCAACATCAGGAGTCATTAAGGGCATACATATTAAAAATGCAATTGAATGTCAATACATATGTACTGGAAGAGTATAAACCAACCCAAATTGTGATGATACTAAGAGCACCTGAGGATGTGAAGAAAAAATATCATTCAGTATCTTCTAGTGAGAAGACAAAAGGCAGAAACTGATACAGAAGTCAATTTCAACATGTCTTTAAATCTTAAGCTTGAACTGATGACTTAGCAAATCCACTTTAGGTATCTACTCAAGAAAAATTACAATGCCTTCTCAAAGCAACACCATCGAGAACAAGCAGAACAGGAACAATCCAGCTGTTTATCAAACCATATTCAAATGATAAAACATTATGTAATCACAAAAAGTTATTACATGCCCCAATATGGGTATACCTTGAAAACCTAGTGCTCACTGAAAGAAGCCAGGCACAAAATGATGCAGATATGTGATTCTATTTATGTGAACTGCCAAGAAAATGAGAGTCTGAAAATAAATCGTTGGTTCTTACAGTTTGGGAGGGTAAATTTAGACTGACTACAAATTCATTCCAGGTTTCTTTCTGTGAGGATATAAATGCTCCAATTGAACTGTTGGATGTCCACACGACATCTGCAGTTTACTAAAACTCTCCATTCATCATCTTTTGCTGGAAGAGTCTGATGGTATGTGATATTTTAACATAGCTATTAAATATGCTGTAATAGAAAATGCAGACAATGAAGAAAAGCATAAAGTGAGACTACTTGTTACAGGTAATTCTATCACTTAAAATATGTTTTGATGTGTTTCCTTCTCAGTGTTATCATTCCCTGTCGAGTTTAATTACTTTTCCCATTTCTTACAAATTTCTATTTTTTTCCCATTTTTATTAGATATTTTCTTCATTTACATTTCAAATGCTATCCTGAAAGTCCCCTATACCATCCCCTTGCCCTGCTCCCCTACCCATCCACTCCTACTTCTTGGCCCTAGCATTCCCCTGTAGTGGGGCATATAAAGTTTGCAAGACCAAGGGGCCTCTCTTCCTAATGATGGCCAACTAGGCCATCTTCTGTTACATATGCAGCTAGAGACATGAGCTCTGGGGGTGCTGGTTAGTTCATTGTCCCACCTATAGGGTTGCAGACCCCTTCAGTTCCTTGGGTACTTTCTTAGTACTGAAAACTTGAGAAATTCTTCCAGATGTTTTGCAGTACACGACTGTAACCTGTTCTCATTATATGGCGTGAGAGCACTTGAGGCTCCGGCTCCTGTCAGACTGTAATAGTATACTCTAGACACCTTAGCACCATCACCCAATTCTTCCACCCCAACCTTTGGTTACTGCCCTTGTACTCTGCATAATTCCATACTTTTGTAGACTCCAATCAAGTGAGGTAATGCTTAGCATGTCTATCTGTGCCTAGCTTATTATACTTAGCACAAAAGTCTTCAGATCCATCCATCTGGAAATGAATAAAATTGTTTTTTGTCTCAATTGTATTCCAGATGATGGAATTGCATGTTATTTACACTCTTGGTTATTATGAGTTGTGCTGCATGGCCCATGTGGGTACAGGTGTCTCTTTGTAATGCTGACTTTCCTTTGTATTGTATTGCAGTATGTCTACATTGAGGAAAAGGCATACTCTCCTTGACCACTGCATTAATGTACAATTGCACCAACACTGTGCAAAGGTTTCTTCCTTCCACATCCTCAGTGGTTTTTTTTTGCATTAGTTACTTAGAGAACAAACAGGCACCCAAGGAATAACAATAAAATAAGAAAAAGCAAAACCAAGCAATTCGGAAAAGGAAAAGAGCAAAAGTGTGAGTTACAGTAATTGTTGTCACGGAGATGGGGCAATGTTACATTTTGATTTTTACATTCACCTCTTTGACCACCTGGGAAGTTGAACGTTTTGTTACATGAAACATCTATTTAGATCAATTGATCAGATTTTACATTTTTGAGAATTTCATTGTATTCATATTATTTTAAACCCCCTTGCTCCCTCTGCCATCACCCATTGGTTTCCTGTAACTCTTTTATCTATGTTTGGGGCCTTGTGAAATTTTCTGCATCCATAATGGCATGTTGAATGATGTGATAAGTTTTGAACTTGGACATTGTCCCAACTGATCTTTTCCAGTTACATATGTATTCTGCCTATCAGCTCTTTGTGATATGCACACATATAAAACATGACCTCTTGCTTTACAGATTGACTCAAATCAGTGCTTTTGCTTAGAAAAACATTTTAGACTAAACTAATCTCATTTATGTGGATACTCAAGGAATTAAAGTTGATTATGATATTTTATGTAGGAATTCCTATAATAATGCCAATTATGTGAAAACTGAAAACTCAACAAATTCTAAAGGAAAAGCCACAAGCTGCTACAGGCCACTGGAAGTTTCTCTTAGAACAGTGAGAAATAATTCTGAACTGCTAGAACTGCAAATGTGAAGAGTATCAGCATTACCACCCACCACCCAACAACCAGTCCCACCTCCCACCACACCCAGAACCTTGCTGAGAAATTCTATGGGACTCATTGTGCAGTGGTCTTATTCAGTCTTAAGAGCAAGGACACAGATATTTCCCAAATTATATAGTGTAGCAGCACAGTTCTGTCTCCTGTGGCCTCATGACATTAAGTCTTCCGTGAATGATAAAAATAAACACACATTCCCTCAGATACATAGAGAAATTATACAAGATGAGGAGGCAATCAAGTTCTCTGTCATTTCTGTGAATCTCCAGCTTTTCAAGATAAAGCCATGGACCTGACTTGAGGAGCATCCTTTTAAAGCTCAACCACATCTATGCCTTTAAGCCTGCTTCTCCAGAAATAGGCAAAGAACTCCTAGATGAGTGATTTAGAACTGAATTGACTTCAGAAAAAACAGGGCACCCAAATCCTTCCAAAGGTGTTGCTTGGCTCAGCATCTTTATAGGGAATTTGGACACAGCCACTGATGGGATACCAGGTAGGAAACTGAAGATTCACACTACTGTGTATTTTTACCTTCTAATTACTCTTTAATTTGCACTTCAGTGTTTGCAAAATAGGTGTGAAAATGAAAATTAAGTCTCTACAGAAGGTAAAAAACACAACCTTGTGACATGTAACATCCAGCAGAGTTCCATATCAGTAATGGCAGCTTTGACCCAATTTGAGCCCATTGCTGAAGCCTTTGGAGTACTGGAAGATAACCCTCTGAAGGCATTGCTGATATAAGAGTTGACAGTAAAACTTAGGACCCTATTGTCAGTTCCACAGGTCTTCTATATTAGAACCATATCATTCTTTTGTGCATTATCTATTCATACCAGAGAACTCATACTCGTGTCTGACTAATAATACAATGTGTATAGCCTGTGGCCTGCTGTAAGTCACTAAGTACACATTTGGTCATTGAAAGCTAGTTATCATTCTGTTATTCAATTATTTCACTTGTCAGAATATTTTGTCTTCATTTTCAAATTACTTTATAAAAATTAAGTATTATTATGATATTTTCAAACTAGGTATGTTTTAATTAGTTTTTTCCTCCTCAGCCCTATCTCTTTACCACATCAACATATCCCCCTGCATCCCAGACTCCACTCCACATTTTTGTCAAATATCACGTGCAGATTTCTTCTACTCTCTCTCTCAGCACCTTCATTGTTTGTTTTCTGATCTTATCACAGGTTTTAATTACATTTGCACCATAGGATTCACATGTATGAGATATTTTTGTCATTCTGGGTCTGGAACACCTCAGTTAATATGAATACTTTTAAGATGCATTCATTTTCCTTCAAATTTCACATTTTCTTGTTTTAAAGAAGCTGAATAAAACCCCTCTATGCATATGGACCACACCTTCCTCATCCATTCACCTGCTCTGGACATCTAACCTGACTCCCATTCTTTGTAATTCATAGACAGTTTGTGAGTACCTACCAAAAGTCAGCAAAAACCTTAGATGCTCAAAGCTAAGTATAACATTGTCTCCAACATTTAGGACTCCCAGTGGTGTGCATCAAGAGTGCAAGAAAAACTAATAATAGATGGTTATGACTGTGCCATTTAGAGAAGGGAAAACTAAAATTGGATCTGGTCTAGATGTCAAACACACTGGTGCCCCATTTGCAGACTTGTAAAAGTATTTGAAGAATGGCTAATGAAACTAATATGAGTAAGTCAATATAATTATGTTTCTTTTTTAATTTAAAACAAATCAAGACTATTGCCTAAAACGGCCAACAACAACAACAACAAAAAAGGTCCTAGTGGAAGAAATTTAGTATTTAGAGAGTCTTACAGGTTCTAGGAACATCAATCTGAATGTTCAGGTTCTACGAACGTCAGTCTGAACGTTCTTCAGACAAAATATTTGCTGCTTAGCATTTGATATTCAGCTAGATGAATTGTCTCACTTGCAGTTCTTTTCATGTCTGTAGCCCAGGGCTAAACAGTCATGTCCAATAATCCCTGCAAAGAAAGGTTACCATTGGTTTTCAAAGGCACAGAGACAGAGGTGTACCAAATAAACAACAGGTATTGTCAGTAACTCAGACATGAATGCAATCACTATCTACTTGGAATATTTATGTTGTTTCTTCAGATTGTCTGTGACCTCTAGCAAAGACTATGTTCTGATAAAGGCCTCGATTACAATGTACAAAGTGGCATGTTTTCCCATAGAGTAAGATGTAAAACATTAAAATGTTTACTATTTTTATGTTATTTTTCTTAACATAATTTGGCATTTATTTATTTTTGAGTTTCTTATAATGGACCCTTAAACATTTATTTTTCTTCCCCATTAATCAGAATACATCTGATCTAAAGTGTTTGAAAATTCCAACCTTATTTCCTTAGAATGAGAAGGTCAGACTTCAAGAAGTGTGCATGGTGAACTCTAACCCTATAGACCTATTGCGCTAAGAATGATACAGTCTAACTTCATAGACCACACTGATCAATTGAGACATCTCAGAGATAGAATGTGATGTTATCAACCCTCTGTTACATGGTTGTTTTTCATTAAATTCCACAAAGTGATGCTTAGACGTTTACTAAGTGATCATTTATGTTACTGTATAATCAATAAAAATACACCAAAGTGCAACAGGAACATAAAACATCTAGTGCATGCAAACTCATGAGGTAATGCCCACAGAAGCACATGCACACTCACACATATACATTGTAGCACAGCTCATCCTAGACTTAGAGCACTCACTGTCATTCTGTACTGGATGGTACAATTGAAGAATAGTCATGGTTTAGGAGTATGATATATTTCAAATGGACCTCTAAAAAATTACCATACTAAGAGAAACATCTATCAAGAAATAAATTCAAAGAGAAGGCTATTACACAATATATAACAATGAAACACAATCAGATGAAAGAGTTATTATCTTTGTAGATAGCATTATAGCATTACTGAAGTTACACATGTATTCTAGTGATAAAGACAAGTTCTCTTGGAAAGACAACTTCATTTCAGTTTAGCAAACATTTTATTGTGTTTGTTTTCTATGCCAGACAATATTCT
Organism: Mus pahari; assembly: GCF_900095145.1. NCBI lineage: Eukaryota > Metazoa > Chordata > Mammalia > Rodentia > Muridae > Mus > Mus pahari. The sequence continues at coordinate 12,168,620 of NC_034599.1, read as the reverse complement.
TAGAATATAAGAAAAATTTTAATTTTTTTAAAATTTATTTTAAATAAAATATTTTTTTTAAAAAATAAAGAGGTTTCACCTTTTAAATAAACTAGCAAGAAACTGTAAAGTAGATGCACTCTATTCTGAGGAAACAGGACAAAAATATTCAAAATTTTCAGGAGATTCCCATTAATTGCACAATTTAGACAAAGGAAGTCTCAAAAACAAAACAAAACAAAACAAAACAAAACAAAACAGCATAGGCTTTGTCATCTGGTTTACTCTCCTAAAGAACATTTTGATCAAGTGTAGCAAGTTTAGGAGGGAAAATACAAAATGTATGATTCAAGTATTAAAGGGCACCAGGAAACGGAATGAAGATAAAGCCTGTGTTCATGGATATTAAATGAAATTTAGGAAATGGTGACCTCGGGGCAAGATCTCATCTAGATAAGCTTATTGTTTATGGGTTTGTAGTTGAACAAGGGATAGTTATATCATATTAGATGTTATTGTGACCTGATTATTGTTTTCATTTGGTCATAAGGAGATAAAATTGTGTATCAAATTGACAAGGTATGGATAGTGATGCCTGTACTTGGTTGTCAAACTGACTACATCTGGAATGATCTACAATCCAGAAATGGAAGGTCCATCTGTGATACAGATCTTGAGGCTGGAAGACACAGGCTTTTGATCCTGATCGTGAAGCATAATGGTCACGAAAATCTTAAGCCCAGGCATGGTGGTATATGCCTTTAATCATAAGACAGAGTAAAGCATATCTCTAAGTTCAAGGCCAGCCTGGGATAGAGTAAATTCCAAGTAGAGAAAAGCTTAGGTATAGGCACAGAACTCAGGTGACAGAGGCATACAGATCTCTGAGTTCAAAGTCAGTTTACAGAACAATTTCCAGGTCAGCCAAGCTTAGACAATAAATAAAACTATTAAAAACAGAAAGATGGTAAAGATCTAATAGAACACATGGGCCATGTTCTAGCCCCAACAAGCAGTTTCAGCCATGTAGCTCTGACTTTAGAGTTAAGATTAGAAGGGACTACTGGGACAATTGATGCTGGTTAGCTGGAGCTAAGAACTTAGTGGTGATAAAGATGAGACCAGCATCACTGAGATGAAATTTTCTGGGAAGTATTTGTTAAACATTCAAAGAAGCTGTGTTTCTGAGATAGCCAAGGTTGTACCTCATGCTGCAGCTGGACTTGGTAATGTGTAAGAACCACCCAGGTGGTACTGGTTTTGAAAGTACGAATGGGTCATGGAGAGCAGCTGGGGTCTGGCACTGTGAAAACTAAGTAAAAGCCACTGGTAAATGTGCAGCCTCATTTGCAGTTGATGGCCCAGGACTGAAGAGGTCATGCAAAGAAGTTGAAGATTAGAACCATGAAAAGAGCCTATGAGAGACTATTGGTGAAGCCTAGTTACAGATGAAGACCCCAGAGTATTGGAGATGCCAGTACCATGGGATAATCACCAAGAACAGCAGGAAGTAGTAGAATGAAGTCAATCAGAGCCTAGAGTGCTACAGAGGATGAAGCTAGAGGAGTGAGCCAAGCACTTTGAGGAGGCCAGAAGGTCATGTGTGGATCCTAGTCATAATTGAAGCAAGAAGCTGTAATGTTGAAATTTCCCTGGAGACCCAAAATATCAGAGATACCAGACCCATAGGATACCTGCCAAGGGAAGCTAACAGAGGGTGGAACTAGCCTAAGAGAAAGAAGTTTGTTGCAGTCAACAAAACTAAAAGGAATTGGAGATCTGAAGAGCAATTTGACATAGAAATGTAGATTTTGGAGTTTGCCTAGCTAGATTTTGGACTTGCTTTGGTCCAGTATGTTCTCACTATGACATTTTGCAATGGTGAACTTTGGACTTTTAAACATTGTGGAGACTGTGATAAACTATGGGGATGTTCAAAGTTGGACTAAACATATTTTGCATTATGCTATGGCTAGGTATGGCCTTCATAGACTCATGCATTTGAACAGCACATGAAGGCTAAGGAGTGGAATGTAGTAGATTGAATATGCTTTGCCCATGGGAAATGGCACTATTAGGAGGTGTGACCTCGTTGGAAGAGGTGTGTCACTGTGGGAGTGGGTTCTGAAGTCCTATGTTCAGGCTCTACCCAGTGCAGAAGAAACCCTCCTTATCTCTCCCTGTGGAAGACAGTCTCCTCTGCTTGCCTTTGGATCAAGAGGCAGAATCATCAGCTCTTTCTCCAGCACCATGCCTGCCTGGACACTGTCATTCTTCCTTCCATCATGATAATGGATTGAACATTTGAAATTGTAAGCCAGCACCAAGTAAATTTGACCTTTATAACAGTTGCTTTAGTCATAGTGTCTTTTCACAGAAATGATATCCCAACTAAGGCAAGGCTTGAGAGAAAGGCAGTATTTTCTATTTAAAGAAGGGAAATAGGAATTCCTGAAAAAAAAAAGAAGCAGCACAAATTTGAAGTCACAAAATCATTCACAGACATAACTAGAGAACTCTTTGAACCTCTGAATGTGAAAATGGTTTAGAAGAGTACACTGGAAAGCTATAGGGATACAATTATGGGTCTCCTGTGATAAGTGGTCACCTGATTTGCAATCATACATATGCTTTTATGTTTCTTAATATTTCAAAACCTGAACAGATTAGAAGAGAGACAGACATACATAGTTACATGCCTATTCTTGAAGAACCTCATTATGGCTGCATTTTGTAGTAGCTTAATTCTGAGAAGGGTGTACCTCAGAAAGGTACCTGAAGCAGAGAAAGGCCATGATTAAATATGTGGTTAGAGACATCGGTCTGGCACATGACTAGATTATACACTGGCAGGGGAACTGACTATTAATCTAATCAGTAAGCCACAGAAACCAACTAAATAATCAGATATCTAATCCCTGGGTGAGCAGTCACTATGACAGAGGGTTCAATTTAGAGATTCCACAGGGTTCAAAGGCCAGCTAATGCAGAATAGGAGGAAGAGGCAGAGGGGAGAAAAAAAAGAGCACTTTGGATCAATTTCCAAATTTTTTTAATTGGCAGATTTCATTAATGGTAGATGAGTAGAGTTTTCATGTCTATGTTTGCAAATATTGTACAGTTTGCTGCTATAGGATTTGATGGAATGACTTTCCAGAGGGTGGGAGTAGTGAGTGCAGTATGACTTGCAATGAACAAAAGGAGAGAATGGCTCATTGATGATGGAGCACAGAAGGATAAGATACCTCAATATCTCAGTGTATGTTAGAGTCAACAGGCCTGGAAAGCCTGGATGAATGCCTTTTGCTTAAAACACAAAACACTGTGGCACAAGGCACACAGAAAACTTAGCAGTCTTGATAATAACAGTCTTTCTTTAGACTGTACAGAATACTTGAAATTCTTTTGCATTCATTAATGTTCTTCTTTAGAGCTCATCATCTCTTTGAGGGAGATAGTGAAGGCTAATTATTCCTGCCTCACTGATAAGGAAGCCAAATCCCAGGAAACATGGTGAGAACTAGACCTTACTTACATAGCAATTAAAAGCTGAGCCAGCACTAGAATTCTTATTCTCTGTCTCTGAATCAAGGTACCATGGTTTTGGCAGCCCAACCCAATCTCATGCTGAGGGAAACCAAAAAATGCTGCCCCCACTTCAACATGACTCCATCCCAAAGAGAGCTGCCTCCTCTCCATCACTTTCTTCAGTCATCCACAGCAGCCAGCATGGTAGGTTACTGTGGCCCCCACTTGGTGTCTTGAGTGAAGCCTGGTAGAATATTTCCCCTGGCACTGTGGTTCCTGAGCTGGCCTGGATGCCCTCCAGGACTGGGTTTGTACTTTCTGTTGTCAGCTTGATTATCCTGCTGACTAAATGGCCAACAGCCACCAGTCAGGACACATGGGGAGTGGCTCTGTTTGAGAGCTCACTTCAGGCAGACACATATTCCACCTTGCACTAGGTGAAAATAGCATTCCTCCCTTCATCCCCATCCTGCTTCTAACACTCGTCATATTCAGGTCCTGTGGCTAGACTGGGAAGCCAAACCCAATTCACTCAGAAGCAAAGTCTTGATCAGCTAAATAGGTAGGTGAACATTACAAGATAGAAGTTGTTACAGGCATAAAAACCTGTTCCTACCACCATAAAAAATAGAGCGTAATTTTCTTAATGTGTTAGAACTTTGGGAAGATGTCCAGACCTCTGTCTAAGTTAAAAGTCTTAATCTGAAGCTGAAAGGCGTGAACTGTGCCTTCCCCTCACAGAAACCATATTACAATAACATGTAAAAATCTGGAAGGAAACACTCCAATGTTCAGGGTACTCCTGCATGTAATACAGAGGCTAATAAATCTGAAAAGCCAAATGGTTTCCATCCCTGAATCTCCAATTAAACTTTCTCATGGCTTAAAATTATTGGCACTGATTCCAAGTCAAACAATAACTAATAAAATACAACCAGATCCTTAGCTACAAAGAAACTTAAAAGTTTAGAGAAATAGCAACTTGAATTGGAAGCTAATGCAATTGATGTCCTAAGTAACCACAGCTGGACAGATATGGAAGACATACAAGCTGGAGAGGAGGCCCAGAGGTCAAGGGGACAGAAGGGCTATTCTACACCCAGATCAACTGGAGAATGAACAGAATAGTAGGTGAGAACTGGGTATAAGAAACCATGAAGTACAGGCTTGAAGTTCAGTTAACTCAGGATTCAGAACAGTGAACCTGACTCTTACTTTCCCTTTTAGAAAGAGTGGAAAGTGTGTGAGACATGTTATAGTCTTGGCTCCACTGTATACCTGAAGCAAGGTTAACTGAAAGAATTATCCCCTTCATAACTCTCCTGTCGGGACTCAGACAAAAATCCATAGGGCCACTGCAAGAAATTCATTTGCCTGATGGTAAAATATGAGTGAATATTAATAATAATTCTCTGCTTCACCAGTTACTAAGTTGAACCTACTCATCGTATTAGGCTTCCAGTTCAGTTCCCAATTTGTATGTTCAAAAGGCCAGAGCTTTCATGGCATCATTACAAGAAAAAAAAAATGAGTTTGTTATATCTTATCACATTTGGTATTTTCCAGATGCAGGTAGTTGCTGCCACATATGAGCAACTAGCCAACCCAGCATCCATTGCCCTCAAACTCTTCCCCATAAAGCCCACATCACCCTCGGCCTACTACTTCTCAACTAAGGGATATTCTACTACTTGATATATTCAAAAAGTTGACTTAGCATAATCTCTCTGATTTTCCATTACTTCCTGTAAAGTCCACAATAACGGCACTGACCAGCTAGATCAGTAGGTGAACTGCATTCTAAGGAGAATGCTTTCTGACTGATCCTTGCTTCCCTATTTGTCTCTACTTTCTTTTGCAAACTATAGCTACAACTGTCTCTTTAAAAGATTTCATTTTTCTTTTAATTCTATGCCTGTTTGCATATCTTTATGAAAGTGCACACAACTGCAGGTATCCACAGAAGCCAGAAGAGGACATTTACCCCCAGATCTGGAGTTACAGGTAGTCCTGAGCCATCCAGTGTAGGTCCTCTGCTACAGTAGCATCTTCTCTTAATTGCTGAGCGATCTCTCCCTAAAACCCTCTTTGTTAGGTCAAAACTTTCCATTCCAGTCATCTTCCCATACCTGGTTCCGACAAGATTTAGTGAAAAACCTCAAACCTCTGGGGAGTGGATCAACAAAGTAAATCTATTGGAAATTTATAAAATGCATTTCACTGAGAGGCCCAGAAGGTTCCTCCTTTATATTTTGAAATTTATTTCTGCTTGTGCTGGGAAAGGAGTTCTTACAAAAAGCTTAATAGGGCTGGCTGGCTGTCAAGGAGGTCTTCTTTTGACTGCAAGGGCAGCAGTGTGGTGTCAGAGAGTGGCTGTTGTCATGCCACTTACCTCACAGAGCAAAGGTGACAGCAGTTACAATAAGATGATGTGGAAAGGTAAGAACCAGGATTGTTTCACCTACAGAGTCTGTGGCTATGGAGAATCACAAACTTCCCAGACATAAATAAGTATATATCGCACAAAGATGTAACACAGGATAGATGGAAAGCTGGTGAGCAGAATTTTCCAGTATCAGCAGTGTGGAGTCACAGATTAAGTACCTGTCATGGGTACCAGAATCTGTACTCCTATCCTCTGAAGAGTGGTCTGTCAACTCACAATGGTAGAGTCATTTTTTCAGAACCCTGTGGTAATTTTTTTATATTATTTACATTCCTTATCAGTGTGGAAAAGGAAGGCCTTGAAAGCAACAACTTAAAGGAGAAGTGACACATTTATAGTCAATTCAGAAAGGATTGTCCATCACGTTGAAGACATGGAGGGCAGTGAGAGTCAGATCATAGTTCTGGGAGCTGATAGAGGTTGATTCTTCAGTAAGAAATGAAGGTAAAGCCTGGCATGAATCAGGTGCCAACATTACCTTCCATGCCAAACCTCAGAAACTAAAATAGCCAGCCCTATGACCCAAAGATTACAGGACCTCCTGAAACAGCACTGCCAGTTGGGAACAAGTATTTAAACATGGGAGCTTGTGAGAAACATCTTACATTCAAACCACAGCAGACATAGTTCAATGAAGTCAGGTGGAGAGCTTTGCAAATGCAGAGCACACATCCAGACAGAGAAGTGTCAGCTTCCACATCAGTTCTGCAAAACAATAACAAACAATTTCCTTTCACATCTCAGGATGACTGTACATATTTGCTATCTTGCCTCCAGGTTTTACTAGGTTGTTCTTTGTTCACTCTCCAATTATATTGGTCCAAGGAACATTTATTATGTTAATAACTCATGGAATATCAATCTAGTCAGTCAAACCAATGCCACACAGATATGATAAGGTGACAGGAAAGATGTGCAAGTGTTGACCTGGCAGGATTCCACAACGCAGAATGTGGAAAGGTACAATTTTAAATCTTTTCTACATTCCAATGGTATTTTGTCATAAGAGACTTTACTTTTTTAAAAGCACAGAAAGATATACACTACAATGCTAATAAGTTACATCTTCAGGTAAAATATAGGTCATTGATTGGCCAGACTGGCCAGGTAGCCCAGGGATCCTCACCTCTCCCAGCCTTGGAGATACAGATGCACATCACTGCATTTTCACATGGCTTCTCGGGGTTGAAGCTCAGATGTTCACATTTGCAAGTACTTAGCTGTCTGGGCCATCGGCCCCATTTTCTATTTTATCTGAATGTCTGTAGCATCTATGTTTAATTTTTATAAAAATAATCATTCAAAAATGAACCGATTTTAATTTAGAAAAACAAAGGAGCACTTTGGAAGACTTGAGTTCAGCATCTGGATAAACTGATTGCTAGGCAGTGATTCTCAGCCTTCCAAATACTCTGGCCCTTTAGTACAGTTCCATATGCTATGGTGACCCCAACCATAAAATTATTTTGCTGCTACTTCATAGCTCTCATTTTGCAATTATGAATCATAATGTAAATATCTATGTTTTACAATAGTCTTAGAAAACTACTATGAAAATGTCATTTGACAACAAAGGGGTCACGACACACAGCATAAAATGTCTATGCTAGAGGATTATACCATGATTGGCATACCCACCTTCATAATGAAGCCAGACAAGCCTGCGGGGATAGCACAGTGTATAAAGTGCTCTTTACACAAGCATCATGACCTGAGTTCAAACCCACAAACACATTTTTAAGAGTAAGCACAGAAATATATTAACCTCAGGATTTACTTGGCACTAAGAATCTGAATTCGGATTCTCTAGCTCACAAACACATGGTTTAAGCAATGAGCCGTTTCTCCAGCCCTACCTTGCTCATTTTCTGGCTGTTCATGCTTGACTGTTTCTGATCTATTTCAAATGCCTTTAACAAGCAAGCCATATTATCCTGTAAGCATGTTATATAATGTCTGGGTCCCTTATATGTGTTTTAAAATTTAAAAAAAAAATCCATAAACATATATTGATCACCTAAATGACCTTTTTTTAGGCAAAATCACAGAAAATTAAATGGGTAGTGTCCCTGATATTGAAAAACTTATATTCCAGTAGGACAAAGAAGTATGAATATTAAATAGACATATAAAAAATAAATAGTATGCATGTACATGTGCCTACATATGTACAGCATAGAATTGAATCCTAAAAGCAGATTTCCATGGTCAAAAGTTATGCACATTTTAAGATTTATACATTTAGGCAAACTAGCATTTAAAAAAGATTTTTGTTGCATTTTCCACTAACACTTTATAGGATTTCCAATTCTTCACTAATGTAGCTTCCTGCTAATCATTTTAAAATCTTTTCATTTGACAGTTTAAAATCATGTCTTCTTTTCACGTGTGTCTTTCAAGCCCACTGAGACTGGTATCATTTTTGCATCTTGTAGTTATTTAATTGATCAGTATCCTGAAACTGTTTTTCCTTAGGTCAAATATTTTAAAAACACTGTTTAAAATACTATATTAACGTTTTCCTCTCTTATACATTAAAATAATTTTATTGCAGTTTTAGGCTTTAAGATATTTGTCATTAATATTTTCTTCATCTTTTTTTGGTTCTGGCTTTGACATAATTCTTAGAGAAATCTTCCCTATTGTGTCATATAAATCTCCATGCATAATGATTTCTGGACATTCTATGAATTTTAAAACCTAATAATGTTTAGTTACCTATAATTTATTTTGGTAGTGGTGCAAGCTAGAGATCTTTAAAATTTTAGAATAAATTCAATCATCTTACTAACATTATACCCCATTTATTTTAAGTTTCATTCTTCATTGTAATATACAACCCAAGCAGGTCATACATAAATCCAGGCTTTTAAATATTACATGAAGAAAATGGACATGCTAGACATTTACACTGCCATAGTTCTATCTGAGCAGTGACTGCCTCTGTAAATCCACAAGCCTTTTACTGTGCAAGTACCCCTCTCTTTCAAACTGGCTTACTGACCTGGAGGCATGAAGACAAGGTGAGACTGCCATAGAAGATTCTCTCATCCATCAAGGGTTGTAGTAAATCTGTTCACATTAGGGAAACACTCAAGCTCTCTAAGGAGCCTGCTGCTGGATGCAAGACAGCCAGCCTAAAGACTCCTGCAATATCAGCCATGAGTGCTGCACACCTAGGGCAGTCTCTTCAGTTTCAGGTAGTGCAGCTGGCTCCCACACAGTCACAGGTAATCAAAAATCTACGGGCTTCCAAACTAAAGGCAAAGACGTGATGTTCTCAGTTGCTGAAATGTTGGACTGCTAGAAAATGTAGATGTCACTCTGAATTCTCCAAAAACCACCAGAAGCTGTGACCTGATAAACAGGTTGACAGTGTTCCCTCCTCTTGTTTATGAGTCTTCCTGTGTTTTCATCCAAAAGCTGTTGTTGGGATGGTTCCCTTATCAACTAGACACAAAAAGTCTGTGCTTCTGATGTAGGAAAACATTATTCAATTTTTAGGACACTGAAAGAAACATTTAAAAAGTTTGTTGTCACTACAAATACATCAGAAATCAGTTAGATACAGGTCCAGGGATTGGAGGAGTAAGAAAAGAAGCAGTTGGAAAGCCAGGATCAGTCATCTTGACAGTAGTCTGGGCTGCTAGTCTGCTGGGTAAAGTACTGAAAGCCAGGTGAACTACACACTCCCATATGAATTATCTTTAAGGACTACCTTAGGGAGCTAGAGAGATGGTTTAGTGGTTAAGATAACCCATTGCTCTTGCAAAAGAGCAAATTTGATTCCTAGTATTTATATCTGACAGCTCATGATTGCCAGCTCCAGGGAACCCGATATCATCTCTGACCTCTGTTCACATACTCATTCTTACACACATGCACACACACACGCTCACACACACACACACACACACACACACAAACACACATACACACTCACACAAACACACCCTCACACACAAACACGCATACACACACCCTCAAACAAACACACACCCTCACACACAAACAAACACACACATATGCACACACATGCACACACACACACACACACACATAAACACACATACACTCTCACACAAACACACCCTCACACACAAACAAACACACATACACACACACCCTCAAACAAACACACACCCTCACACACAAACAAACACACACGTATGCACACACATGCACACACACACACACACATACACACAAACACACACAAATGCAATACACACACATCCTTCGGGTTCCATTTCTTTGATGCTCCAAGAATTAAATAAAGGGTAAATTTGGTTAGGAAATGAAGGAAGGCTTCATAATCCATTACTGTTTCAGGTTCCATATTGTTACTACAATAAAGACCATGATAAAAAGGGGATTTAGGGGACAAAAGAGATCATTTTGGCTTACAGGTTATAGTCATTCAATGAGGAAAGTCAAAGCAGGAATCAGGGTATTGAAGTCAGTAACCATGGAGAAAGTCTGAGGCTTAGCTTGTAGCCCTGTTCTACATGCCAAGGATAGTCCTACCTACAGTGGGCTGGGCCCTCCTGTGTCAATAAACAGTTGGGACAATCTCCCACAGACCTGTGCACAGGCAAATTCAATCTAAGCAACTCATCAGTTGAGTGGTCTCTTCTCAGATGACTCTATGCTGCATCAAGTTGATAGTTAATACAAGGCATGACAATTACCAAATGAGTTACTCAGCCAGCCAGGCTCTAAAAGAATGGTACAAAATGTAAATACATTTTATATGTAAACAAAATTGATTTCTACTAAGATTAGACTTTGTGAAGGGCATCAGAGAAAAGAAGGCTGATGAAGGCGAGGGCACAGGGGAAAGCAAGAAGCAAACAGCATTAGCTGTTTTATATTATCTCAGCACAAGGTATGAAGGTAGAAAACTAGAAGCTGAAGCAGGGTAGAGGCAAATGTTCCAGAACTGTGAGGGCCAGAGGGCAAGAACACTGTGAGTCCCAGAGAGGGTGAGGTATGGGCTTCTGCTAAAATGAGACGGCTGTGTGGGACCAGATTCCAGAGGAGGAGGAGAGGAGCATTAGGTCTTCAGAAGATCTTATTTCTAAAAACTGAAAGACAAAAGAAGATGGAAGAGGTTGTTCATCTCTTGTATCTGTTATGCAAAGAAACTACAGTTTAAAAAATCAGTGGGCTGTGGCATCTGTGTGACTATGGGGAAATTACTTTTCTTATCTACAAAATAATTACTACTAAATAAATAGTCTAGATTGTAGAAATGTTTCTCTATCCTGTAGATTATTCTTAAATATCAAATCCCTTTTTTGTAATCCTAACATTAAAACAGATGTCATAGTATTTCCACTCTGAAAGTCTGTCCAATTTTGAACTCATTTTCTCAAAGGAAATGATTGGGAGCTAAGTTTGCTACTATATTATCTTTTAAGGATTGGTTCAATATTTTATAGTCATCTAGGACAGGGGACTACAACATGTTCTACAACTCTATAGAAGGCTCAGCTCTCTATGGGCAGTGCCACATACGAGGTGGAATAGAAAGGAGTGTGTGGAAGCATCTAGATATTTTAGATAAGAATTGGACATGTATTTCTGGACCTCATTTATTTGTCTGATAAAATCAAGCTGCTTTTAGTATTTAGATTTTGATCTTATAATTAGATTATTGGGGGGAGACATAGAAGCCGTCAAAAGTCTGAATTATTCTTGCATTTGTGCAAGAAAATAATAAAGACATACATTTTAGTTCTACAATGCCTGTTTTTGTGACTTGATTTTGTAATATTGGGCATGAAAAGGTCGTCATGCCCTTAGTAGAGTATACCTTTACTACTGAGGTACATTCTTATATAGTAACTATTTCACTTCATTTTCTATTTATATAACTGAATATTATATAACCTCGATGACTATTAATATTAGCATGATGCATGTTTACAGATATACAAATTGAACAATAGTAGAACCTATATCACAGTTTTGCAAGAAATTAATATCTTGATACCCATAAAGAGTGAAACACAGTACCTAATGTGTATTCAGAACTAAATATTAGATATTATGAGTAGTGTGATGAACATCTAAAGAGCATATTGCTAGATATAGTGGCATATGCATCATAACATTTTACTATATGTTGTCAACTGTTCTTTTAACTTTCCCAATAAATGCTGTACTAACTTGCATCAATAAGTAAATGCTTCCCCTATGCAGGAGTCAATACCAAATGATAGCTTTTTAAAACTATTGTAAATCTAAGATTTGTTCTAGTTTTGTGCTTTTGCTGTATTAAACACCATGGCCAAAAGCAACTTGGGAGAGGATCAGTTTTATTTCATCTGATACTTCCAGGTCACAATCTATCACTAAAGGAAATCAAAGATATAATGTAGTGACACTGACTCCCTCACTTGCTCTTGTTCACCTAGCTTTGTTATACAGCCCAGGCCCCCTGCCTAGGGATGGTGCTGCCCACACTAGGCTGGGCCTCTCACATCACTTACACAACAATACAAACTCTTAGAAACATGGCCACAAACACATTTCAGAAGTTTCTAGAGTGCCCAAAAGTTCCAAAATTATCCAAAATTCCAAAATCTCCTTTTAAGACAAGTTCTTAACAGTGAACCTTTACATAATTATTAAACAAGTCATACTCTTCTAATCTGCAATGGCATGGAATAAAGAACATTCCTATTGCAAATGAAGGGATGGGGCTGGGGCAAAGCAAGGGAAGTCTAAGGAAATCTAGCAGGGCAAATAACAGACAGTGTTAAATATCTAACACCATGGTAGGCATGCTGCCATCATTTTTGTTCCTTGAGTTTTGAGTATCTCCACCTTTCAACTTCTGCCATTTGGAATATAGATTCTCGCTTGGACCAGCTCCACTCCATATATGAAGAAGCTTTTGTAGTCAATGTATGAGGGTCCTGGCATCATCTACATCTCAGTCTCCATTGAAACTTAGGTTTCCTCTTCCACTTTCATATAAGATCTCTCTTCTCTCTTCTCTCTTCTCTCTTCTCTCTTCTCTCTTCTCTCTTCTCTCTTCTCCCTTCTCCATTGTCCCTTCTCCCCCTCCCCCCCTCTCCCTTCCACTTCCCCCCTCCCCTCTTTCTTTGCCTCTCAAATTAGAGGTGGAACCCAGGACCTCCTGCATGATATACAAGTGCTTTCTCACTTAGTGATAACCTAAGACATTCATTGTTTTTAAATCTGCCCATTTTATTCTATTCAAATCTTTAAGGATATTTTCCACATTGATAAATAGTTTTTGACTATATTTAATATTCATAAATGGTGATGTTCTTATGTTAAGTTCTTGTATTCACAAATGACAGGACAAAGAGTATACACATTTTAAAATGTTCTGTGCATGCCATGAAGCTATTCTTCAGAAGATGATATCAACTTATGCCTTTGCAAATATGTTCTTAGACACTGGCTTTCTGTCTTGCAGAGCACAGCTAGACATCTGTTTGCTTTTCTGTTTGTTTTAATCCTTACTGATTTGACAGACACTTAAATATTATATTTTTATTTAGCTTACATTTCTTTTATAACCTGTATTAAGCTTTTCTCATGAATCCTGGCCATTTGCAGCTTTTACTTTGGGTGTTAGATGGATTTCACTCTTGACAAACAAGTCCACATATAGTAATATGAGTGATTTATGGTAAAATCCCAAAAGATTATGAATATTTCCTCCTTCACAATTGCAGAAGCTTAAAATTACTTTTCAGATTTTCTATCAGTTGGCCTTTGCATTCCATTAAATGTTGCCTCAGCTTTTGCATCCTCCTATGGTCCTTACATGTCACCACCACCTTCATTTCTCTTACCTTGTGTCTTATTCATATTCTTCTATGGTCTTAAACAAGAAATTGAAAACCATTAACCAATAGGAAGTTAATCAACCTAGTTGGAGCTTTACCAAAAAACAAACAACGAAACAACAACAACAACAACAACAAAAAACCATAGTGAACTCATGCCACCCAACTGGCCTCTCACCAAGCATTCATGTCTTGCTCAGTGTGTAGACTGTGTGATGATACTCATTATTCTGTGGCAAGTTCATCTGAAGGACTATGAAACATTTATGTAAACATTTGATTTTTTTTCATTTTGGAGTCATCAGCACTTTAAAGAACTGCAAAACTCCCAGAAGCTGTGTGCCACAATTGCTGGGAAGCAGCTGCTCTTAGAACCAAGAAATCCTGGGAATCGTTTGTTCTGGCAGTGTGTCCTGGCTAGTCATCTGGACCAGCCGAGAAAATCAGTTGTTATTCCTTATTCATCACAAATACAGACTAACAATGAGGGGAAAAATTCAGGGGCCTACCAGTAAATTCAGCCACTGACTTTCAGAACCCATCACCACATAAATAGATGAGACATAGTATTCAGGGAGTATTGAANAAAAAAAAAAAAAAGAGCAAGTCCAAGTTTGAAAAGAAGCCAGAATAATTAATAGAAACTGTTTCATTGCCGCCTTGTATTTTTTTCTAATTAATATTTATGTGCACACATTCCAGAGACATTGCTATTTTCTTAAGAATACACTGTTACAAATATTGTTAGCTACAGCTAGCTTTGCAAACAATTTAGTGAGCAACCTAAAATTGACAGATTAATACTCAGGCAACAGAGTTTCCTCTTTTCCTAAAACTGGAGACAAAACAGAGTACACTTGCTGATAGAGAACACTTATAGGCTTAAAGTACAAAGACATATTTGGGGTATCAGTTTTTACAATATTATTATTATTATTATTGTTGTTGTTGTTGTTGTTGTTGTTGTTGTTGCTGTTGTTGTTGTTGTTTTCCAATATCAGTTTACACTGAGTTATCATCAGACTGTGTTCTGGAAACAAGAGGTCATAGAGAGCAGGGAGGACATGTGATATTAAAACATTAAAGCCTTTGTAGGAGGTAACACTGACGTTGGTAGTGAGTGCTGCATGTCATGGATGTGGCACTACTAGGACAGTTGTACAACAGTAAACACCAGCCAGGACAAGTAAATCAACAGGATTCTCCTCCATCAGTGAGTCATGTTACAATCCAGCATCAATGAAATGAAATAGCAAAGAATCCCTAAGAATTCAGAACTGGCTGATAGACATTTATGCCCTTAATTACTGCAACCCAACCTGCATTTTAGTACCATGCACCATCCCACACCAGCAGGAAACTCATTTTTTAGTTCGTTAGTAAGGGTCCAAACGCCATTTTGATCCTCCAAGCAAGTGATTTCCCATATTTCTACAAAGAAGCTTATTTGGCACCAATATTAAACAAAAGTCCAGTCCTTTTGTTATTTGGCATTAATATAAAGCTTGCTAACTTCCAAGTGCTTTTCAATCATTGACTAGTTATTAGCCATTTGGTGACAGATGAGAGTGCACTCTAGTTTTTAACCTATATTCTGCACATCGGCACTAAATGACACACGCATACTCTTACACACACACACACACACACACACACACACACACACACACACACACACAGCGTATATATTCTGTTCCCAATCCTCCTCTTCCTCTCTCTGTATTCTCTATCCATACCATGGCTGGACACACCTAACCATTGTCTGGACTCTCAGCTAAGGAAGAAAGTTCTCCATATTTGTAAAGCTGAATTTCACAGACCCCTCATCCACCTCCATTCATAGAACCACTTCCTTTCTCTGACTCCCTAATGCTTCCTAGCAACGCCCCCCCTTTCCTCTCCTTTTTATCAGCACTACCAGTCACACAAAATTAGTAAATCCTTTCTCTTATTGAATGTTTCAGCTTGGACTCCTTGTTTCTCTTAGACTCTCATTGTTGAGAGCAAATAATTCTTTTACTTCTTGTTTATTAATAGAACATTTGCCTTCCCCAAGGCAAGAAATAAGCATTTGGAAGTGACATTGCTGTTGTACTTAAAGTTATTTTTCAGAGCCAGTAAGAAATACATGTATTTATTCTTGTTTGGGGAAGCCTGAATTTATACCTCTGTTTTTTGTTAAAGGCATACATCTTTCCCTTGTATTTCGCCCAGCTTTTTAAGCAGCCCCTATTGATTTGTAAAGTACCTCTAAGTACCTGTTACTGGAGAGAACTGGGTATTTTAAAATCCTTCCAAAGACATTGTGCAATCATTTACTCTCCATTCAAATGAGGTCTTTTAATGGCATAAATTTGCCAGATCTTCATCAAGGAATTGTTTTGTTGTGTATCTTGAATAATCCCAATCTATTTTCACTCTTTGAACGAATATTGGTTTAGTACCAATTACAGATGTTTACAACTGTATCAAGGGAGATTCTTGGCTCAAAACCCAAGGTCTAGCTAGTGTTGGAAATCAGATCAGTTTTAACAACCCAGTTTGTCTTTGTCCAATCACCTCCAACTTTTCTCCCATATCCCAAGTAAATGAACCCAATGCGGAACACAATTATTCTCTGCCACATTGACAGGCATTAATTTTCTCTTTTGCTAGCCAGTATCAAGAATTTAATTCACAGGAGCATTCCCACAGTATTCCCACAGACAGCAATTAATTTCTATCCATAAGGGTCTTGGTTTCTAGCATTCTTAGTAATTGCTTAAACCTTGAGCCATATAGGAAAAAAAAGTAACACATAAGGAAATTTTCATCAGTATTCTCCATTTGAATTCTTTAATATACTTGAAATTTCTCAGAAGAATCCAAGACCAAGGGACTTCCCTTAAAACAGAGAACAATATCCACAATAAGCATGCTTTATTGACACTGTTAACTGATTAACACTGATATACAACAATAGCACATTCTGCTGCTTCAAATGCACACCGAATGTGCATCTCTGCCCCTCTGAGCAAATTAAGCTTTATCTCCCAAATTAAGAAACTAGAATGATGTTACAAACAATTGCTCTCAAATCAATCACAATTAGTCTATCTATGTGCTGTTGAATAGTTTCACATTCCAGGATTTTAGATATTTAAATCTGCTCAAAGCATTGTTACATATTTAAAATATGTCATGAAAAAAAGTCATAAATTTGTCAAAAACAACTCCAAGGCCCAGACAATAGTTTCAGCCTAATCGTTTAAAAACTATGGCCTACAAGTGTACATCAGAATGCATTGTACATATGACAGAGGGTCTTTTATAATTCTGTTGTTAACAGCCTTGATGTATATACAATATCATTGATTCTGTCTAGAAACACAGGGCTGTGAAAGCCTGAAATCGTCCCTGTCTTACTCAGTCCTCTATTTCTCTGAAAAGACACCATGACCACAGCCAGTCTTATAAAAGAAAGTATTTAATAGAGGCTTCCATAGTTTCAGTGTCTAGTCCATTGTCATCATGGCAGGGATAGACATGGTTTTGGAGAAGTAATAAAGAAGTCTACATCCAGGACCTCAGGCAGAAGAAAGAAAACCACAAAACCTGGATTGGGCTTCTGAAAACCTCGAAGTCCACTCCCATTGATGCATTTCCTCCAATAAAGCCAAGTAGTGCAACTGCCTAGTAACCAAGAATTTGACTCTATGTGCCTCTGGGAACTATTTTTATTCAACCACCACACTCTCTAGGCATGGTGAGAAAGACAATAAGATCCAGATGAGGTCAGATAAACATCCTGCTGCTCAGAAGTCAGAAAAGGTAATAAGCCAGTAAATCAGGGCCACAAAAAGCTGTACAAAAGTAAGGAAGGCAGCTAACCTATGGAAAAGCTGTACAAAAGTCCTTTAGTTTTTCCTTATCAGAACCCAGATTTGCTTTCTGACCTACAGGACTGTATCATAAGACATTTTCTCTCTTTAAGTTACTACTTATTAATTTACTATGATAGCAGTAGGACTTAATTCTAGAGTTTATATAACTCAAAATATAACCATTCCATTAATTAACTATTTAATCAGAGCATGGCACTTAATATTTCTAATGTGTCAGTAATAATATCTATTTAATAGCCTCATGAACTGCTCAGTGAAGGAAATATAAGATAGAACAAATGATAGGCGATAGTGCTAGCCACAGATGATCAGTATAATGAGTCGCTGATGAGTACATCACTGTTGTGAAATCTTTACCATCATCTCTACCATATTATCAAAGCTTTCATATAAGACTCTTCCCCTACACCAAAGAAGACTGCACAGATGTGGAATAATGCAGCAGTGAGAGAAAATGTGTCCACAAAACCCTGAGAGACTACATTACAATCTGTGGCACACTTCTCTTTTGTAAATGGTCCTAAGTGGTCTGGCTGCTTGTCATAGAAGTAGTGCTTATCCTAGGTCATGTGAAGGATCTATGCCCCCGTATAGGGGAATACCAGGACCAGGAATGGGAGTGGGAGGGTTGGGGAGCAGGGGGAGGGAATAGGGGATTTTTGGAGGGGAAACCAGGAAAGGGGATAACATTTGAAATGTAAATAAAGTAAATATCTAAGGGAAAAAAAGTAGTGCTTATTATTTGAATTTCTCATTTAGCTGTGTTCCATAGACTGCCCACATCTCAACTGACTATATGTACACTGTGTTTCCAGTTTCTCTGTCTTCACATTAATTCTGACCAACAAGGTAGTAGCACAAAGAGTCCTTCTGCAAAGAGCAGCCTCTGCATCTCCCAACCATTTCTAGGGTCTCCCATCACCAGTTGTTCTCATGT
>NC_034599.1:12138386-12148408 GCF_900095145.1 Mus pahari | reverse complement strand
TGGGAGTGGGTGGGTAGGGGAGCAGGGACAGGTGGGGGGATATAGGGAACTTTTGGGGTAGTATTTGAAATATAAATAAAGAAAATAATAATAAGAAGAAAGAATATAATGATAAAAAAAAGCAGAGGCTTCACACCATCAGTTCCCCTACTGTACAGGTTCGATGCTTCACACCATCAGTTCCCCTACTGTACAGCTTTGATGTTTCACACCATCAGTTCCCCTACTGTAAAACTTCGCTGTTTCACACCACCAGTTCCCCTACTGTAGAGCTTTGATGTTTCCAAAGATAGGCCATAGGACTCAACTTTCCCTAGATAAAAGTGCCGATTATAATGGCACACTGACAAGATTCTTGATTTGAAGATATCTCAGACAACTTAGAACATTAAATATTAATATCACCCTGTAGCATAAATTCTACTCCTAGAGAAGAGCCAATATACCTCCAATTAATGTACTGTGATGCCCTCTTCGGGAATCGATGTGGAAATTCAGTGGGATTTGATGTTTTTTTCCAGGTTTGACACGGAATCCTGGGAGTGAAAATGAACTTACTTTCTTGCTATTTTAGTGCATTCAGGATTCTGAACAAATGTTTGTTTCAAGCTCCACTGGAAAGAGGAAAATAGTCAATAGTAATTGAACACAGCCGTACATACTTGCAGAAGAAATATTACAAAAGCTGGAAAACCAACAGATTGAGAAAAAGCAGATATATTTTCTTTGTGAACTGACACTAATTATGCAACTAAAATAGTTCAAGTGTGTACCTGACTTTTCTATCAAATACTTGACAAACTTTCTTCTATTACTTTCTCCAAAAAGTTTCTCTTGGTTTCACTCCTGACAAGCTCTATGCTACTATCACAGAAATAAAAGTGTTGGTATTTGAGTCTGTCATCCTTTCTTTCCACTTCAAATGTATATATCCAAGAAGACCACAATATGGAATGCTATTTCTGTTTCATAGTGGTTAGATAATAGAGAACATTACAGCCTTGTTTAAAATGTCGTATCCAAGAATACTATAAGATTATCTATAGCTGAACCAAGTTCTTAACTCTACCTGTAGGTGCTAAAGCAGCCTAGGTGTAGAATACTCAGCTCCTTGCTCCTGATAATTAGGCTTTGAATATAACCACCAATTTGTCTAGGCACAACCACAAACAATTTCCAGCAGGTCCATTTCTTTCCTCTTACAGCTCTTGCTACCATAAAAGCTGAGTCCCCATTGACTTAACAGAAACAGCCATCCCTGTTGGTACCCATAGCTACATACACTAATTTTGTCTCTCACAAAACTAGAAAATAATATATAATATATAAGACACTCATGTTATACACACACATGCGTGTGTGTGTGTGTGTGTGTGTGTGTGTGTGTGTGTGTGTGTGTAACATGAGTGATATATATTCTTCATACCTTCAACTGTTGGTAGACATCTGTTCTGATCTATAAATTGAAAGTTATTGAAACTTAGAATAACTAAGATACAATTTGCAAAACACAAGAAAATGAAGAAGAAGGAAGACCAATGTGTGGATACTTCATTCCTCCTTAGAATAGGGAACAAAATACCAACGGAAGGAGTTACAGAGACAAAGTTTGGAGCTGAGACAAAAGGATGGACAAAGACTGCCCCACCCAAGGATCCATCCCATAATCAGCCACCAAACGCAGACACTATTGCATATGCCAGCAAATTTTTGCTGAAAGGACCCTGATATAACTGTCTCTTGTGAGACTATGCCAGTGCCTGGCAAATGCAGAAGTGGATGCTCACAGTCATCTATTGGATGGAAAATAGGGCCCCCAGTAGAGGAGCTAGAGAAAGTACCCAAGGAGCTGAAGGGGGCTGCAACACTATAGGTGAAACAACAATATGAACTAACCAGTATCCCCAGAGCTCATGTCTCTAGCTGCATATGTAGCAGAAGATGGCCTAGTCAGCCATCATTGGAAAGAGAGGCCCCTTGGTCTTGCAAACTTTATATGCCCCAGTACAGGGGAAAGCTAGGTTCAAGAAGTGGGAGTGGGTGGATAGGGGAACAGGAGAGGTGGAGGGTATAGGGGACATTTGGGATAACATTTGAAATGTAAATGAAGATAATATCTAATAAAAATTGAAACAAAAAGAAAGTTATTATAGTGGTACCCAAGATATCCATATATAGATATCTCTATGGTGTCTTGGATTCTTTGTACAACTACCCAACAATAATATTGCTGAACTATATCTTAATTCCACTTTTAGTATTCCAAGGAACCCTTGTGCAAGTTACCGCAGTGCTTTTTTTTTTTTTTTTTCTGAATAGCTTTATGTCAATGTTACCCAAGCTAAAATCATCTGAGAGGAGGAAACCTCAATTAAGAAAATGCTGCCATATAGTCAGTCTGTAGGCAAGCCTGTAGGTCATTTTATTAATTAGTGATTGGTAAAAGAGGGTCAAGCCACTGTGGCTGGTGCCGTCCCTGAGATGCAGGTCCTACATTCCATAAGACAGGAGGCTAAGCAAACCTCTAGGAAGCAGCCCTCCCACATGGCCTCGGCATCAGCCCTTGCCTCCAGCTTCCTGCCCTGTTTGGGTTTCTGTCCTGCCTTCTTCATTGATATGATGTAGTATGGAAGTAAACACCAAATAAATCCTTTCCTCCCCAACTTGCTTTTAGTCATGTTGTGTCATTGCAGAAATAGTAACCTTAACTATGTGGCTGTTCTAGTCTGTGTTCCCAACAGCTGTATGCAAGCAATTCTTTCCTTTCACTTCACTAGCATTCAGTGTTAAATTCTTTGCATTATTCATTCATATTGATGTGACATAGACAAACAATTTAATTTAGGATTTTTATCTTCCTGATAATGAAATATCTAAAGTTTCCCTTATATATTTAATGACTCTTTTTACTTTATCTTTTGGGACCTACTGCTTTATTCATTTGCCCATTTATCGACCCTACTCGGTTTGGTTAGTTGATTTTCATATGATTTAGTTATTAATCTCATGTCAGATGTATAACTAGCAAAGGATTTTTATCATTATGTAGTCTACCTAATCACTCTGGTTATCTCCATTGCTGTACAGAAGATTTTCAATTTTAGACAGTGATTTAAGGGATTTTTTCCTGTGCAATTGGAGTCTTAAAGGAGCTCCCTCCCTCTATCTATATCTTGACATTTTTAAAAAATCTTTCCTCTAGTAATTTCCAACTTCTGTGTTTTAGTATAAGGTCTTTGATTCATGTTGGGTTGATTTATATACAGAGTAAAATTAGGTAGTTAATTCCATTATTCTACTTGTAGATACCCAGTTTTCACAAGATCATTTTTTTAGATACTGTCTTTTATCCACTGTGTGTTTTTCTCATAAGCATAAACATCAAATGGTTGTAGTTCTGTCAGTTCGTATTCTATTTCACTTGTCTGTGGACTCAGAAACTGGATTATTAGGGCAATACAAGTATCTATAATACAAGATAAATGCTTTAGGTCAAATGACTGAATAAGCAGACATCTAAAAACTCATCAGTATTTTAAAGTTTATCAACATGTTTCAAAGTTGATTTGTAAAAACAAAAAAACATTTGATTAAAATCTACACACAAGGGTGCTGCAACCCTGTAGGTGCAACAACAATATGAACTAACCAGTACCCCCTGAGCTCATGTCTCTAGCTGCATATGCAGCAGAAGATGGCCTAATCAGCCATCATTGGGAAGAGAGACCCCTTGGTCTTGTAAACTTTATATGACCCAGCACAGGGGAAGGCCAGGGCCAAGTAGTGGGAGTGGGTGGGTAGGGAAGCAGGGGCGGGGGAGGGGGTATAGGGAACTTTCGACATAGCATTTGAAATGTAAATAAAGAAAATAATAATAATAATAATAATTAATAATAATAATAATAAAAGAAAAAAATAAAATAAAATCTATACGCAAATATTTTTACGTAAGCTAACTCATTTCATAATGAAAATTGGCCTGATAGGAAGGTGATGTTATTCTCATTGAATGAACTGAGAAAATAATTTATAATGTTATATCTGGCAAATAGAAAATATGGAATTTTTATTTAGTACTCTCTTACTGTAGGGTCTTTGTAGTGAATTTATGAAACACGTATAAGGAACTTGATAAAGAGTGAACTTTAAATGAGGTCTACCATAGATGGTAACTTATTTAAGCTTCTGCAAACCGCACCTATTTTTGCTGGAACTTTTTTTTTACTAGGTTTTAATGTATAATTTGTGGCTCTGATGACTTGGTAAATGGGGGTAGTTCGCCAGGCTCAGCTGCTGTGTGGTAAGAGGAATGGTGTGGCAAATGCCTTCCCCAAAAGAAGATTGTTTACTTGCAAAATGAAAAATTTACAGTTGTTTAACAAACAAACTTTCATGAAAACAGAACCCTTTTCCTTCAAGCTTTATGAGGGTAATATGACCCAAATCTGTGAAAAATTTACAAATGCCTCACATTTACATAAAAGATTCTTCTTTAATTCATGAATTCTATGAGGCCCTCAAGAGCAAAACATATTTATATTCATTATTATCTGAATTTTACAAGTGGGGAATCTGTGATTTTAAGAGATTACGTGGCTTATAAGCAATGAAGACATAGTAGTGAAATCCCCACATCTTATAGACCCAGAAATTCTAGGGCATATTTATAGCTTAGCAAGGACACAAAGAATTGAGGTGTAAATGTGTCTCTGAGAAACAACTTACTAAGGACACGAATAGTCAGTACTTGAACACTAAGTCAGTGAACCATGATTTGGAATCACCAGGTCATTTCAAGATAGGAAGGTGTCTTGACTCTTTCATTGATAGACTTTAGGGTATGTATTCTCTAGAACAGTCAGGGAAACAGAAATCTGGGTACTATGCCTCCAAACCAGAAGTCAATCAACTATATTAAAAATTAGAAGGTACCAGTCTATGATGTAATAATTTCTAAAACTGTAACTTATGACTTCTTTCAAATTAAACTACTTTTGCTTAACTATGCAAACGTTTATAACTCAAGAGTAACATCTAAGTTAAAAGCAGCAAAATCAGGAAAAGGGTTGCAGCACTGATAGACCAGCAGGACAATGGCAAATGGGAGTGTCACGTATTCAAAGGGACTTTGGTTTAGTGTCACAAAATAAACCGTCATTTCTTGGTTTTCAGAAATTATACTTCTAATTCTAAGAGGCTTCAATAAGTGGACCTTTTAATAACTAACCAGGGGAAAGAATGATTTACAGCTACCTTAGAAACTGATTTAAGAGGATTAAAAAAAAAAGGTTGTGTCCTTGAGAATAGAGTATGTAAGGAAAAGATAAATGGAGCAAACTCAATTCCAGTGAGAAGAATTATTTATTTAAAATAAAAATGATGATGGAAGCAGAAATAAGCTATAGTTCATATAATATATTGATTACTTTTTTTCATTTCTTTCTTTTCCTAGCCATATATTTCCTGATGGATAGTAATATTTAACTGACCATTTAGCATCTTAATTTTGTGCATGTGGCAGTCTTCTCTAACTGAAAATGGTTTGGTGATGTATCAGTATGATAAAGTACCTGAACTGAAAAAACTCATATCAACTATGAAAGAAATGAAGTCACTTATTCACAAATATTTTTAAGCATTAATTCTCTTATAGACATGACACTGGGTTCTTCACTGACATGACATAGAACATAACAGTATATAAAACAGATGTTGAATTCTTATCACTAAAGACAACGAACCTTCACTTCCTGCAAGAACTGATTAACTGGTACTCATTTAACATTAAGCAAGCACGTACATAAAATGCATGAACTTTCTGCCTTCTTGGATAAATTGATGGACAAAGAATGTAAGATGCAAAGACTTATCTCATGATCTGAGAACTTGGCTGACTTTGGTACAACCTCCAATTCATAGCACAGAGAAATGAAATCCATGGCAGCCTATCGGTTCCATAGAATTAAGATAATAGCAATTTAAAAGAACCACTGAAGGGCTGGAGTCACAGAAGACATCACCAGAGAAGAGACACTGTACAGACAAAAACAGAGAATACCTTGGGAATAAGGCAGGCAGTTCTGCAGATTGCTAGATACAGCAAGGCTGTGCAGATGCAAGCCACACTCTACACTGTTCCAGAGAGTGACTGTTTCAAAACGCAAATAATACTCTCATGAAGATGTTTCGGGAAAATAAAATCTGGGCCCATACATAGTAAAAGGATGATGTTAAAATCTGAGGCTGTGACCAAAAATATCAGAATATCTACTTCAGGATTAAAGATCATCTCTTAGGGTTAAATTGATCTCAATGATTTCTCAGTAAACACTATACATGCCTAAATAGGATGAGGGAGAAGTTCTTGTGGGTAATGGCTTCTAGAAGAAAATCTAGCAATCTTTGAAAGAAAAAAATATGGAGAGGGCCATGCAAATTTTGTAGCATGAGGTATCCACAATATTCAGCACAGTTATTTTTTATATATGCCTATAGAAACATAAAAATATTATGATAAAGAAAAGTTGTCAAATGGCTTTCCTAATTAGGACCTTTACTGCTGAGATAAAACACTGTGACCAAAAGGAACATACTAGGAAAGGGTTTACTTCATCTTACAGTTTTCAGTCAATCATGAAGGGAAGTCAGTGCAAGAATTCAAGCAAGAGCATAGAGGCAGGAACTGAAACCAAGCAATGGATAAAAGCAGCTTCCTGAGTTGATCCCCATGGTGTACAAAGCCTTCTTTCTTATGCAACTCAAGACTACTTGACCAGGAGTAGCTCCTGCCACAGTGGGACAGTTCCTACCACATAAGTAATAATTAATCAAGAAAATGCCTTACAAACATGCCTATAGGGAATCTGATAGAGGCATTTTCTCAACTTCATTTCTTCTTTCGATGTAACTGTAGCTGTGTCGAGCTGACAAAAAACATGGCATGCACTCATATACATAAGAAAAATAAAAAATAATAAGAAGAAACATAAAGTAATGAAGAGGAGCTAAAAAGACAACTGTGCAGGCATATTGATCTTCCATAAGACTTGAATTTGGTCCTAGTACTCACATCCAGCAGTTCATAGTAGCTTATAACTGCAGCCTCAGTGAATCTGTCATCTATAGACATTCTGGATATAAGCCATACACTCCCACAGAAAAATAGATACACATAGATAAACATTTTATATAAAGGTAATTTTTAAAGTACTGACAGTAAACATTACTTAAAGTGCTAAATCTAATAGAATTGGCAGATAATTAAATAGTCATTATATAGGCTTGATGATTTAATGTAAATATATTGCTTTTTTTTTAATTCCAAAGGTAATTTTAATAGAGAAATTCACAGCATCCAGGTTCATGCTTTAAGATAGGCTTTTACCCACTAAAATCTTGTTAAGACATTACTGTCCTCACACAACAATGGCTTTCATTAATGATATAAGGGGAATCTTCCATTTCCCATTTTGATTTTCTTTTTCCTTTGCTATACTTTGTCTTTAAATTCTTCTAATAGATGTTATGGACCAAATGTACCTAATAGATATATACAGAACATTTCACCCAAACAGAAAGTAATATATCTTCTTCCCAGAATCTGATAGAACTTTCTCCAAAATGGACTACTCACTTAGTCAAAAAACAAATCTCAACCAATACAAGAAAATTGAAATAACCTCATGTATCCTATCATCCACTATGCATAACAAGAATAGAAACCACAAAAAAGCCTACAAACTCATCAGACAAACTCTCTACTGAATTTATACTGGGTTAAGACAAACATAAAGAAAGAAATTAAAGACTGTCTAGAATTCAATGAAATGAATGCACAGTATACCCAAATTTATGAGACAAAATGAAAGAAGTGCTAAGAAAAGAGTTCATAGTATTAAGTGCCTATATTTCAAAAGAAATGGAGAATAATAGCAGCTAAATAGAACGCCTGAAAGATCTAGGACAAAATGAAAAGCACACCCAAGAGGAAATTAGACAGCAGGAAATAATCAAACCAAGAGCAGAAATTAGTAAAATGAAATCAAAGACCAAAATAAAAAGAATAAATGGAAACAGTAGTTCTTTGAGAAAGTAAACAATACAGACAAACCTTTATCCAAGCTAACCAAAAAATTGAGAGAGGATATTCAAATTAACAAAACAGATAGTTTTATAAACTATATTCCACAAAATTGGAAATCTGAAAGAAATGGATAATTTTCTTGATAAATACCTCTTACCAAAATTAAATCAAGGTCAGATAACCAACTTAAATAAACTTATAAACCCTAAGGAAATAAGAGCAATCACTGAAAGTCTCACAGTCCAGGTTAGTTGACTGTGAAGTTCTCTTCTGGTGTCCTTGATCCTTCCAGCTCACACAATTCTATCCCCCAGTCTTCAACAAGACTCTCCAAGCACTGCATGATGTTTGGAAGTGGGTCTCTGCATCTGTGTCCATATCCTGTTGGATGAATCCTCCCTGGAGACAGGTCTGCAAGCACAGGAGAGTATCAGAGATTGGCTATCTTACATGGGATGTGTTGTAAGTTGGCCCAGTGATTGGTTGGCCATTCCATGAATCTCTGTTCCCTCTTTACCCTGCACACCTTGTAGGCAGGACAGATTATGGGTTGAATGTGGGTGGGTTGATGTCCTCCCCAGTCCACTGGAAATCTTACATGACTACAAGAAATGACTGCTTCAGTCTCCATGTCTCCTTCTGGTAAGAGTTTCAGCTAGGGTTCCCAGCCCCTGTAGACTCTCCGGAATCTCCCCTAATTCTCCACCTAGTCGCAGAGATGTCCCCCATCAATTACCTTCCTCATTCCAATCGCTATCCTGTGACCCCTTTCCCCACATTTGTTCCATAGGGGCTTAAAGAGACTGAACCACCAACCAAACTGCATATAGAGGCTTATAGTAGCAGATGTGCAGCTTGGTCTTCATGTAGGTTCCCTAACACTTGGAGTGGAGACAGTTTCTGACACATTTACCTGTCGCTTGATCCCTTACCCCTAAATGGGCTATTGGATCATAATGGAAAAGATGCATTTAGTCCTGCTGCAAATTGACTGCCCAAGGTAGATTGGTACCCAAGTGGAGGAAGGTGTTTCACTTTTCTGAGGAAAAGGGAAGAGGATAATAGTGGGTGGGAGAGATTTCTAGAGCAGGACTGGGAGGAGAGGAGAAATGGGGTGCTGAAATCTGAATATGTGTGTGTGTAAGTGTATTGTGTGTCTGTGTCTGTGTCTGTGTGTGTGTGTGTGTGTGTGTGTGTGTGTGTTATGTGTATTTGTATGTATGTCAACTGGGTGCTTTCACTGTCTCTCTGATTTCTGAAGAATTCAAAGTGTAAGGGTTCGAGAAGTACTGAAGTGAGTACCAAAGACTCAAATAGTATGCAAAAGCAAAGAATGTTTTTATTAGATATTTAATTTTTTGAATTCTATTTTAATTTTTTGGCTCTGTTTCCTGGTTTGCTGCAGAGAATCCAAGGAAATCAAATAGTGCATTCATTTTTTCCCAATTTTTATTAGGTATTTACTTCATTTACATTTTAAATGCTATCCCCAAAGTCCCCACACCCCTCCCCCCTACTCCCCCTTCTTGGCCCTGATGTTCCCTGTACTGGGGCATATAAAGTTTGCAAGACCAAGAGGCCTCTCTTCCTAATGATGGCCGACTAGACCATCTTCAGACATGAGCTCTGGAGGTGCTGGTTAGTTCTTATTACTGTTCCACCTATAGGGTTGCAGACCCCTTCAGCTCCTTGGGTACTCTCTCTAGCTCCTCTGTTGGGGACCCTGTGTTCCATTTGATCGCTGACTGTGAGTGAGCATCCTCTTCTGTGTTTGCCAGGCACTGGCATAGCCTCAAAAGAGACAGCTATATCAGGGTCCTTTCAGCAAAAACTTGCTGGCATATGCAATAGTATCTGCATTTGGTGGCTGATTATGGGATAGACCCTTGGGTGGGGCAGTTTTGTATGGTCCATTCTTTTGTCTCAGTTCCAAACTTTG
>NC_034599.1:12124725-12137232 GCF_900095145.1 Mus pahari | reverse complement strand
GGCTATGCCAGTGCCTGGCAAACACAGAAGTGGATGCTCACAGTCAGCTATTGGATGGAACACAGGGCCCCCAATGGAGGAGCTAGAGAAAGTACCCAACCATGTTTTTCTTATTCCTTCTTTTTAAGAATAAGTTTAAGATGGATTCATTGTAATTCCAAAGGAATCAGGGGCTAGCTAGCAATACCATGGTGAGTTATCTGGTACAGCTAGAGTGAGGGAAGACCCTCTGTGTCCACAGGTGTAGATACTCTCCGACCTCAGAATGTAGATTCAGCTTTGCTTCTCTACAATCCTGTCAGGCTCTGCTCTGTATACAAGAGCATCTGATTCTTGGGAGTTAGATTTGAGCAGAGTAACTTTTCATACAAAACTGAAAGCTAAAGATGAAGAATGAGAAAACTATCATTCTAAGACACTTGTATGTCCAGAGAGATAAAATTTACTTTCCCGAATGAATTCCATGTAAGATGATAAAATTGTTGCCATACAATCATGACTTGTTGCTTTAAATGTTTGCATAAAGAATTACACATCTTTCATAAATTTTGTGATAGATATTTAAGCTTGTAATATAATACAATTTTAAGTATCCATTCTTCTTTCTTCATATGCAAATTTAGTCTAAGAAGTATATTTAAGTTGGAGAGATGGTTCAGCTGCTAAGAGTACTTAAGGCTATTCGAGAGGACTAGTGTTGCATTCCAAGCACCCACACTAGGCAGGGAAAAATCCTGCCATTCCAACTCTGTTGAATAAGATGATTTGTGGTTTAAATATTTTAAAATATATATCATCTTATCATCATGGTGTGTGTTCTAAGACTATTGCAGTATCTAGAAAATAGGGATGATTTGAGAAAAACTACACATAAAGGCTTTTAGTATCAGACATTTCTGCATTCAATTTAGTCTTCCTATCCATCTTTATTGCTCAATGACTGTGACTTTGTAAAAATTGTGCAAGGAAAAAAGTACATTGTTCAATAGATATGGGAAAGTCTAATTTATGGATATTCCATTAAGCTTTAAGGAGAAAGTAATGAAAGATATTAATGAGTCTGGAATTCAGGACCATATTGCAAATTAGAAGACAGCTGTGGAACTACATAAAATTAAAGCAAGTTCAACTTCTAAATGTTGTAAATGTGTGAATAATCAGGGACCATCATCTTCCAAGAAGTTCTCCAGTTTCCAGTGTTCTCTCAGGGAAAGCAGC
This sequence comes from Mus pahari, assembly GCF_900095145.1. Taxonomy (NCBI): domain Eukaryota; kingdom Metazoa; phylum Chordata; class Mammalia; order Rodentia; family Muridae; genus Mus; species Mus pahari. The sequence goes on along the minus strand of NC_034599.1, from coordinate 12,136,014 downwards.
AGGAACTGAGACTTGATTTGCATGCAGACTGCCTCAGACTTTGCTGGGTGGGGGTGGGGGGGAACTGGTATCTTGCAAGGTTTCCCCATGTCATTTATACAACACAGACAATATGCAAGTACAGACTTGTTATGAGACTTTTTCGGCAAAATTTTAATTTTCAAATGTATATATTTAACTAAGTAGAAATGTACTGTTTCTAATTACTGCTCTTCCCAAAAATGTTAAGATAAATTGAAAACTGATTTAATGCTTGGGGAAGCACTGAAAATCTTTGACAATTTTCATGGCAGCAAAGGAGGACACAGAACCACCAAACAGACAGCATGCACCAGCTGATATAGGGCTCCCAACACACATACAGTAGAGGACTTCCAGGTCTGTGTTCATTCAGAGATGATGCACCTAACTCTCAAGAGACTGGAGAACCCAGGGAGTTTAGAAGTCAGATAGGGTGGGGGTGGGGGCATGCACATGGAACCAGAGGTGGAAGGTGGGGAGGAGGTGTGGGATGTACAGCAGTCAGAGGGTGGATGGGGGACAGGGAATGGAATATGGAGTGTAAAAAATAAATTATTTTTTTTTAAAAGGAGGATTATAGGAGCTCAAGAATTGAACATTGCCTTTTTCCCTCTGTCGGAGTGTTTTCTGAGTTCTATACTTTATTTTTTTTAATTAAATCACTTTTTAGTTTTTAATTAATTATTTTATTTATTTACATTTCAAATATTGCTTCACTCCCTTGGTCCACCCTCCCAGAGTTCTTCACCACATTCCCACTCTCCTTTGCCTCTGACAGGGTGCTCTCCCCCAACATTGGTGTCCCCCTTCCCTGGGACATCAAGTCTCTACAGGATTAGGCTCATCTTCTCCCACTATGGCCAGACAAGGCAGTCTTCTGCTACATATGTGCTTGGGCTGATGACCAGTGCTCTTTGGTTGGTGGCTTAGATGGGTTAGACGACACTGTTGATCTATGGGATTGCCATCCTCTTCAGTTCCTTCAGTCCTTCCTTTAACTCTTTCATAGAGGTCCCCAACTTCAATGCAATAATTGGCTATAAATATCTGCATCTGTATCAGTCATCTTCTTGTAGAGTATCTCAGGGGACAGCCATGGTAGGTTCCTGTGTGTAAGTACAACATAGCATCAGTAATAGTGCCATGGTTTGGTCCCTGCCCGTGGGATGGATAGCAAGTTTGTCTGGTAACTATACAGACTTTCCATCAGTCTCTGCCCCATTTTTGTCCCTGCAGAACAATTCTTGGTCAAAAAATTTGAAGGGGGGTTGGTGTCTCCATCCCTCCACTGGGGGCTCTGTTTATATCCTGAAGGCAGTCTCTTCATGTTCCCACTGCTCACTGTTGGGCATTTCAGCTAAGGCAAGGGCCCATAGAGTCCTGGAAACATCACACACCCCAGATCTCTGGAACTTTCTAGAGGTTCCCCACTCCCAACCCATGGCAGCTGCATATTTCCATTCATTCTCCCGGCCCTCTGTGCCTTTCTCCTGACCCCCACCCCATACTAGATCCTGCTCTGATTTAGTCATGGCTCCATCTCCCACTCATATCCCTTCCTACCTCTGTCTTCTGTGATTATTTTGTTCACTCTTCAAAGTGGGATTGAAGCATTCTCACTTGGATCTTCCTTCTTGTTAAACTTCTTATAGTCTGAGGGTTGAATCATGGGTGTTCTGTATATCTTGACTAACATCCACTTACCAGTGAGAACATACTATACATGCCATTTTGGGTCTGGGTTACCTCACTTTGTATGATATTTTCTAGTTCCATCTATTTGCCTGCCTAAAACTCATGATGTCCTTGTTTTTAATGCCTGAATAGTATTCCGTTGTGTAAATAAACCACATTTTCTGCATCCATTCTTCAGTGGATTGCTTAAGTTTCTGGCTGTTGAGAATAATGCTGCTATGAACATAGAGGGGCTTGTGTCCTGGTGGTATGGTGGAGAATCTTCTGGGTATAAATACTCAGGAGCTATGTAGCTGGAGCTTCAGGTAAAACTATTTCTGATTTTCTGAGGAACTGCCATCTTGCTTTCCAGAGTGGTTGTACCAATTTGCAAGCCCACCAGCAGAGGAGGAGTGCTCCTCTTTCTCCACATCATCCCCACCATGTGCTGTCACTTGAGTTTTTGATCTTAGCCATTCTGACCGGTGAAAAGTGGAATGTGGAGCAGAAGATCCTGCGAGGAACCTTGATAAAGTTGAGTGCGTTGGAAACCCCAGAACCTCTTAAGAGGACTCTCTGAAGAGGATGGTAGAAGATTCACCTACTTCTATCCAGGCCCCTGTCATGTAACCATAGCATCCCTTAGAGAGGATTGTGACCATTAGTCCCATAGGGACAACAGCACCCCAAGCCCCTCCATATACAGATGAGGCAACCCTAACATCTCAGAACAAACCAATAGGAAGCATCTGCTGTCATACCAACCCACTCCAAAATGTATATAAGATCATATCCAAAAGGAATAAAGGTGTGAGAACTAAGGAGAGCTTCTGTCATAAAAGATCTATAACACTCTCCGTGGAAGGGAGAGCTCTCCCAAAGTTTTTGCAGCTGGGAGCTACAAGGGCCCACCATTGTCAGTCTCTTCATGCCTGTTGTCCCTGACCTTGGTTCCTGGCTGCTGCACCTCTCCTGCTAGTTAAGCCCTTTCTGGCTTAGCACAGCACAGCATCTCCCTGTTGAGGCTTATTTTGTGTCTAATTATATTGTCAATTTTGTAGAAGTTTTCACCAGGTTCTGAAAAGAAGATATAGTCTTTTTGCTTTGGGATGAATTGTTCTGTAACTATCTGTTAAATGTATGTTTTGTAATTTATTTTAATTTTATTGTGTCTCTGGTTTTGGTTTCAATGACTTGTCCATTTGTGAGAGTGGTATGTTTAAGTCTCCCACTATTACTTTGTTTGGTAAAATGTCTGTTTTGAGCTTTAGTAAAGTTTCTTTTATGAATGTGGGTCCTTGAATTTGGGGCATAGATGTTCAGAATTGAGACTACATGTTTGTGAATTTCTTCTTTGATGAAATTGAAGTGTCCTTCCTCATCGCTTTTGATTACTTTTCATTGAAAATCTATTTAATTGTATATTATAGTGACTACTCCAGTTTGTTTCTTGGGATTGTTTACTTGGAAAACTTTTTTCTAGACCTTTACTCTGAGGTAGTGTCTGTCCTTGACACTGAGGTTTGTTTCTTGTATGCAGCAAAATGATGGGCTCTTTTTACACATCCAGTCTGTTAGCATGTGTCTTTTTCTTGGTAATTGAGTTCATTGATATTGAGAGATATTAAAGATATTAAAGACCAGTGCATGCTAGTTTCTGTTATTTTTGTTGTAGGAATTGGTTGTGTGTGTGTGTGTGTGTGTGTGTGTGTGTGTGTGTGTGTGTGTGTGTGTGAGAGAGAGAGAGAGAGAGAGAGAGAGAGAGAGAGAGAGAGAGAGAGAGAGAGAGAGAGAGAGAGAAGAGAAGAGAGAATGAATCTTCTTTTGGGGTTGTTGTGAGGTTATAATTTTCTTGTGTTGTCTTGGATATACTAACCCTCTTTGTGTTCAAATTTTCCCTCTGGTATCCTCTGTAGGACTAAATTAATAAAAAAATATTGTTTAAATTTGGTTTTGTCATTGAATATCTTGTTTTCTCCATATATGGCAATTGAGTGTTTTGTTGGGTATAGTAGCCTGGGCTAGCATCTTCACTTTCTTGGGGTCTGCATAACATCTGCCCAGAAGCTTCTAGTTTTGAAGGTCTCTGTAGAGAAATCTGGTGTATTTCTGATAGCTCTGCCTTCATATGTTACTTGGACATTTCCCCTTTTAGCTTTTAATATTCTTTCTTTGTTCTGTACATTTAGACCTGTATTATGTAGAAGGAAGAATTTTTTCCCTCTGGTCAAATCTGTTTTGTGTTCTACAGGCTTCTTGTATATGTATGGCCACCTCTTTCTTTAGGTTAGGGAAGTTTTCTTCTATGATTTTGTTGAAGATGTTTTCTAGACCTTTGAACTGGGACTCTTCACGCTCTTCTATTTCTATTATTCTCAGGTTTGGTCTTTTCATTGTGTCAGAAATTTCCTGGGTGTTTTGGGTTAGGATCTTTTTAAACAATTAACATCTTTTGACCAATGTGTCAATATCTTCTGTGGTATATTATGTACTTGAGATTCTCCCTTCCATCTCTTGTATTCTGTCAGTGATACTTCCTGTTGTCTTTCCTATGTTTTTTGTTTGTTTGTTTGTTTGTTTGTTTGTTTTATTTATCTTCATGATTACCTCCATTTGTAATTTCTTTATTTCTTTATATTTTCATTTTAGGTCATGAACCTTTTTTTTTTTTCAATTTCTTGATCTGTTTGTATTTTTCTGTATTTCTTTAAAGAAGTTATTAAACACCTCTATCATCTTCTTGAGATGGAATTTTAGGCCAGAATTTTGCTCTTCAAGTGTATTAGGATGTCCAGTGCTTGCTGTGGTAGGAGAGCAGGGTTCTGATGGTGCCAGATGACCTTGGTTTCTGTTGTGTGTGTTCTTCTGTTTGACTTTCCCTGTGTGCTTACCTCTGGTGTGAACTGGCCTGGGTGTCTTGGATTGGAGTTGGCCTCCTTGGATGCAAGTAGGGCTGTGTGACCTGGGTTAAAGCAGGCCTCCTAGGATACAGGCTGTGCTATCTTTGGTTAGAGCAGTCCTCCTGGGTATGAGTAAGATGTGGGGTACAAGGGGGCAGGCATGCCGATCTGCCACAGGTTCAGGTAGAGGTACAAACAGGAAGGGCCCTATTGTAACTTTTGTAAGCCCTCTCAATATTTTTAAAGAATAAATGCCATAATCTTAATGACAAGATAAAAGTGAATTTTATCCTCAGGGAACAATATGCAGTATTGTTCACTGTAAACCACATACATACATACAAACACACACACACACACACACACACACACACACACACACACACACACTTTCCCATGAAGCTGGGTTAAACTTGGTGACACATCTGCCATTTTCTTGACATTTTCCATCACTCCTAGAGACTTCAGTCTGGGAGGAGGCCACTTCCTACCATAATACATCAACACAAAACTGTTTTTAAACTATATTCTCTAGATCACTTCAGCGGTTATACTCAGCATGCCACTGATTTAAGGTGCATTCTGAGTTCAAAAAGCTCACATGTGCTAATGTCTTCACAGTTAATGCCAGCTCCTGTTCTGAGCATAGAATTGATTCACTTTACCCAGGCTCCCCTTGAGGTCAGTAGGTGATGTTCAAAGAGTTCTTGTAACCTTCAAAGATCATATGGCAAGTGATTGATGGAACCAAAGGACTGAGTTCTTTCTAATCTCTAAGTATAGGACAAAAATTCTGTACTACTTTTTCCACACCTGCCTTCCACACAAGTCTGGACTCACAGATCTAAAGAAAACTTGTTACAAGGTCACTGGAAATTTTAATATTTCAAGATCTATCCAAGATGTATATATGTTAAATACATCTTTTTTTCCTCTAATATTCCACATCTTAAGCAATGTCTTTTCTTATGATTTTATTCATTTTATACAAAAATCTTTCCTTTATCAGTACTGTCAGTAATAATCATGCATTGTTATGTACTATTCTTTAAAACTACAACTGAAGTTAACCTTAAAGCTGTTAGCTAGCTATTAAGCATAGTAGTATTGCATAGATACACAATTAAATTAATTATGGGAAAAATAGAACATTGTTCTCTCATTGTACATGAAAAAGTAGAAACTCTGAAAGAGTAAATAACTTATTTTTGTCAAAGCAAACAAACACTAGCAATATCCACTAATCAGCACCCTAATTTATTATCAATTTGTCCTTTTTCTTCCACAGTAGAAGAGACAAGTTTTACCCTTTTCTGTATTCATTCACCATGAGGCCCAATGCACCTTTGTTTGTGTAGAAAAAGTAATAGCAGGGATGAATAATGAACTGAGTTTTGAAATGCAATATAGGTGTGTCATCAAACAGAGTAGGGAAGGAAAACACTATAGGGAGGATTCCCCAGCACTCAAAGTTCTAGGGTTGTATAATTTTTAACTGTCTAAAATTGTTTACATACATTCAATTTCCTTGAATAAATAGGAATTTGTGGAAGGACTCAGTGCACAATTGGACATGATGCTGTGTCCTTCTATGACCACTTTTATTATATATACACTCTTAGATTCCCCACCCAGCCTTTTCAGAGTTCAAAATGAAGTACATACGAAAGTGTGAGCTGGAGAAATGTTTACTATAAATGATTCATTTGTGAAAAGTCCATGTATGTTAAGATGTAACTGATAAATAAATCATCCAATGTCTTTAGTGAAATTGTAATTTGGCATCTCAGTTTCTCAGGAATAAACATGAATTCCTTCAAACTGATGTTGGCACTCAGATAAATATTTCCAGAGTCATCTATTTATCTTACCACATCCACAAACTTGTCAGTCCACTTTTCTTACCAGGTGACATTCCAATATGTGCACAGAGCCAGTGGGCTCCTTTTAAACCTTCTACTTCAACTGATCTTTTCCTACCTAAGAAGAGGTTATTTCTTCACATTTAACCAGTAGGGAGTAAAAACCACTCTTCTCCCAGAAGATGGATCAGATTCTCTTTCTTCTACTATTTTTAGACTATCAGCTTTTCCTTTTCCCACTATATGATATATGTGACTATGGAATGAGATGTTACAGAAATAAAATTCTGTCTCCCACCAAGTGAGCAACTGTTCTTTTCAACATCAGAGAAAATTGCAGTTGAGGTAGGCTGCATAAATTAGGGAAAAGGGGAAATTCTAGTCTATGAATAATAGATTTTTTTACAGTCACTAGATTTGTATCTCAAATAATGTGGTACTTGACTTGGTCTCCCCAGCCAAAAATAGTATAGGCGTATTTTGCTTGCCTATTATAAGTCCAAATCTAATTTATCACACCCACTAGCAAGACCCCAAGGTCTTTTCTACCATCAGAGCTTTCCAGGTTTCTCTAATCCATTTAACATCTGAGTTTCACATTATTTGGTCCCGAATGAATTCAATTGCTTTTGCCAAGATTGAGTCTCATCTGTTTTTGCTCTCGAGGCTGACCTTGCTGCTTCCTTCACACATCTTTTCCAAAGGGAACCTCATGCCACACTCAAGCTCAAGACCCCTGTCCTTCAGCTATGCTATAGTGTACCCATGAACAAAATGTTTCCATGATGTTCACCATAGTAGTAACCCAGCCTTTCTTCACAGGCAGGTCTCAGGGCGCAAGTCATACATACAGAAATCCACCCCAGGCCATTTTCTTCTAAAGGTCTGTATGAACACACAATTATGAATGAATTATATGACAAACAAAAAAATTATGGGAAATTGACTTGCTTTGTTATAGCCATGAACCTTGCAGGCATATTAAACTAATAAAATCAATTTTTGTTAATCTGAGTTCTTATCAAATATTCTCTGAGACTTAAAGTTCTAATCCTGGATACAAGCAGGCAGTGATGTAACTATTTCCTTCTAATCACAGGCCAGATATCAACAATATAGCCTGAATTTAGGCTAACCATAGAGTATATATAGAGAGAAAGCTAATAATCTTACAGATCAAGTGATCTGACAGCCACCCTGAAAATGCTTTGAGCATAGAGATTAATGTGAAGCCTTCTAGTTGCAAAAACATAAAATTTACCATTTCCTGGTTATCAGATGTGTGGGTGAGTAGAAAAAAACATTATTAACAAAAAAAGAAAAAAAAATAAAAAGGCTATGTTTCTGGAGGTTAGGATGTAGTCCCAGTCCAATGGATCTGCTGCCCCACTAGGTAAATTAATATTTCTATGGGTTACATTTACACCAGTAATAATGTATGTAAGATACATATACACCAGTAATGATGTAATGGGGCCACATAAAAGCTAATAGGTAGCACTCAACAGTTTATTTTCAATCCATTGAGATCAATAGTAACTAAGAACTACTACATAATACATTTTTCTTATATACAAAGTCAAGCATAGATGACTGAAAATACGGGGTTTTATTATCTTTTTCATTTTTAACTATTATTAATATTTTAAATCAATGTATAAGAAGAAAAATACTATTAATCTTTTAATCAAGATTCATTGCTTATAGAGATGTGAAACTTGATTTTCAAATGTTTGCACTAATGAAAGTTCTTGCCTAAAATTGTTACCTGCCATTAGTTATAGGAAACATTTCATAGTAAGCCATTGTATTGTGCTCTGTATTTCAATTAATGACAGCAAAGCTCCTGTTGTAATGTCACCTACATATTGAATGCAATGAGATCAATTAACCCATAAAAGCTGTATTATATATTCTATAGCTCTGACATTCTATACCAACATGATAATCCATCATGTTTCTAACTGAGCCATTGTGTGGTTCATTAACACAACACTAAAATAGGGGAAATATGATTAGCAGAGGCAAACAAAAGTATTTAACAGTAGTTCTCAGCCTTGGTCACATATTAAATTACCAGGGAAGAGTCTAAAAAATTCTTACTCCTTTATCACCAAACAAGAGACATTCTTGATCAACTTAGGATGACCTAAGAATTGGGGTATTTTTTAAAACCTCTCCTAAAGTGTGGCTAATCTTAATTTCTAACATGAGTGGGCATTTACAAAAGTAACATCACTATCCTATAATACAATAATTCTCAAGCCAAACAGAAAACACTGTTATTTCATTCATGGATAAGTTGAAACCCAAATCATTTTTCCAAGGATATTTTGGCTGCCAACAGGTATTTGAATTTGGGTCTCTGACTTTGAAGCCTATGCTAGTGGGAGCTAGCTAATAGTATGGAAAACAAAGGGTGAGAGAAGCAGACTTGGACTAAGACACATGAAGAGATATTCAGTGAAACAGAAAGGGCCCTAGAAATCTTTGTTCAATATGATGCCCACTGTCAAGCCTACTTTCATCCTACTTTAACCCTAAATAAACAGACCTAAACAGAAGTGAAGACCCAAGGCCACTGAAGACATGAGAGTTGGAAAAGTCCTCAACTATATGACCAAAAGAGACAGAAATAGAAACAAGTATCTTCTGAGTCTACAGAATATTTTCAGACTCTACTTGATCCCTTTTCCAGCCAAATCTACCATGCTAATGAATTGATCAATGGAATATTATTACTTACCATCACTCAAGGTCACTCCAAATATGGTAAAAACAGAGAAGGGGAAAGGAGGAATTGGTGGAGAGATTGAATAACAGAAAGAATCATTGTCGCAGAGACAAGGAAGAATTGATTTATGCTCAATGCTAGAGAGAATCAAAAGTAAGAAAATGGGCCACTGGCAGCCATTGCTACCACTATTGTTTTAAGAATCTGAGGCCCTCATTGAATTTACTCATTAGCACTGAATACAATCAGAAAAAAATTTAGGAACTCAGTTACATTGAGGAAAACAACTTCTCTTCAGATTTCTAACTTGCCTTTTGACCCCATTATACTGTTAAATTTAAAACTTGCTAAGAGACTAAGAAAGACTCCAGTCTAACCATCAGGGTGATTCAGATGGAGATTAGTGCTTCGGTGCCCATGGGTCTCATTAACCTTTGTAAACATCAACAAAAATGAAGGAGAAGTCTGACCTATGAGAGTCCCAGATCCATCCAAAGAATTAAACCCTTAAATAAATTTCATTGGTGAAGTCAGCAAGCGAGAATGAAATAAGCTTATTCCCCAACACCTCTGCCCTCTCTCTCTTACTCTGTCTCTTAGATTGTTTTAAACATCCAGCATGCAAAGAAACGGGTTTGATTGTGGCATTTTCATGTACTGTTTTGGTTGGTCCACCTCCCTGACCTCTCCTTCCACTTTTCTTCATACACCCTCTGCTAATTCCTTTCTCCTTTCATGTCACATGCATTCCATTATCGTCTACCTCAAATTATGACATCTTTTCTACTCTTTCATGTGGCTCTTTATCATTTTATGCCCTATACTTCCATACACATGAATATATACACATATTAAAGAAACCATAATCATTGTCTTTATGTACCCAAATTAGTTTGGTTAACATACTACACTCAGCTCCATCTACTTCCTTGCATATGTTATAATTCTAATTTCCTAGCTATTGAGAAGAGTGTAGCTATTAAACAGAGTTTGGAGTACTGTGTGGGGTAAGTTAACTTAGAGCCCTTTGGATATATGAGAATCAGTTCCAAGAGTGGTGCAGCTGGGTCAATTGATATTTCTATTTTTGGTTCTGAGAAACCCCCATTCTGATTTTATAACTTTCTTCCTACAGGGAATTAGTCATTCATTAGCCTGGCCAGCAATAAAGCTTCCCTTACCTGCCTTTGGCTATGTTGGCTATTTTCTCTCACCTCCTGGGCCTGATTCCACTATCTTCGATGGCTTATTCTGAGAAGGGAGAGACATGTGTACATCTAACAATTCCTTATAAGGACTTTGAAAGAGATAATGGACCAATCACTTTCCTTATCTTTTCCTTCGTGATGAGAGCCTCCAGTACCAGTCTGTTTATAAAGTTTATGGGGTGAATCCTACTGCTTCCCACCCACTGATGTCACAGTTCTCAGCACTGAACTCTAACTTCTCTCTGTTCTGTGGATCATTTACCATTCTTATAATGATGGATTTCCCCATGGAGAACCTCTCTGTGTTTTTTGTTTTGTTCCTGTTCACTTTCAATGAGCATAGAAAGCCATAGAAACATTTTTATTCCATCATTTGCAAATCACTTATCTTCTGAAATGATTTACTAATGTGCCAGGGCTTTGATTGTTGCTGTTGTTTCAAATAATTTTTTATTTTATTTAATTTTGACTGCCCTTTAATTTACTTGGCCTTGCAGTTTTTGAGTGACCAGTATGCATTCAGCAGTAGTCAAGTGAATATTAAGGTAACACTCAAAGGCCAGTTAGATGTGGCTTTTGTATATATAATGAAGAGACACATCTCATTAGCAGTACACATGAATATGATTCTGAAAGAAAAGGTTCATCATTCTGTACAAAGTCACTAAAAGAAACAATGTCAGATAAATTAAAACGATGGTTCTGTTGGCTCAAAAAGTCAGACTAAAGCTTTGAAAACTTTGAATGTGGTATGAAGAGGACAAATGGGCCATGCAGACAGAACAGTGAATTCCATTGCAGGACACAGAGAGCACATTCAAGGAACCTGAGAAAAGAAAAGTGAAGAGGAGAGAAGAGAGGAGAGGAGAAGAGAGGAGAGGAGAGGAGAG
>NC_034599.1:12120608-12124612 GCF_900095145.1 Mus pahari | reverse complement strand
GGAGAGGAGAGGAGAGAAGAGAAGAGAAGAGAAGAGAAGAGAAGAGAAGAGAAGAGAAGAGAAGAGAAGAGAAGAGAAGAGAAGAGAAGAGAAGAGACAGTGAAGGAGGTATGAATAAAGAGAGATAGGTAGAGAAATAATCAAACTGTACTTAAGTTCTGAGGCTGTGACCCACAAGAAAAGAGAAGTCATTGCTCCAACCAAAGATAATATAAATTATCTGTGAGCTTTAATTTATTATTTCAAGTTTAAAACCACTTGAATTCTACTTTGGTATAGGTTTATACTTAAGAAAAATATGTTCATTTTTGTTTTTCATGTAACAAATATTTCCAACACAGTTTGATACATACCCTATTCTTTACTGACAACTATTATACATGTTAGTTTCCTCTAGTTATTTTGATTAGTTGATCTATCCAATTATTTATTTACTTTTTTCATTGTATCCAATATTGTCTTAAAACTCACTATAGCACTGCCTCCTTCCTCTGATATTCATCTCCCAAATGCTGAGATCACAGGTGTGTACCGTAATACCTGATGTTTTCCTTCCTCCTTTTCCTCTTCCTCCATATATATCATTTGCATGTATGTTTGTGTGCCATTTATATGCCTGGTACTTGCAGAAGCTAGCAGAGGACATCACTTCCCCTGGAACTGGAGTTAAGGATAGCTGAAACATCCATATAGGTGCTTGGAATAGAGCCTAGGTATTCTGTGTAACAAGTGCTCTTAATTGCCATCTCTCCAGCCCATACTCAGTTGGTCTGGAATCAATACTACTATGCCTAAATAACCTTTAATGTGGCTTTATATTGACAGAACAAGCTCTCTCTGTCTCCCATTCAGTTTTGAACTGAATTTTAAAAATTCTGATTTGAATATAAGTTCAACTGTATGTAGTATGTATGTATGTATACATGCATTCATGCTTGCATGCAATATATGAATTAATATTCTCTCACTAAGCTCCCTTTATATCTGTAAATAACATAAAATTCCAGTCTATTCCATCATATGAAATGTGTAGGCCATTATGTTTAAAGACTCATCAACAACAATAGGAAGCACCCACTTGGCACCACTATACCAAGCTCTTTACATACATCAGCTAACACAAATTTTCTTCCTGTCTATCTATCTCTTCCTGTGGTACCTGTCAACTTTACCCACAGAAATAATGACTTAAATCCTTCTCATGTTACAGAAGTAGAGCATGCTCAGAGAGATTCTCTTATTTCTTAGGATTACCTGGCCAAAAAAGAGGACAATCAAAAGAATTTTCTTTTCTATATTTCTGTGATATCAAGCTGTGATTAATTATTCTCACTTTGTATTGTCAGAAAATTCTTTGCTATGTCCTTCTACTATGTTTATGATACTGGCTTGAAATCATACTTTTGTCAACTCTTCTGACCCAGTTATATTTGTCACTGTGCCCCTGTGACTAGTACAGTCATTCAGACCACAGTGTCAATCAGTAGGAACTTGATTGGCGCATCTGCTTATCATTTTAGCTTTAGCTGTACAAACAGACTAAAGAGATGAGAATAGAAGTCTTGGACAGGTAGACTGGAAAGCAAGCATGAACAAAATTTAATATCTCCTATACAAAACCCAAAATTGATCACCCTAACCTCAGCAAATCTCACCCCAGAACTGGATCCATTCTATTTCTGGAAGTTGAGGAATAATAAATAATCAGCCCAGAAAGCAAGAACCAGGGAAAGCCACTTGCTACCAGTGCATACTCCAAGTGCAAAAAGCGTTTGTGTAATGTTATATCCTAGCTCTTATCATTCCCTGGTTCAATTTGTCACTAGTTTTTGCTTCCTTTATTTATTTTTTCTGAATCTAACCCTAGTGATAACTATGCATTCTTTATCAATATCTAGTGCCCTACGTGACTTGACCCTTCTAGAAAGATGAGCCAATTATTTTCACTAAGACATGCAGATTGTATTCATTTCAATGTCTTTTTTAAGAAAATTGCCATGGCATAGCTCTCTCTTCAACTCACTCCTTAGGGACACCACTCTTTTGTTGACAATTTTCCCTTTAATATCTTAGGAAATTTCAATCAGCTCAACAAATATTTGACAGGGAACAAAGTGAAAACTACCCTTTGTTTCTGAGAACATTTTTCTATTCTATTTAGCTCAGACCAAAAAAAAAAGTCAAGCAAAAATATTTTTTCCTGGAAAAAATAGAATTTTCAATATTTATTGCTCCAAATAAACAGGTTCACTTATTTCTAATGACCCACCATGTACTGGACCTATGTCTACTTATGGTCTGGATTCTTAGTAAATAAGATAGTGTACTGCCATGCTCATGCAATTTATGGGGAGCCTGGCAGCACAAAATTGTAAGGAATTACAGTGAGCTTCAGAGAGAACAACTGGGTTCAGAGAAAGAAGAATAAACAATAAGGCACAAGGTCCCCAATGAAGAAGCCAGAGAAAGTACACAGGGAGCTGAAGGGGTCTGAAGCCCCATAGGAGGATCATCAATATGAACTAAACAGTACCCCCAGAGCTCTTTGCAACTATACCACCAATCAAAAAAAAAACACATGGTGGAACTTGTGGCTCTAGTTATATGTGTAGCAGAGGATGGCCTAGTCAGCCATCCATGGGAGGAGAGGCCCTTGGTCTTGTGAAGGCTCTGTGCCCCAGTATAGTGGAATGCTAGGACCAGGAATGGGAGTGGGTGCACTGGGGAGCAGGAGGAGGGTGGAGGGGATAGGGTATTTTAGGGGGGCGGGGAATTAGGAATGGGGATAACATTTAAAATGTAAATAAAGAAATATATTTTTAAAAAAGAAAAAGGAGAAAAAATTGATAAAGCTTAAAAAAAAGAACAAAAAAAAAGGGGGGGCAACACCAGAGAATGGGTTTGAATGTGGAAATATCTGGCCAATAGACCCAAAGCTTCTTTTTTTTTCTTTTATCTTTGAGATACTGTTTTTTAATTACATATTTTCTTCATTTACAATTCAAATGCTATCCCAAATATCCCTTATTACCTCCCCCCACCCTGCTCCCCAAACAACATGCTCCCACTTCCTGGCTATGCATTCCCCTGTACTGGGGCATATACTCTTCACAAGACCATTCCTCCCAATGATGGCAAACTAGGCCAACTTCTGCTACATATACAGCTAAAGACATGAGCTCTGGGGGTACTGGTTAGTTCATATTGTTTTTCCATCTATAGGGTTTCAGACCCCTTCAGTTCCTTGGGTAGTTTCTCTAGTTCCTCCATTGGGGGCCCTGTGTTCCATCCAATAGATGACTGTGAGCATCCACTTCTGTGTTTGCCAGACACTGCATAGCCTCACAAGAAACAGCTATATCAGGGTTCACTCAGCAAAATCTTTCTGGCATATGCAATAGTGTCTGGGTTTGGTGGTTGTTTATGGGATGGATCCCAGGGTGGGGGCAGTCTGGATGGTGCTTCCTTCCATCTCAGCTCTGAACTTTGTCTCTGCAACTCCTTCCATGGGTATTTTGTTCCCCATTCTAAGGAGGAACAAAGTATCCAAACTTTGGTCTTCCTTTTTCTTGAGTTTCATGTGTTTTGCAAATTGTATCTTGGATATTCTAAGTTTCTGGGCTAACATCCACTTATCAATGAGTGTATATCATGTGAGTTCGTTTGTGATTGGGTTACCTCACTCAGGATAATATGCTCCAGATCCATCCATTTGCCTAAGAATTTCATAAATTCATTGCTTTTAATGGCTGAGTAGTACTCTATTGTGTAAATGGATACATTTTCTGTATCCATTTCTCTGTTGAAGGACATCTGGGTTATCCCCAGCTTCTGGCTATTAAAAATAAGGCTGCTATGAACATAATGGAGCATTTATCCTTATTACAAGTTGGAACAGCATCTGGATATATGCCCAGGAGAGGTATTGCTGGATCCTCCAGTAGTACTATGTGCGTATCAGCAATAGCATTGCCTTCTGTCAATGGCCCAGGGAGTCCAGTATG
>NC_034599.1:12108864-12120198 GCF_900095145.1 Mus pahari | reverse complement strand
TAGTCAAATCCGCTGCCTGCAAGTCTTGACCTAGTCCTTCCCAATATTGGGGGTTCACATAGCCCTCTTCTAGAAACCAGGCTGCCTCTTTAATTATTGTTTCCTATCTGAGGTTTTCCATCCCTTTTGGAGGCTAGACTTTCCTAACTCTATCCCTACACCGGGAGCCTAACTTCGTCCCTCTACCAGGGAGCCTCTTCCTAGCACTAGATTAATTCTTACATACCATGGAACTCCCCTGTAGCTCCTTTTTCTTTTCCCAGCTCTTGCACAGGTTCCGAAGTTTCTGCCTTTTCTTTTTCTAACTTCTTGATCTTCTTGCTCCTTAGCTAACCAAACAGCTTCTGTTTCAGCTTGTCTTTGCTTTTCTTTGGCTTCCTGTTCCTTCCACCTGGCTTCTGCTTTTGCTTTCTTTTCTGCTTCTTTCTTGGCCTTTTCTTCTTTTCTTCTCCGTATGGGCCACCAGATGCCACAACCCCGCACTCTGACTGGCAGAGACGGGGGAAAAAACAACACGAACACCAAGGAAGGTTTCTCCAACAACTTTCCTCTTTATCTCGAGCTCATCCTGCATTTGTTTTTCATCAGTCCTCTGACTCTTATCCCTCCCCCATCTCCTGGATCCCAATCAGCATTCAGCATACTCTAAACATGAGCCATGCAGGCAGGCAGGGCATGTGGTGATAGGCCAATGACTCATCAGGCGGACAGCACAGGATCTTACAAGTGCACAGGCTCAGGTCCTTGGTAAACAGAGATCACGGGGCTTGGCCACACCTGCTTCCCACAATTAAGGATGTTGAACATTCTTTCAGGTGCTTCTCAGCCATTTGGTATTTCCTCAGTTGAGAATTCTTTGTTTAGCTCTGAACATTTGATTTTCTGAAGTCCAACATCTTGAGTTCTTTTTATATTTCGGATATTAGTCCCTTATCTGATTTAGGATTTGTAAAGATCCTTTCCAAATCTGTTGGTGGCCTTTTTGTCTTATTGACAGTGTCTTTTGTCTTAGAGAAGCTTTGTAATTTTATGAGATCCAATTTTTTGATTTTCTATCTTACAGCACAAGCTATTGCTGTTCATGAATTTTTCCCCTGTACCCATATCTTCAAGGCTTTTCCCCACTTTTCCTCTATAAGATTTAGTGTCTCTGGTTTTATGTGGAGTTCCTTGATCCACTTAAACTTGAGCTTTGAACAAGGAGATAGAAAGGATCAATTTGCATTCTTCTACATGATAACCTCCAGTCCAGCCAGCAACATTTGTTGAATGTGCTGTCTTTTTTTCACTGTATGGTTTTAGCTCCTTTGTCAAAGATCAAGGGACCATAGGTGAGTTGGCTGGTTTCTGGGTCTTCAGTTCAATTCCATTGATCTATTTGTCTGTCCCTGTATCAGTATCATGCAGTTTTTATCACAATTGCTCTGTAGTACACCTTGAGGTCAGGCATGGTGATTCCCTGAGAGGTTCTTTTAGTGTTGAGAATAGTTTTTGCTATCCTAGGTTTTTTGTTATTCCAGAAGAATTGCCCTTACGATTCTTGCAAATTGCCCTTTCTAATTTGTTGAAGATTGATTTGAAATTTTGATGAGGATTGCACTGAATCTGTAGTTAGCTTTCCTCAAGATAGCAATTTTTATTATATTAATCCTGCTAAGCCATGAGCATGGGAGATCTTTCCATTTTCTGATATCTTCTTTGATTTCTTTCTTCAGAGACTTGAAGTTCTTATCATAGAGATCTTTCACTTGCTTAGTTAGAGTCACACCAAAGTATTTTATATTTTTTGTGACTATTTTGAAAGGTATTGTTTGCCTAATTTCTTTCTCAGCCTGTTTATCCATTGTGAAGAAAAAGGCCACTGATTAGTTTGAGTTAAATTTATATCCAGCTACTTCACTGAAGCTGGATATGAAATTTTGATCAGGTTTAGGAGTTGTCTGGTGGAATTTTTAGGGTCACTTATACATACTACCATATCATCTGCAAGTAGTGATAATTTGACTTCTTCCTTTCCAATTTGTATCCCCTTGATCTCCTTTTGTTGCCAAATTGGTCTGGCTAGGACTTCAAGTACTATATTGAATAGGTAGGGAGAAAGGGGGCAGCCTTGTCTAGTCCCTGATTTTAGTGGGATTGCTTCAAGTTTCTCTCCATTTAGTTGATGTTGGCTAATGGCCTGTTGTATATTGCTTTTATTATGTTTAGGTATGGCTTTTAAATTCCTAATCTTTCCAAGGCTTTTATCATGAATGGGTGTTGGATTTTGTCAAATGCGTTCTCAGCATCTAATGAAATGATCATGTGGTTTTTGTCTTTGGGTTTGGTTATATAGTGGTTTATGTTGATGGATTTTCATATATTAAACCATCCCTGCATCCCTGGGATGAAGCCTACTCGATTATTTTGGATGATTGTTTTGATGTGTTATTAGATCCAGTTTGAGAGAATTTCATTATTTTTTTCCTTTTTTTTATTAGATATTTTCTTTATTTACATTTCAAATGCTATCCCGAAAGTTCCCTATACCCTCCCCCCACCATTGCTCCCCTACCCACCCACTCCCACTTCTTGGCCCTGGTATTCCCCTGTGCTGGGTCATATGAAGTTTGCAAAACCAAGGGGCCTCTCTTCCCAAGACCATTCCTCCCAATGATGGCAAACTAGGCCATCTTCTGCTGCATATGCAGCTAGAGACATGAGCTCAGGGGGTACTGGTTAGTTCATATTATTGTTCCACTTACAGGGTTGCAGCCCCCTTCAGCTCCTTGGGTACTTTCTCTAGCTCCTCCATTGGGGGCCCTGTGTTCCATCCAATAGCTGACTGTGAGCATCCACTTCTGTGTTTGCCAGGCACTGGCATAGCCTCACAAGAGGCTGCTATATCAGGGTCCCTTCAGCAGAATCTTGCTGGCATGTGCATTAGTATCCGGGTTTGGTGGCTGATGGCAGGATGGATCCCCAGATGGGGTAGTCTCTGGATATTCCTTAGTGAGGTAACCCAATCACAAAAGAAGTCACTAGATATGCACTCACTGATTAGCGGATATTAGCCCAGAAACTTAGAATACCCAAGATACATTTTGCAAAACACAAGAAAATCATTGAGTATTTTTGCACTGCTATTCATAAGGGGACTTGTTATGAAGTTCTCTTTCTTTGTTGGGTCTTTCTGTGGTTTAGGTATCAGAGTAACTGTGGCTTCATGGAATGAACTGAGTAGTGTACCTTCTGTTTCTATTTTGTGTAATCGTTTGAGGAGGATTAGAATTAGGTCTTCTTTGAAGGTCTGATAGAACTTTGCACTCAACCCATCTTGTTCTGGGCTTTTTTTGGTTGGGAGACAATTAATGACCACTTCTATTTCTTTAGGGGACATGGGACTGTTTAGATCATTAATCTGATCCTGATTTAACTTTAGGACCTAGTATCTGTCTAGAAAATTGGGAATTTCATCCAGGTTTTCCAGTTTTGTTGACTATAGCTTTCTATAGTAGGATCTGATGATGTATTGGATTTCCTCAGGTTCTGTTGTTATATATCATTTTTCATTTCTGTTTTTGTTAATTAGGATTACTGTCCCTGTCCCCTCTAGTTATTCTGCCTAAGGGTTTATCTATCTTGTTGATTTTCTCAAAGAACCAGCTCCTGGTTTGGTTGATTCTTTTTATAGTTCTTTTTGTTCCCACTTGGTTGATTTGAGCCTTAAGATTGATTATTCCCTGCCTTCTACTCCTCTTGGGTGAATTTGCTTTTATCATGATCATCACATGATCATCTCATTTTAGACTGAGAAAGCATTTGACAAAATCCAACACCCATTAATGATAAAACATTTTTAACATTTGTTCTGGGGCTTTTAGGTGCACTGTCAAGCCGCTAGTGTATGCTCTCTCTAGTTTCTTTTCGGCAGCACTCAGAGCTTTGAGTTTTCCTCTGAGTACTGCTCTCATTGTGTCCCATAAATTTGGGTATGTTTTGGCTTCATTTTCATTAAACTCTAAAAAGTCTTTAATTTCTTTCTTTATTTCTTATTTGACCAAGGTATCATTGAGGAGAGTGTTGTTCAGCTTCTACGTGAATGTTGGCTTTTTATTTTTTATGTTGTTATTGAAGATCAGCCTTAGCCCGTGGTGATCTGATAGGCTGCATGGGATAATTTCAATATTTTTGTACCTGTTTAGACCTGTTTTGTGACCAATTATATGGTCGATTTTGGAGAAGGTACAATGAGTTACTGAGAAGAAGGTATATACTTTTCTTTTAAGCTAAAATATTCTGTAGATATCTGTTAAATCCGTTTCTTTCATAACTTCTGTTAGTGTCCATGTGTCTTTGTTTAGTTTCCATTTCCAGGATCTGTCTATTGATGAGAGTGGGGTGTTGAAGTTTTCCACTATTATTGTGTGAAGTGCAATATGTGCTTTGAACTTTATTATAGTTTCCTTAATGAATGTGGATGCTCATGCATTTGGAGCATAGATATTCAGAATTGAGAGTTCATCTTGGAAGATTTTAACTTTGAAGAGTATGTGCCCCTCCTTATATTTTTTGAAAACTTTGGGTTGGAAGTCGACTTTATTCGATATTAGAATGGCTACTCCAGCTTGTTTCTTTGGATCATTTGCTTGGAAAATTGTTTTCCAGCCTTTTACTCTGAGGTAGTGTCTGTCTTTGTCCCTGAGTTGGGTTTACTGTAAGCAGCAAACTGTTGGGTCCTGTATATGTAGCCAACCTGTTAGTCTGTCTTTTTATTGGGGAATTGAGTCCATTGATATTAAGATATTATAAGGAAAACTAATTGTTGCTTCCTGTTATTTTAGTTGTTAGATTTTGGATGCTGTTCTTGTGGCTGTCTCTTTTAGATTTGTTGAAGGATTACTTTCTTGCTTTTTCTGGGGCATAATTTTCTTCCTTGTGTTGGAGATTTCCCTTTATTATCTTTCAAAAGGCTGGATTCGTGGAAGGATATTGTGTGAAATTTGTTTTGTCATGCAATACTTTGGTTTCTCTGTCTGTGGTAATTAAGAGCTTTGCTGGCTCTCGTAGCGTGGGCTAGCATTTGTGCTCTGTTAGGGTCTGTATAACATCTGTCCAGGATCTTCTGGCTTTCACAGTCTCTGGTGAGAACTCTGGTGTAATTCTAATAGGTCTGCCTTTATATATTACTTGACCTTTTTTCCTTACTGCTTTTAATATTCTATCCTTTTTTTGTGCACTTGTTGTGCTGGTTATTATGTGTTGAGAGGAATTTCTTTTTTGGTCCAGTCTATTTGGAGTTTTGTAGGCTTCTTGTATGTTCATAGGCATCTCTTGCTTTAGGCTAGGGAAGTTTTCTTCTATAATTTTGTTGAAGATATTTGCTGGCCCTTCAAGTTGAAAGTCTTCATTCTCATCTATAATCATTAGGATTGGTCATCTTAATGTGTCCTGGATTTCCTTGATGTTTTGAGTTAGGATCTTTTTATATTTTGCATTTTCTTTAATTGTTGTGTCCATGTTTTTTTATGGAATATTGTACGTGTGAGATTCTCTCTTCCATCTCTTGTATTCTGTTGCTGATGCTCTCATCTATGAGTCCTGATTTCTTTCCTAGGGTTTCTATCTCCAGAGTTGTCTCCCCTTGTTTTTGTTTTATTTTTTAAATTGTTTCTACTTCCCTTTTTAGATCTTGGATGGTTTTGTTCAATTCCATCACCTATTTGGTTGTGTTTTCCTGTAATTCTTTAAGGGATTTTTTTGTGTTTCTGCTTTATGGACTTCTATCTATTCAGCAGTGTTTTCCTGTATTTCTTTAAGTGAATTATCAATGCCCTTCTTAAAATTCTCTACCAGCATCATGAGATATGATTTTACATCTGAATCTTGCTTTTCGGGTGTTTTGGGGTATCCAGGACTCACTGTGGTGGGCATTTTGGGTTCTGATTATGCTGAATGGTCTTGGTTTCTGTTAGTAAAATTCTTATGTTTGCCTTTCGCCATCAGGTAATCTCTGGTGTTAGATGTTCTAGTTGTCTGTAGCTGGAGCTTGTTCTTCCTGTGATTCTGTTACCCTCTGTCAGCCTCTGTCAGTCCTGGGAGTCCAGCTCTCTCCTGGGTCTCAGTGGTCAGAGCACTCTCTGAAGGGAAGTTCTCCTCTTTCAGGGAAGGTGCACAGAGGTCTGGAGCTCAGATCTGCCTCCTGTCTGAAGATGAAGGCCCGAAGGGACTCTGACCAATAAGTACTGTTGCTTCTGAGGCCCACACACTCTCCTGTGCAGCCTGGTCTCTGAGAGGCCTGGGATACAAGGTTTCACCTGAGTCCCAGATCAGAGCCCTCCTGGGAGGCCGACTCTCCTCAGTGATCCTAAGATCCTGGGTGTGCTAGGGTGCCTGCAGCATAGAGAGTCCTCTGGGGACTGTGGGACTGTCAGCCGAGTTAAGGTCCAAGATGGTCCAGGGCTGATGCTGACCAGCCACTGGTCAGGAGGGTTTCCTGTGTCCATGTTCCTGTTCACACAGGCTACTCCCGGTTGTTTTGGAACAGATGTTGCTTTCCACTCACCAGTGATCCCAAGATCCTGGGTGTGCAAGGGTGCCTGTGGAGTGGAGAGTTCTCCAGGTACCATTTGCTGATAAGATTCAGTTTTAATGATGGCATTTTTTTTCCTGAGCAGGCATTCTCTACCACATACTGCTTTTGTACACTATATTGTTCAACACCTAAAGGGATGCTTAAAAAATGTCTAAATCTATTTAATAATTACAGTAATACTCTATTTTGATTATTGGGAATCTTTATTATCTGATTCTCACACATGTAGAATAAAGATGTAGAGAAGCTTAAGAGGTAGGATTTAAACACAAATTGTGTGTCCTTTGATGGCAGCATCTTGTAGAGAAGTGCTCCAGAACTGTGGTGTCTTACAGCATCAGAGTCATAGCCACAGCTGTTCTGCGACATCTGGCTCAAGCCAGTAATAACTGGAATGTCTTTGCAGTGGTCTTATGTATATAGTGAGTAAAGGGTACAGCAAAGTTTAAAGAACTCATATTCAATTATTACTCATTTAATATTATTTTGTGAAGTATGTTCATAAGAAAATGATTACTTGAAAATTTGAAGTTGCACATGTAGGTCACAATGGAGTTGTTAGACTACTCTAAGTGTGACAGTGGTGGATATAGCAGTATCACCAGGATAAGGGCATTGTTGTCCCAGTGCCATCCCAGAGAGTGTGTGACCATTGCCCAAAGGGGACAGATTGACCCTGGTTGTTAAGAGTTCTCAGGAGAATGCAATTTCTTCTGACTGAATAATTAGACACCTGTGCTGCCTCCATTGAAGTGAACACACTCAGAATTCCAAAGTTGATTAGCTTCTCTGATGCTTCTGTTATGTGAGACATATATATAATCTGATGTTCAAACGTTCAGTGGTTCAGTGGAAATCCACAAAGACAGATAATCTAATTGATTTTAAAAATCAGACACCCCAGAATCCAGTTTACTAAGAACTGTAACAAAAAGCAGGATCCTTCATTTGGTGGCAGTTTCTTAGACCTAACATACACTGAGGCTTAAGTGTTAGGCTGTAGTAGCTACACAGTCCTTTTTTTTTTTTTTTTTTTTTTTTTGTTGTTGTTGTTTGTTTGTTTTCACTCAAACATCATAGAAGACAGTAGGAAAGAAGTCCTCAACAGACAGACACCTGGATATGGGAAGGACAAGGAGAATCCTGGCACTATATGTATGAAGAATGGATGACAGAGCTGACCACATCCAGGAAGCCCCACTGGAACTCACCTGGGTTTTATTTATAATTAGTGAAAAGAACCCCAACCTACTTTATGAACCAGTAGGGTGCTCTGAAAAATAAACAAAGCTGTCACCAATTTGAATCACTCCTGATGTTACCCAGTTCCAATTTTATGTTTTCTATATTCTCTAGAATGTTATAGACAACTTAGTCTTGGAGAACTCCATGATCTACATATGTTTCAATGGAAGAGTCCAAATTCTCCTAAGAATTCTCTCCCATGGGAATCCTGTGAAGGGTGCTTATGAAAAATGAATCCTCCTGGCTGCATTCTGAAGATCAGGGATTTGGCCTTTGTGCTGCAGTTGCCTGGAGAATGCTCAGAAATCACGTTTCCTAAGCTGAGAGTTTAAAATGCAATTATGACTCTCAGTTCACAGAAAGCCAAACATACTGAGATGTCAATATTTTGAAAAACAGACCCTGCCTCTAGTGAATTCTTCTCTCTTTTTAACACCCAGAAGCCCAGACAAAAATACAAACCAAGGGACTGGAAGTGAGCACTTTCCTGTTGCTGTGCACATTACTGTGACCCTGACTCTGGAATTGGGCATGAAGTCTCTATCAGGAGCTTGCTCTGGCATTAATTAGGCTGTTCAAGAGTTATAATTTAAAATTACCCATTTTAATTTCATGGTTTGGGTTGTTAAAGAACGTGGGAGAACAGGTACTGTTTCTTTCCATGCACACAGGTTTGAGGAAGGGAATTCAGATCCTCAGACTTGGGTATAGGCAATTTTACTCACTCAACTACATCCCTGCCTCTCTTCTCTGTCTTCATTGTAACAGGGAAGAAACTGAGAGACAGAGAGACTAGAAACCAACAGATAGGTAGGCAGATCTGATAAAATTACAACAGTGGAGGTATCTGAATATAATGGAGCAAGAATACACAGGAAGGCTTGGGAGAGAGTGCTTTGTGGTCCTAAACTCAGTGGTATACTGTCTTCTACATAGTATATCACTAATGTTCAGAAGCATCCTTAACACCACTAAAAAGTGTTTTGGTCAACCAGACAGGATGTAGTGGCTGACCATGCTTTTTCATCTCTTAAATAGGTTAAAATAACCTATTCTACCAACATACCTTGCCATTTGAGTGTCAAGTATAGTTCTTTGATCAACTCACATGTTTTATATCATTTAATCTTTTCTCACCTCACTCTACTGAATACTTTAAATGGGTTAGAAATCTTAACGATCTTAAAGATCCCCAAGGATCCCATCCCTAAATGTGGATAATAACATATGCTACACATCACTGATTGGGGGTTAGGGAAAGAGACAGCAGATCCAAAACACTATTTATTGATAGCATTTCTATCATCATGCCTTTGTATTAAAGCTGAATATAAATGGTCTTTATTTTATTTTACTTTTTTTCTTAAACAAAACAGAGGAATAAGGTAAACAAGACATTTCATTTCATTGTTATTGCTTCATTACCCACAAATTTGGAACACACTTCTTTTAATTAATTCACCATGTATACAAATGACCAGAGACCAGAGAATGATGATCACAGGCATCATCCAAAGTCTGCTGCTTGGAGCAAGGTTCCTGGCAATGGCTGGGAAAAATGAATGATCATCTCTGGGGATACTTCATGCCATCCCAGAGGTATCATTTTTCTGGACAGTTCCAATCTGGGAGTAAGGTCAGAGAGTAAGAGGAAGCCTTCATTTTTAAATATAGAACCAGGTGTTAAAANCCACAAGATGTCATACATAAACAACAGCTGCTAGGGGAAACACAAAGACACCATCATTTGGCACCTGTTCCTGCCCTCTTGGGAGATGGTGGGAGAAGGTAAATGAAGTATCCATGGTGTGTGGCCAGGCTTGCTCACCAATGGAAGTGTATAGGAAGACCCAGGTAGTGCTCCTAAAATAGGGAGTGGGCCAGAATCTGTCAAGATTCTCTTCTGCAGTTCTGGTCTTCAAATCATTGGCTGGACCAATGATGATGTGGAGACTTTTTACTGGCATAGCTTAGATTTTTGTTCTTAAAACGTTGTCCCTTAATAGCAGACATGTGTAGACATTGGGAAATCAGCACTAGTAAGTGGTCTGTCCATGTGATAGTTGTTAGATTCTATTATGTCANCCTATTCTCAAAAGAACCTCATCATAATTCTCAATTTACATGAGAAAATGAAGCTCAGATTTAAATTTGTGTTAGTCTACTTCTATATGGTCAAACTAAGATTCAAATTCAGATCTCAAAGTTTTGTTCTTCTACTTTATTTATAATGATACAAACTTTCCCCAATAGTAGTAATTACTAATGGAACTTTTTTGGTTCCCACTCACCANTGATATTAGAACTCTAACAGATACTTCATCTACAACCTCTTAAGCTATATTCTCTGGTCCCCAAAATGTTTTTTCTAGTACTGCTCGAGTCTCTAATGACATGTCGTCCAGTTTTTCACTATGCATACAAGATAGGTGAAGTGAAGAAACTGAAAGGAGTTGTTGAGTCATTGTCACTGAGTCTTCAGCCTGGGTCACTTGGCCCAGTGGCTTCTGTGCCGAGAGCAAATATATACACCATAGAAGATATATGAGCCACTGCTAATGGAAATAACTTGCCTACATACATCATGATTCATCTTCTGATAATCTACTTCCTGCAACCAGGCCTTGACTCCTAAAGTTTCCAGCAATACTCAGCCTTTCAAAAGCTAGGGAATAAGACCTAAACATGGAGCTCTTTAGAACAATTTAAGGTCCAAACTGTAACACTTTGTTTCATTTAAGTATACCAAAATAGGACTTTATGTGGACTTTGTATAAAGACATAGACAGAGATAACTGCTAGATGGGTTGGTAGGCAGGAATGATGAGCATCCCTAATTTCACTGATCAAGTACCTGACACTCCAAAGAATTAAGAATATTCACCTAAAATCAGTACATAAGAGCCAGAACCCAAGCTCCTCTGGGGAACTTTCATGACTATGGTTCTCATGGGCAGAAGAGTAGGCAATATACTATCTGTGAACTATGGCATATCATTCACACATGGTGATAGAGACACATTATTTACAACTGAGATGAACTTTTGAATCTAGTGCTGAGCACATTCTTACCTCCTGTATGTTAACCAAACAGCTGGTGTGAAGGTAATCTGCACATTCCATCTGCTACTAGGCTTCAAATATAAATGCATGAATAGTAGTGGAAAAGAGTAGACCTTGTTCTTCTACACTGAAGCAAGTTGCTGTGCTCTAATATGGTACCATATGTCTAGAGTTTGAGGCCTATGCTCTTTCTCTGACCCAATCCTACCCTTGTCTTCAAATCCTAGGGTATAGATTCTGATCCTCTTCTAGACTGAATCACTGCCCTTGCCTGATTGCCAAACAGTTTGCCATGAGACCAAAATATAAACATACTTATGAAGAGAAAGGCTGATATGTGNTTCTCAACTTCCATGTTGAGAAAGTCTCTGAAAACATTTTGCTATTCTGCCAGGTCTTCTTCCAAGTCCTGGGATGAAGCCCAAGTATCTTCATTTAAAACAGGTCCCTGT
>NC_034599.1:12107596-12108736 GCF_900095145.1 Mus pahari | reverse complement strand
GGGATGAAGCCCAAGTATCTTCATTTAAAACAGGTCCCTGTTGGTGTGGATACTGACATAGATCCAAGACAATCCTTGTAGCAAGGTTATAAAACACACACACACACACACACACACACACACACACACACACGGTCTTCAAGATGCTTTTTAGACAAATAGCAATTACACACTAGATTATTAAAAAGTGAAGAGTTAGGCTTTGTGTGGAATAAGTCTCATTTGCAAAGGATGCTGCATATAAGAGACCAGTATTCCACCAAGGATCCAGCAGCTGTTTGCAGAGACCACATGGGACTTGACCTCCTAGAAAGTCCTCCTGGAAGAATGTGTAGGATGGAAAGAGTGAGCTCTCTGTCTGCAGAATTACTTTCTTCACAGCCAGGAACATACACTTTCCCTAGAGTGAAATCTCCCTTTACCTGTTCCTTTGCCAAGACTCAAAAATCTCACACTGAATGTGGTTGAAAACTGAGCAGTCAGCTCCCTTGAAAAAGTTGGAAGCACACACCAGATATCTTTATCCAAGACTAAATAGTTATTGTTTAGCGAGTGTTGGGAACAGTGGTTGGAGCAAGACATTAAATTCTGTTATTTTTCTTCCCACCTACAACTGTCAGGATGCTTTGTCTTGCAGGTGCTGATGTTTTGTTCTTGCTTGGTTGATTGCGAGCTTCTATTTTAATTTAGCTTCATGTTGCAGTTGTCCCCTAAACTTACATTTTAAGCAATGTATCCACTCACTAAATGTATCAATTTCTATAAAACATAGGACTCCACATACAGAAAAAGAAGCCTTTAAAATTAGCTG
The DNA here is from genome assembly GCF_900095145.1 of Mus pahari. Lineage (NCBI taxonomy): Eukaryota > Metazoa > Chordata > Mammalia > Rodentia > Muridae > Mus > Mus pahari. The sequence continues at coordinate 12,107,925 of NC_034599.1, read as the reverse complement.
AACATTTCTATGTTGATAGCCAGCTAGGAGATCAACTATCTTCTGCTTCAACACTTTCAGTGCTGCTCAACTGACTTACTACCACCCAGAGTCTCTGAATATTTTTAAACATTGGTGTTAGAAAATTCAGAGTGAAGCTAGCTAAGCCTGACTTCATATCTTTAACTTACTAGTTTTACTCTACAGGAGAAAAGGAAAGTATAAATTCCTCCTTAGAGTAATGGTTACTGGCATAACTCCAGTGTGGTCCTTCAACACGTATATTATCCAGGTCAAAAGTTCCTACTCCTTTTTGAATGAAGAAGAAAGGAAGAAAGAAAGAAAGAAAG
>NC_034599.1:12089642-12100973 GCF_900095145.1 Mus pahari | reverse complement strand
AGACAACCAGAGGTATATACATCTGGAACAATCCAGAGTGGTCATGACCCTGAGGCATGTGAGGTGTCTTGGTGGTGGTGGTGGTGGTGGTGGTGGTGGGTGNTTAGAAGGGAACAAGTTGCAGCAGGCAGGAAGCCAAAAGTACAATGAGGGCAGGTAACTAAAATGTCTGGGTTGTATAGAGAAGAGGATCATGGGGAAGGGCATCCCAGTCCCTGGTTGGACAGTGCTACCCATATCTTGTAACAGGTAGGAACTGAAGGATACTGGGAGAACCTAGTAGCCATGTCTACTTTGTGTTAGATGGTTCATACAATAAATGTTCATCGCAGCAACTTCCAACCCCCAACTCCCATTTGAAACCTAATACCTATGACACATCCTTCCCTAAAACAAATTCCAATGTTCACTCTATCCCTTGTGCCTTGGGTGTTCTGGAATGTGGGTTCTTAAACTCTAGTTCTCAGCCAACTGTAAAACTCCAAGAGGGACTGAATACCTTGCTAATTTTAAAGCTCTTCTATTATCTGTTTGTACACTGTATGCATTCTGGGCTTCCATCACAATCAGAAAAAGAAGGAAGTAGATCCAGAAAGAGGGTCTGTCAGAGTTGAGTACCCCCTTTCCTAGCACTTATGGCTCCATGGGCAAGTTAACCTCTCTAAGCAAAAATGTTTACACAACAAAATAAGTTTAAAATTATTCTGTATGGTGGTTGCATGTTGTTTGTTTTTAACTACTTGTAAATAAAACAAATGTAATAGTCTGTGTGGTCAAAACCAAGCATCTTCTGAAAGGAAAAGTTGATATGGATTTGTTGAAGATGATTTGTAAAATATAATCAAGTTTATCGTATTACTTGATTCCTCTTTACAAAGCTGAATAAACAAAGAATTTTATGATGTCAATTATATAATGTAAAGTTCATTATGTTTCTTAAAGTTGAGCTGTTTCTTTCATGATTAAATAATGAACCTGTAATTAATAATCCTGAGACTTCTCATTAAAGTGCTACATTGCAGTCATCATTTGAAGAATGTTTTACAAACTTTTCAGACAGTATATTGGAAACAATGTATTTTTACTTGCATTCTAAAAAGAATGAAATTATTGTGTTAATGCCATATTCATTTACTGAAAACACTCATTTACATTTTAGAATTTCCTATAAAAGCATTTTGAACTACACAATTTAATAAAACACTTTTAGTCATAAAAATAAATTAAATTAATGATGGGCATGCAATTTGCTGATAAACAGAGAAAGAATTTTACCAATATCTCAGACAAAATGCACATTTATTTATCATAATTATTATAAATATTCTGTATAATTCAATTATTTTACCAATTAAGATGTTATAATCATGGAAATCATTTACTCTTCTTACATATCACAGTTACCTATCATGGTGCTCTCATCAGGAAACCAGTAACATAAACTCATATTTCTTCATATATCTTTGTTTATTTTGAATGTTAACCTATAGTCACTTCAGGGTCATTTGAATATGAATAAAAATATGAAACTCAATATTCAAACACTCTTCTTATCATTCAACCAGTTAAAATTCTAGTGAGTATACTATTCTTTAAACCACAATATTGAAAAAAGAAGAAAATAATACATATATATATAAATATATATCCAAATACACATATAGAAGGGAAAACCAATTGTGTCCCAAAATATTGTTACCTTGATTAGAATCACCATTTTACATCTAGGATGCAAAGAGAATCTCTTCTAAACATCACCTCTCAATAAAAATGCTGATGGCCAATGTGCTGAGGCAGGAAATAGAAGATGAGACATCAGTAGAAAGACAGAGGATTCTGAGAAATAGTAAAGATAAAAGAAAGTCATGAAGAGAGCTGCAAGAGACAAGATGGGAGATGGCCTAAGGAGAAGGACTGAGAAGACAGACTGAGGAGACAGATGTAAACAAGAAGGTAGATGAACTCAGGAGGACACCGAAAGATCGACACAGAGGAGACATGAAAGAAGTGGGTTGGGACTAAAGAAGAGGTAACTAACCACATAGTAGACACAGAATAGTTTAAATGGATTAAATAAGTTACAGGTTGACCAGGGAATGAGCCAAATTTTATGACCAAAGCATTTAAAAATAAGTAGTCTCAGAATCATCTTCGTGGGATCTGGGACTAAGAAGGAAAGACTAATATTTATTTACTGATGGTCCCACACATTGCATGACTCCTATGAAATGGAATTTTCTGGTTTCATGAGAGACTTAGTTGTGTTATGGGATGTTTTTCTGAAAACTGTCTTATGAGAAGATATTTGACTGAAACAGACATGTGAGAGGATGCTTTTCTGTGAACACACATGTGTTTTTCTGAAAGCTGCCTGGTGAAAAGGCGTGTGGTGTGTTGCTCGGGCAGATGATTGAGAGGACACATGATGTTTGGAAAGAATATAAGTATAATGCAACAGACAGTGAACAGATGACATTCTTGGGTTGGTTCACCTTGCAAATCTTGGATGGTCTTCACTGGGCTTTACTGACACTGGCCTTCGCTGATGACACCCTTGCATTGGTTTGCCTTGCCTTTGTTGCTGATCTTTGCTTGTTGTGACTTTGTAGGAAAAAAAAAAAAGAAACACTCCAAAGACCTCCTGGTGGTATGCCACTTCTGTAGATTTGTGCTAACTGGCAGGGGCTGCCACTGCTGGTTCCTGTTTGGTCCTTCAGATTGGACTGCTGATACCATGACAACGGAGATTGTAATTGCACCAAAGAATTACTTCTAACAGGTCCACGTCCCCCATCCCCATTAACCTTTCGTTTCCCCTATGTCTCCTAGGTGAGCTAAAAAAGGGAGGTTGAAGCATTAAAGAACTACACTTAAAGTAGGTTTTGAAAAATCCAAGCCTACACTAGCCCTTGAACCATCATGAATTGTTTTTCTTTAACAAGTGTTAGTGTATATAAAATATGTCTGTTTATATGCATATTTTGCATGAATAGACATTTCTCTCTGTCTCTGTCTCTCTCTGAGTGAGTGAGTGAGTGAGTGAGTGTGTGTGTGTGTGTGTGTGTGTGTGTGTGTGTGTGTGTATACCACCTCCATACACCCCTGTGCATACTGTAAGTGGAAGTCAAGGTGAAATGCAGAATAATCCTCTGTCATTCTCCACCTGATCATGATCTCTCAATCAAACGCAGAGCTTGCTGATATGGCTAGTCTTGCTAATCAGTTTGCTCTGAAGATTCCCTGGCTCTGATTTTAGAGGATAGAATTACAAGTCAGCTGCCATTTCCACCCATTTATAAGTTTCTAGGAATCTGAACCCTGGTGCTCATGCTTGCACAGTAAGTTCTTTCACCCTTGAGCCATCTTCCCAACCAAGTTACTTTACTTATACTAAATCATCCAGGTATGTCCTACCTAATCACAAAGATGACTGACATCATGTTGAAATCTAATCATGATTGCATACACCCATCATACAAAAGAAAGGAATGCCAGCATGCATGGTTTAATCCTGGTAAACCACTGAGATCCAGATAGCATGACTGTTTCCTCTCTAAGTTTTTGCAGAAGCTTTTCTTAACAACCCTTTTGTCTTGTCAAAGATACCCAGAAGAAAGTTGTGCTGTCACTAATTTAAAATGAAAAAAACTAATTTATGTTTCCTTTTGAGAGAATTTCTCATTAAACTAGGATAGAATTTGTCAAACACCCATTAGAGAAAAAACTTTTGTAGGATCATGTTCTTTTAAAAGAGAATTGAAGATTTATAAATACATGTTGGAGTAACTGAAAATGTGAAAAACTCTTAGAAATTCTAAGTCAACAAAAGTTACTAAATAATCTACAAAATACTATAAAAATAAGGTCATTTGGTTTGAAGAGATGTTTCAGCAGTTAAAAGCGCAAGTTGCTCTTGTAGAGGACCATAGTTCACTTTCCAATGCCCACACTGAGTGGCTCACAACTACTTGTATCTTCAGCTCCAGGGAAACTCTGGCCTCTCTTGAAACCTATACTCAAGTGCACACACACACACACACACACACACACTAAAAGCTTTAATGCATTTGTTAACATTAATCATTCTCTATAACAGGTGTGATAAATTTCACAAGTTCAACACCTAGAAGAAGGAAATCAATAAATACTAAAAGAGGGAGAAACAGTCTTCCCCAGGGAATCCTGAACAGTCAGCTCTAAACTCATGAACACTGGAGAAACATTAGTGGATGTAGGAAACAATATATAAAACAATAATAGTTACAGAAGATGGCTTAAAAACATCATGACCAAGAAGCAAGTTGGGGAGGAAAGGATTTATTTATCCATACTGCTGTTCATCACCAAAGAAGTCAGGACTGGAACTCAAGCAGGTAAGAAAGCAGGAGCTGATGCAGAGGCCATGGAGGGATGTTCTTTACTGGCTTGCTTCCCCTGGCTTGCTCAGGCTGCTCTCTTATAGAACCCAAGACTACCAGCCAGAGATGGCACCACCCACAAAGGGACCTCCCCCCTTGATCATTAATCGAAAAAATGCCTTACAGCTGGATCTCATGGAAGCATTTCCCCAACTGAAGCTCCTTTTTCTGTGATAACTCCAGCTGTGTCAAGTTGACACAAAACTAGCCAATACAGAAGAGGTCATGAATTTCAAGAATGTGGGATGCAGGAAGGGGAGAGGGAGGAACAAATTGATCAAAACAGAGTAGGCATGTAGAAAATCCTTAGGGAAATGCAAATTCAAATTACTTTAGATTTTATCTTATCCCAGTCAGAATGCTGTGATCAAGAAAACAAGTGACAGGAAAATTTAAATTTTAAAAAGAAATCTATATAACACAAATACAATAAGATACACTAAAATAGTAAAGCAGATGGAGAAAGAGAAACATATTTTACCCTTTTGATTTTCTTTGTTCCATGGTGTAACCTTAGCTATGGATCTATAAATAAATTCCGGTAAACAAATGATAAAATAAGAGCAAGAAAACAAAATAGCTTGATTCTCAATTATGCCAGTATTTTACAAAATAAAACATAAATACACATGATCACAAACTTTCTAATGAGTAGGATGGTAGCTCAAGAAAAACAATTAATTTAACTGAGGTTCATAACAGAGCTTTGAATATGTGAAAATTATGAGACCTGAAAGCTAGAAACCTTAGTCAACACTGTGAGTGGGTCCTGATAAGTTTAAACAAGAGGTAAGATCATGTTATAAGGCCCATAATTCATGAGTATTGGGTGCCATAAGTAATAAGCTATCTTATATAGGAAGCGAGGGAAGAACGACACAGATCTGTCTGCTTTCTGCTGCTTTGTATGCCTTTCTGCAGGTCTGTTTCCATCTGGTATTGCTTTCCTTTTGTCTGTAGAACTTCCTTTTATAGTTCAGGTCTGCCAGCCATAGATTCTGTCAGATTCTGTTGTCTAAAAAAGTCTTTATTTTGCTTTCATTTTTGAAATACAGTTTTGATAAAGATAGATTTCAGTGTTGAGATTTTTTAAATCAGTTTTAAAGTATCTTTCTATTGTTTTTTGGAATTCTTTGCTTTATATAAATATCATGAATATATCCTTACTATTTTCTCCCTTTCTGTGGAACTTTTCTTTGTGTAGAAAATGATTTTAAATGATCAATTCTAAAGTTTACTATTTTCAAGTCACTTTGTTGTTGTTTTAATGTTTTTGTTATTTGTTTGTTTTATTTTATTTTTAAAACATAGGGTCTCCCTGTGTAAGACGGGTTAGCCAGAAACTCCAGGAATCCTTATGCCCAATCTCCTGAAAACAGGAATTATAGAGATAAAACACCGCATCTGACTTGGAATTCTATAGTTTCTGAGTATCTTTCTTTCTTTCTTTCTTTGTTTCTTTGTTTGTTTGTTTCTTTCTTTCTTTCTTTCTGTGGTTTATTATGTTTTTTCTTATAGTGCTTTGGGATTTAAATTCACATCTGTAAAGTTAGAATCTCCATTGCCCAGCATTTTGAGGTGTTCTTATCCCATTTATGCCTCCTGTCTTGGGATACCTCTGTTGCTATGACACCTACTTCATCATTCTTTAGTAAAGTCTTATTATCTAGTGTGTTTACACATAAAATTGCATCACAACCAACACATGTGTCTCACTGGGATGGTTCATGAGTTACAGGGCATATCTCAAGTGTTCCCCTTCTATCAGGCAATTCAGGACAGCCTTTTTCTCCTAAAAGTGCATTTTCTTTAATGTGATAGAAACTCATGATGCAAGGATAAATTCTGTTTTATGGGCAGACACAGAAATCATATGCTAAATAATTTGGGTAGATATGTAGCTACAAAAGCTGTATACATATTTTGGGTTTATTAGTATTTGAAACATTGGCTTACTTTTAATAACTCATTGAGAAAATGAAAATTAATTCATAGGACTTTTTAAAATGAGAACTTTCAAATTAGAATTAGTGCTTAATAACTTGGAGACAAATGATGCAGATCCATTTGATGAAGGAAATCTTCAAATAAGCAAGGATATGTTAAATAGAGTTAATCTAGTAACACGAAGAGAAAATTTACCATGTGTTTAATAACAGAAATAGAAGAATCATTTAACATTAGAATAACGTTAGAACTAGAAAATAGATCTGTGTCTTTCTTTTCAAACATCCCAGTTTACAGATGAAAAGGGATGGTACATTCACAGGACATTTGCACATTTCTATGGTAACACACTTTGTTCTCATGGGTGCTTCTGTTATCCAGTCCCCTGACCCAAGTATCACTCTGTATCCTCTTCCTGTGGAATTGAGTGTGTTGAAATACATAGTGTGCAAAAAAAAAAAAAAAAAAAAATTAGTCAATATAAACAAAAGGGCATCTTTCTAAAACGTGTAATTACTTCTCAGTTTTCTAAGCATTCATTATATAAATTGTTAAGTAAGAGATCTCTAGAATAAGTCATATATTATGCTTTGTGGCTAAACTTACTGCTAGGAGTCACAAATAGGACAAGTGAGCTACAGAAGTGGAAGGGAGAGGTGCATCGGTTGAAGCCTTCATCTCCCCTGCGCACTCTTAGTTCAATACAGTTTTCTACTGAGCTTGAGGCTCAGAAAACAGTTACTATTTGATCTCATAGAGATACTGCGAAGAATTACATTCTGCATCAAGGATCTCAAATCATTGTAAAGTACCTGATCCCCTCAAAAGTTCCCTCAAGGTTTCATTTTTATAGTCTCACCAACCATGCAGGCAAAGAAGCAAATAATTCACTGAGTTGTCTGCAGCATGAGTTGAATTTTCAATGAAATGGTGTTAGACAAATTCAATAATGTCCTGAATGATGTTCTAAGTTTCAAAATTAGGAATCATAAATAAATTATATAGTTCCTGTCCCATCTTACTACTGTTTTGTTATATATACTTAAGAAAAGATGATTGAGTCCACAGGAGACATCACAGGAAATGTACAAAAAAGGGTACCCAGAGATTCTGAGCTTCAAATAGCCTCCTCATTCCAATGCTCCATTTCACTGTCTCCTTCTGATCCAGCAATGACCAAATTGCCTATTTTTTTTACATATATCAAAATGTTATTATGAATGTTTAGCATGGTAGCTTGGAAGTCACTAGCCACCCCCCAAAGCACACAGAAGCATGATAAAATGCCAATATTTCTTATAATTAATACATGCTTATAACAACAGTTCAAATTTGTTATAAGCTACATGAAAAAGCCTATTGAGCCCAGAGGAAATGGACATTCAAATATGTGCTTTCATGATTTGTTAGCAGATCATTCATTACTGAGATCCTACTAGGAGATAAATAATGAATAAGTCATATCAAGCAGAAATCCCAAACATGTATATACTTTGTTATTGCCTGGTTTCTGTATTCATCATTATAATTTCCGTCTGAGGATAAAACTATTTCAGAGTATTATTTGTTCATATTATATCCTTACTTGACAGAGTGGCTCTTGGCATCATAGGTTCTCAATAAAAATTTTCTGGCTCTTTGGGTAGATTAATGAACAAATGAATAGATGGATGGATGGATGGATGGATGGATGGATGGATGGATGGATGGATGGATGTTACTACCTTTACAGTTATTAACATAAGTCGGTACCATGAACAGTTGAACAGAGGAAGGAGTGGGTTGGAACTCCCACAATCTTTATACTGAGCCATCCATATTGTGTTTGGATTAGGCCACTGTTATTTCTATTATATTTATTTACCTGCATCAATTTATGTTACACTTTCATAACAATAAATTTGGCAAACCAGATAATAGAATCACAAAATTAAACAACTAGGGAAGAAGAAACTGGTAACACCTGGGTGAGGCCAGACCATGTGAATTCTCTCTGATTACCTTAAGGTCAACTTGAGTTTGGAATCACCAGTATGTTTCTTCTTAAGAAAATTATAAATTGAAAGCAATTGTCAAAAATATAGAATCTCTTATTTAGGTGACAATCAAAACAGAATTTCCAAAATGACAAATGACCTCACCTAAGCATTGAATACCTATGCCAAAACATTTCTTAATCTCTTTATCTACCTCCTTCCCTTTCCCTATTTACCCTGCAGAATGTAGGCAGTCCATTACCACTCACCTACAATGTGATCAAATCAAATCAAACAAATCTTAACAAACACCACACAGTGTTGGGATACATTGTGTGAAGGTGTGTCTCTATATATGGTTAATTCTGTACTGGCAGAGAGCTAAATACTGGCAGGATCTTGGTATTGTCATTTCTATGACCCATCACCGCTCCCATATTTTGTAAATTTTCCTTCTTCTTCACCTGCCTAACCCAATCTAGAATTATATCTGATTGGTTGTAACAAATATAGGAAGACCAATAGCTAGGCAGGAAGTTGAAGGTGGATCTTTCGGGCAGAGGGGGTGGGGTATGCACTGAGAGAAGAATCAGAGGCAGGAGAATCAGACAGCAGACAGACATTGAGGTAAGTGGATGGACAAGAGCAAAGCAGAGAGGTAGAGTGGTCACAGAGTGGTACATAGTGCCAAAGTTAGTTGGGTTAGGTTTAGAGTAGCTGGGCGACTGCCTGAGCTAAAGGCAAAGACTTTAAAATATTAAAATGCTTCTGTATCCCATGTCATCATTTATATTGCTGATGGGTCTAGCATAGTCATGTTATAACACAGAAGCCTCTGCCTGAACACACAGGGGACATACTAATCAGCCAGCTTTATGTGGCAGCTTGGTTCTGTATAACCACCTTTATTCATCTTAGTATAAACAAGTTTGCAAATAACAAAGATTAACATCTTTTTACAAATTATTATTCATATATTACATATTTTATTTATCTTTTGAGAATTCCATGAATTGCATTTCTGTATCCATTTTCCATTATAGCTAAGTAGCATTTTTTCAAAACAATAAAAAAATTTCTCCAAAATGGTACAGTTAATCAAGATCTGTAGTAAGTCCCCACTTACTGTTAACTAGGCCACACCTCCTGTAAGCAGTGTAATTTATTCATCATTTGCCTATAGCAGGAACTGCACCAAGTGATCTACAAATGTCCTTCCTCATTGTGACCCAACTCGATCTGTGATTACTCACATTCTAGAAATGAGAATCTGAGACTCATCAAAGACCAGTTGACCATAGTCATACAGCAAGTAGCAGAACACCATTTCAGCTGGATCCATCTGGCATTTTATATTGCTCTCCAGCATCTCATTGTGAAAGTTTTATCATTATGATACTCAGCCTATGACTTCACATCAATTTGACGAGTCTCTACTTCGCCATCTTCTCTATAGATGATCTTCTATTTTCTGTTTAAAAGAAAATGTCAGCAGGGTGTTGTTCACTACTGCTGGATCTTACCCATTCACCTGCTGGATAATCTAGTAGTAAGAAATGTATTTGTTTTGAGTCAGAAGTGGTTCTTCTTTGGATTAATGAGAACCATTGTTCTTTCCACTGCAGATACAATTATAAGAATACAGAATTCTGGCTTACTGTTGAGACAGACACTAATAAAATTGACATATAATGACAAAATGTAGTAAGCAGCATAATGATGAAGGAAATATAAAACTATCAAAGCAGATTACAAGAAAATTGGGTGACACAGCCTATAATCTAAGCTAAGGAATTATATGGATGAAACAAAAGTATCACTTTAAGTTCAAAGTCAGCTGGGGCAACTTAATAAGACTTGTTACCAAAATAAGGCATAGAAAGAAGGTTAGGGGTGTATCTTTAGGATGGAGAGTTTGACAAACAAACACGGGGCTCTGGATTCAACCTTTTGTACCAGGCAAAGTTAGTTAAACAGCAGAAGTAGATGTAATAAAGCTTCATAAAGATGAAAGAACATGTAAGTCTTCCAATCTGGGAAACATAAGACATCCTAGCAACAAAGGAGGCATGAAGTCTGAAGACCCAGGGCCTCTTGCAAACAATGGTATGAAGTAGATGTATTGTTTACTAATTATCACAAATGTAATCCATTAATACAAGATGCTAATAAGGGAGATTTGACATATTATCATGTCCAATTGTCCTGAAATTTAAAAAAAAAAAAAAAAACTAATTTAAAGCAGTTTTTTCTGAGTGTAGGTTAAGAGGATTTCCAACAGATTACCACGATTCATGCCCAACCTTGCCTTTATATCTATTAACAGTCTTCTAGAGCCATGCTAACCTCAGCCTTTACAAACTAGCTCCACAGAAAACAGCCCTTATTCATCTTTTTTCAATGAACAACATCTTTATTTTCCTCTTCAGCAATAAAAACTTGACAAAAAATTTTATCTTCTCTAAAATCAGGAACAAAACAAGGATGTTGACATTTTATACTACAGTACTTGAAATCTTAGCTCGAATAGTAAGAAAATGAAGGAGTTCCAGGGGATAGAAATAGGAAAGAAAGAGCTCAGAGAGTTTTATTGGCAATTGGTGTAATTTTATATGCAAATGAACCTACACATTCTCTCTGAGATCCCCTACAGCTGATAAACACCTTCAGCAAAGAAGCAGGTTGCAAAATTAACAAACAAACAATAAAGGGGCTGAAAAGGGCATTAGTAAAACCACAACATCCATTCTATTTTGGAGGTATATTGTTACATCATGTGTTTTGGAGGTTTTTTTGTATTATTTTTTTTTTCGACTTCATTTTTACTCTTTTTTTTTTTTTTTTTTTTTTTTTTTTTTTTTTTTTTTTTTTTTTTTTTTTTTTTTTTTTTTTTTTTTTTTTAAAATTTTTTTTTATTATTATTTTCTTTACATTTCAAATGCTATCCTGAAAGTTCCCTATACCCCCAACCCCTGCTCCCCTACCCACCC
>NC_034599.1:12079972-12087402 GCF_900095145.1 Mus pahari | reverse complement strand
TACCATGCAGTTTTTATCACAATTGTTCTGTAGTACAGCTTAAGGTCAGGCCCTTATTCTTCTTCAGAGTAGCATCCCTTACATGGCTCTTTCTCACAGACAATACCTGCTGTTAACTTGTGCATCATATCTGATGTCTCCAATCTCTGCAGCAATCCAACTTTTGTCACACAGGAAAACATATTATTCCCAGTGTCCCTGTCATCCCATCCTATCAACTTAGCTTGTGCCTCTTTAGAAGTAATCTGGACTCCATGATCCTCTTTTTTTTTTTACCATGGATTCTCATTTGCTACTAGTGTTCAGCAAGCAGTCTCCTTTCTGGTCCTCTGCATGCTGGTCTTACAATATGACTTCCATAAGGCTCAGGAATGCTTCCACAAACTTAATTTTTCATTAGATTAGCTCAACAATTTTACCTCTTTCTAGTGGAATTCTAATATTTTCTTTCTCTTTTTAGTGCCCTTGGACCAACAGTCTTCATTGACCTCTGTTTTCCTTGATGCCCCCCCTTTGACTTACCCCTTTCTCGTCATCTTATATTTTATATTAATCTTCATCTAGGGCTCTCAGCTTAAATTTCTTCACCCTACCAGGGATACATTATCAACTCCCATGGTCCATCTCCTTATCTTCATGCTGATAACACTCTTCTACCCAGCTGTGTTCTCATCTTCCAAGGCTAACATGTCCATAGCACTTCCTTATACAGCTCCACCATCTCTCACCATCTGATTTCCTGTAGCAGCTTATCTCCTTAATTATCCCTCATCTTGATTACTCACTCATAACTAACACTCTCTTCCATGATCACTTCTCTGTCTCCTTAGAACATTTTGCCATCCTAAAATAAGGATTTCTTGAATGTATTTTCAATCGCCAAAGAATAATGGTGCATTCATTAAAGACTTGTAGGTGACTTTTTCTATGAGATAATGTAAAATTATGTTTCCAACCAGAAAAGATAACACTACTCAAAAACATAGGCATCACTAACCTGGGATCATCCCTGTTGGAGTGCATGTTTTATTCAATTTTATTCATTTTTTCTGTTGATAGAGCATTAACATGGGGACACTGTTACCCAGATAACATTAGCCTTTTTCCTATTGAATTAGGCTGTAGACTTGCCAAAGATTCATGTTGGTTTCTGTAACACTAATTCATAAATAATAAGCATTAAGTAGGATATGTTGTGCTGATTTGTCACAGGCTACTAACATTGACTTTTAAAAATTATTTTTAATAGTCTACCTCTAAAATGATTTGAGACTGCTATTTTTCTTTTTATGGATTACAGAGAGCATAAAAATGAGTAGTAGAGACCAAGGACCCTGACAATATGTAAGACCACCCTTGCAATTTGTTTGATATAGATCTGCCTACAGCCAAGCTGGGTCCTTGAGAACAGGGTCTCATTTTGATGTGTATTTTGTGCACTGACTGCATCAATGGGAGCTCAGGGTCAATAAATTGAGGATGAAAGCAATGGAATAAATGAATACACAGAGCAATGGCATGTCTATCATCCATTTTCAGCTGTAGAATTACACAGCATCTGGCCTTAAATATGAGACAATGAAAGTTAAATTCTTCAGTTTCAAAAGCAGAAACAATAATTGCACACTTAGCTGGTTTCAAAGACCTTTGCTTATGGTAGTAACCACAAAAGAACAAAGTGTTGCTTTTTATTGAGCAGAACAAATCAATAGCCTACATTTCAGAACCTTCCCTACCAATAGGACAAAGTACATTGCATCCAATCTCCAACAAGCATTCCTTCTAAACACTGTTGGTATTTCTCTTTAATTAAAGATGCTGGGTTTGCATAGTTGCTTAATTAATTTGAGAGAACATCAGTCTCAATGCCTTTAGGAAAGTGACTGCAATTGCAGTGCCAAGCTGTCAGTAAAAGTAAAAGGACCAAAATGTTTTAATAGCAAAGATATAAGAACAAAGACTGAATATACTAAGTAGAATCCATAAGTAATAATTAGTCTTGCTATTAGCTGAGTTTTACAGAAATTGTTCTAAGACTTTGACTTAGAGATCTCAGATGCAAGAGCTTAGAGTGTAATTTAGCACTCCACGCTCAGCTGGCTCAAGTAGTCATTTTGGTCTCCATTAGGGACAAGGGTTGTTCCATCAAAGGCTCCACATTTCTTCTGTATGAAAGATCAGACATTCAGCACCTGCCATGACTAGATAGATCAGCCTCAGTGAGAAGAGCCCAGAAAAATTAGCCTCTTTTACAGTCTCCATCCACACCACCCTTGATCTCTGCCACTCACACACTGTGGAGCCCTGCAGCAGATGCAGACAGAAATTATCTCAAACAACCCAGGAGAGTTGACTACTTATCCAGGGTTCTTAACTTCCTGTGGCACATGCAGTCTCGAAGTTCTCTATTGTTCCACACGAAGTTGTTCCCAAACTTACCCATTTGAAATGCTTCATATTTATAACCTCACAGTATTTGAGCACACTTACCTGAGCTCTCTGCCTCAAGTATGAAGCAGCCAACATTGCCAGAACATAATTCAAAATTCCATCTGAGGACTCCACAAAGGATGATGTAGCACTTGTTGGTAGGATTTGGTTCCTTTTCGGGATATTAAATTATGATATCCACAGATTGGCATAGTAGCAACAGTCAGTAATAATAGTGAAAGATTATACCAGCCCAGAATAACAGAAGTCAGAGGGCAACACTCTAGCACCTACCTGCTGAAGTGTCTAAGGGGTGCTGCCACAAAATATAAAGCAAGAAAATATAAAATATTCTTTGGGGACACTTCTTTTTCACCCAATTAATTGGTGATTTGAATGAGAATGGCCTACATATTCTCATATGGTTTTATACTTGGTTGGTATAAACTGTTTAGGGAGGATTAATAGGTTTGCTCTTGTTGGATCAGGTGTGTTTCTGAGGGCAGGCTTTAAGGTTTCAAAAAATTCCACCATTCTCAGTCCCCTCACCACCCACTCTGTGTATATGTGCACTTTCTCTCTCTCTCTCTCTCTCTCTCTCTCTCTCTCTCTGTGTGTGTGTGTGTGTGTGTGTGTGTGTGTATACCTTCACACGCACAACATGGTTCTTCCTAATATGAGATTTCAGCTACTGCTGCAGTCAAGATGCATGTCTGCCTGATGCCATGTTCCTTGCCATAATGGTCATGGACTCTAAACCTCTAAAATGGCACATTCTAGAGCAAATAATTTCTTTTATAAGTTGCCTAGGTCGTGGAGTTTTATCACAACAGAAGAAAAGTAAATTAGACAATCCCTATACCCCTTTTCCAGATTTTCAACACTTACCTTTAAATATTACACCTCCAGACATCTGACTACACAGTAAAGGCATGATCACCCGTCTTTATTGTTAACGCTGATTACCCCCAGAGATGCTGCTGCCTACACTGTTCTTCAAAGCTGTTCCCATCAGGAGAGTTGCTCCTCACTGCTATCTTTTGCCTCTGAATGGGACTGCATTTAGTACAGCACAATTACCCTTTAGCTCACATTCACATTAAGCTAACTTATATATGAGCCAGGCTCAGGTTTCTGCTTTCAATGTTATATATAGTTTTAAAATTATGTCTGCTGTTTCCGTCTATGTACAAATAGTTTATTTTAAATCCAGAGTTTTGAAAAAATGAGTGAGTCTTGTGCTAAGGAAAAATAAGATTGTTATGCATGTCTCTATCACAAAAGGTAAGCATGGGTGTTCATTATTCATTTACATGTATGCAAATCTCATTACACATGTATGCAAATACAGCTAGTTTGATTCCTTTTTTTTTTTTTTCACTGTTGCTTTGGTTGCTGCTGCTGCTGCTAAGACTTTCATGCAGAGAGAAGATATGTGAACCTTGAACTGTGTGGAAGATTTCTACAGTCAAATGGCTAGTAGCTTGACACAAGTCAGGATCATCTATGAAAAGGAAATTCTCTCTTTTCCATCAGATTGGCCTGTAGGCAAGTGGCGGGTAACTTTTTTTTTTATTATTAATAATTGATGTGGTAAGGTACAGCCCACAGTCCTCTGCAGCACCACTTGGAAGGTAGCCCTAGTTGTACAAGAAGGCAAACTAAGCAAGCACAAAGAAGACATTAAGTAGCATATCGTCATGGTCCCTGCTTCTGACTGAGTTCCGACTTTGGCTTCCCTTGATGGTGGATTATAACTGTTGATCAAATAAATTCCTTCTCTACCCAAGTTAATTTTTATCGTAGAAAAACTAGGAGATAATCGAAAAACATGTTAAGACAGTGATTCAGGTGGCCTGGGATTCTGTAATGTCAATCCATATAGCAAATCTTGTCCTTCCAGCCTGCTAATCATTAATACACCATGTCCTTCCTATAATCAATTGCCATTCTGTCTTTCAAACAGGACTTGTTAGGCCAGGCAATACTTCTGATGGACAAATCTAGTTACACAGTTACTACTATCTCTTAGGTTCTATTAAATCTTGCATCATAGCAGGAATCAACTTTTTAATAGTGAGGAGGTTTGGTGCAGAATTCATGTCCTCTCTGTATTTTATCAGAACATACACCAGGCTTTCCCACCCATGTATTGTGGAAGTTACAAGAAGTTTTCTTATGCAGGTTAAATAAGGTCAATATCACTGGGGCATCTAAGTTTTATTGTTCAAGGAAGACTGCTTACTTTATATGAGAGGTCTCTTATTCTATGACTTACTTAAACCTGGAAGAATTGTAGTTCCCTATTTGAGTAGATCACAATCAGACTTTTGTAAAATGAATAAGTAAAAAACATATAAAATTAAATTTTAAAAAGAATCAGAATTTTCAGACTTTTTAAAACTTTTTTATTAGATATGTTCTTAATTTACATTTCAAATGGTAACCCCAAAGCCCCCTATACCCTCCCCTGGCCCTGATCCCCAACCCACCCACTCCCAATTCCTGGCCCTAGCATTCGCCTGTATTGGGGAATATGATCTTCGCAATAACAAGGGCCTCTCCTCCCATTGAAGACTGACTAGGCCACCCTCTGCTACATATGCAACTAGAGACACAGCTCTGGGGGGTACTGGTTAGTTCATATCATTGTTCCTCCTATAGGGTTGCAGACCCCTTTAGATCCTTGGGTACTTTCTTTAGCTCACTTTAGGAGCCCAGTGTTCCATCCAATAGGAGACTGTGAGCATCTACTTTTGTATTTGCCAGGCATTGTCATAGACTCACACGAGAGAGCAATGTCAGGGTCCTGTCAGCAAAATCTTTCTGGCATATGCGATAGTGTTTGGTGGTGGTACATGGGATGGATCCCCAGGTGGGGCAGTCTCTGGATGGTCTTTCATTCCATATTAGCTCCAAACTTTGTCTCTGTAACTCCTTCCATTGGTATTTTGTTCCCCATTCTAAGAAGGAATGAAGTATGCACACGTTGGTCTTGTTTCTTCTTGAGTTTCATGTGTTTTGCAAATTGTATCTTGGATATTCTAAGTTTCTGGGCTAATATCCGCTTACAAGTATGTGCACAGCATGTGTGTTCTTCTGTGATTGGGTTACTTTACTCAGAATGATATCCTCCAGATGCATCTATTTGCCTAAGAATTTCATGAATTCATTGTTTTTAATTTCTGAGTAGTACTTCATTGTGTAAATTTACCAAATTTTCTGAATCCATTTCTCTGTTGAGGGACATTTGGATTCTTTCCAGCTTCTGGCTATTATAAATAAGGCTGCTATGAACATAGTGGAGCATATGCCCAGGAGAGGAATTGGTGGATCTTCCTGTAGTACTATGCCCAATTTTCTGAGGAACCACCAGACTGATTCCCAGAATGGTCATACCAGCTTACAATCCCAACAAAAATGGAGAAGTGTCAATCTTTGTCCACATTCTCGCCAGCATCTGCTGTCACATGAATTTTTGATCTTAGCCATTCTGACTGGTGTGATGTAGAAACTCAGGGTTGTTTTTATTTGCATTTCCCTGATGATTAATGTTGAACTATTTTTCAGGTGCTTCTCAGCCATTCAGTATTCCTCAGATGAGAACTCTTTGTTTAGCTGTGTACCCCATTTTTTAATAGGGTTATTTAAATTTCTGGAATCTATCTTCTTGAGTTCTTTATACATATTGGATATTAGTCACCTATCTGATTTAAGATTGGTAAAGATCCTTTCCCAATTTGTTGGTGGCCTTTTTGTCTTATTGACAGTGTCTTTTGTCTTACAGAAGCTTTGCAATTTTATGAGATCCCATTTATCAATTCTCAATCTTACAGTGCAAGCTATTGCTGTTCTGTTCAGGAATTTTTTACCCTGTGCCAATATCTTTGAGGCTTTTCTCCACTTTCTCCTCTATAAGTTTCAGTGTCTCTGGTTTTATGTGAAGTTCCTTGATCCACATATCATTGACCTTAGTACAAGTAGATAAGAATAGATCAATTTGCATTCTTCTACATGATTAACTGCCAGTTGAGGCAGCAACATTTGTTAAAAATGCTGTCTTTTTTTTCCCACTGGATGGTTTTAGCTCCCTTGTCAAAGATCAAGTGACCATAGGTATGTGNGTTCATTTCTGGATCTTCAATTCCATTCCTTTGATCTACCTGTCTGTCGCTGTACCAGTAACATGCAGTTTTTAATCACAATTGCTCTATAGTACTGATTTAGGTCAGGCATGGTGATTCCACCTGAGGTTCTTTTATCATTGAGAATAGTTTTTGCCATCCTTGGTTTTTTTTTTTTTTGTTATTCCAGATGAATTTGCAAATTGCCCTTTCTAATTCATTAAAGAATTGAGTTGGAATTATGATGGGGATTGCATTGAATCTGTAGATTGCTTTTGGCAAGTTAGCCATTTTTACTATATTGATCCTGCCAATCCATGAGTAAGGAGATCTTTCCATCTTCTGAGATCTTCTTTGATTTCTTTCTTCAGAGGCTTGAAGTTCTTATCATACATCTCTTTCACTTCCTTAGAGTCACACCAAGGTATTTTATATTATTTGTGACTATTGTGAAGGGTGTTGTTTCCCTAATGTCTTTCTCAGCCTGTTTATCCTTTGTGTANAGAAAGGCCATTGATTTGTTTGAGTTAATTTTATATCCAGCTAATTCACTGAAGTTGTTTATCAGGTTAATGAGTTCTCTGGTGGAATTTTTAGGATCACTTATATATATATATATACTATCATATCATATCATCTGCAAATAGTGATATTTTGACTTCTTCCTTTCCAACTGTGTTGCCTTGACCTCCTTTTGTTGTCTAATTGCTCTGGCTAGGACTTTGAGTACTATATTGAAAAGGGAGGGAGAAAGTGGGCAACCTTGTCTAGTCCTTGATTTTAGTGGGATTGCTTCCAGCTTCTCTCCATTTACTTTCATGTTGGCTACTGTTTTGTTATGTATATATATATATATATATATATATATATATATAT
>NC_034599.1:12050073-12075506 GCF_900095145.1 Mus pahari | reverse complement strand
TTCTTGTATGTTCATGGGCATCTCTTTCTTTAGGTTAGGGAAGTTTTCTTCTATAATTTTGTTGAAGATATTTGCTGGCCCTTTAAGTTGAAAATCTTCTTTCTCATCTATACCTATTATCTGTAGGTTTGGTCTTTTCATTTTATCCTGGATTTCCTGGATGTTTTGAGTTAGGATCTTTTTGCATTTTGCATTTTCTTTGATTGTTGTGTCCATGTTTTCTATGGAATCTTGTGCACGTGAGATTCTCTCTTCCATCTCTTGTATTCTGTTGCTGATGTTCACATCTATGGTTCCTGATTTCTTTCCTAGAGTTTCTATCTCCCTTCTGTCTCCCTTTGGATTTTCTTCATTGTTTCTACTTCCATTTTTAGATCTTAGATTTTTTTTTTTCAATTCCATCACCTGTTAGGTTGTGTTTTCCTGTAATTTTTTAATGGATATTTTGTGTTTCCTCTGTAAGGACTTCTACCTGTTTAGCAGTATTTTCCTGTAATTCCTTGAGCGATTTTTGTTCTTCTTCTTTAAGGGCTTCTACCTGTTTAGCAGTGTTCTCCTTTATTTCTTTAATTGAGTTATCAATGCCCTTCCTTAAATCCTCTAAGAGCATCATGAGATATGATTTTAGATCCGAATCTTGCTTTCGGTGTGTGTTGGGGTATCCAGGACTCACTGTGGTGGGTGTACTGGGTTCTGATGATGCCCAGTGGTTTTGGTTTCTGTTAGTAAAATTCTTATGTTTGTCTTTCACCATCTGGTAATCTCTGCTGTTAGATGTTCTAGCTGTTGGAGCTTTTTCCTCCTGTGATTCTTTAGCCTCTGTCAGCAACCCTGGAAGACCAATTCTCTCCTGTGTCCCAGTGGTCAAACCACTTTCTGCAGGCAAGCTCTCCTGCTGCATGGAAGGTGCACAGAAGTTTAGAGCTCAGATCCACCTTCTAATTCATAGGGTCAGAGCCCTCCCTGGAGGCTGACTCTCCTCTAACATGGAAGGTCCCCAGGGGTCTGGGTCTCAGCTCTGTCTCCTGGCTGAGGATGAAGGCACAAAGTGACCCCATCCAAGAAGGTCTGTTGCTTCTGCTACCCACGTGCTGTCCTGCATAGACTGGTCTCAGTGATCCCAAGATTCTGGGTTTGCTAGGACCTGCCTTTGTCCTTTGACCCAGTTGCTCATAGCACAAGACCCTCTGGGTTTTTGGAATTCATGTTGTGTTCCACTCACCAGTAATCTCAAGATCCCTGGTGTGCTAGGGTGCCTGCAGTGAGGAGAGTCCTCTGGGGACCGTGGGGCCCCTCATCTGAGATTGCTCTGAAGATGGCACAGGAGTGGCACCAACCAGAAAGAAACCCAGCCACTGGTCGGGCAGGTGTCCTTTGTCCCTGTTCCTGCTAGCACAAGACCCTCTTGGTTTTTGGGAACTGATGTTGCATTCCACTCATCAGTGATCTCAAGGTCCCGGGTGTGCTAGGGTGCCTGCAGCAAGGAGAGTCCTTTGGAGCCCTACGCTGAGAACGCACTGAAGATGGCACGGGGTTGGCGTGACCAGAACCACTTTTCAGTCTTTTAAGTGAGAGATATGCTGTCCCTAAAAATTTCAAGAAATTCTTGCATTCTACATGACATTCTTCATGTTTGAAGAAACAATAATAAAAGGTGTGTGTATGTGTGTGCACGTGTGCATGTGAAGCCTTGATAAAAGCCGGAAGTCACTGAATTCCTGAAGACCTAAAGGTTTAAGTGGTGGTAGGCTGGTGTTGCAACATGAACTTATGTCCTCTGAAAGAACAGCAATCACTTTTAACCATTGTGTCAGTTCTCCCACTTTCTTTATTCTTTCTCTTGCAAGATATATCCTAACAAACTTTCAGCTACTTTATTTATTATTAGATTTTTGATGTTCTCTCTGTAGTTGCCTTCTCTAGAAATTCTTTCTCGATTAACTCAGTATTATCATTCTGGTGCCCAAGGAAGGTTCTGGGGAGATGAGAAAAAATAAATATGAAGAAATTAATGAGTTTCTGACATATTTACCAACTGCATGGTAGCAAAGCCCATATAAGACTTTAGATGAAGGTAAGAGCCTTGTAAGCCAGGTGGCCATAACTCAACTCAGAATGGTACCTTTACTCAAATGCACATGAGTGTGTTCATTATGCACATATTGCAGAGCCAAAAGAGTTTCCAAATTGTCTCTCACTACATAGTCATTCAGGATCCAGACACAGAGATGAGTTGACATCCTTAAAGCATGTTTTGCTAGGTCACCCTGGACTTTGATAAAATATTAGTAAGAACTAAAGTCTTGTTTGTGTCCATATTATCTCCCTATCCTATTTACTGAAAATGAGACATAGAGGCATTCTAGTCATAAGGCTGACTAACAACTGGAAAGATCCAGCTGAAAATGCAAGTTATCGAAGAACAGGAGAAATTGGGTCATACATTTCTTCATCTTTTCCTTCCTTGGATGCCATCTTTTCAGAGTGATATTGGCTAAGAGTGTAGAGAATAACAGAATCAGTTAAGGAAGGATAGCATAAAGCTCTTAGTACTTAGTAATTTTTTAAACTCATCTCTATATCCTGCCCCCAAAGCAAATATCGAGTTACAAAGAAATGCATGGCTGCTCATATCTCTCAAGGTTCCTTATCCTTTGAACAGCAGACTTCATTCTTGCTAGTGGATCTTATTGAACTCCTGACACTGTGTGTTCAGCTAAACTATAGGAAGACTGGGCAACAGAAAGTGAGAAATGCTCACATTGGATGCTGCTCATTGGGCCTATTATCCAGACAGACTTCTCACGCAAAACACAAGACTGAAAATAAAATTAAGAAATTTTAGGATAATGACTGAAATTCAGAATCCTTTGCACATGGTGTCCAGTGAGATCACACAAGCTCTAGTCTCAAGCTGTAGCCTTGTGGGGTTATATGTGGAGATCTGGAAAAAAATGTGTCTTCCTGAAAGCATAGCTTTCTCAAATAATTAGTGTTTGGGAGGGAGAACCTGAATACACCGGGCTTGACTGTTGTGTTTTATGTTCTATTTATAATATAGTAATCAACTGCCAATTACCCAGTATCTGACCTTTCATGACTCTGCTCTCACATTAATGACCATGGA
The DNA here is from genome assembly GCF_900095145.1 of Mus pahari. Taxonomy (NCBI): domain Eukaryota; kingdom Metazoa; phylum Chordata; class Mammalia; order Rodentia; family Muridae; genus Mus; species Mus pahari. Next base: position 12,072,379 of record NC_034599.1, on the reverse strand, counting down.
AGATATATTGTTATTATCTGTAACTAAATAACATGTAAAAAGGAAAGAATAAATGGAAAGTTAAGGTTTACAGATGTTAACTGATATTACAAGATGACAAACTCATGCAACTACAGCAATATCTATTTTACTCTAAAACTTTTTATCCTATAGATGTGAATGCTACACATAGATTCTTGGTAAGCAGTTTAAATCATTATTTGGATATATTTTCACCACTTACAGTGTACTCACTACTAGTAAAGGGAAGTTAATAAATCTTAGAGTTGGAAAGAATTCTTGTCTAATCAAACATAACTCCAGATAGAAAACATGACTCCACTATGTGGGGATACTAAGTGGATATCCACCCCTGGCTTTCTCATTCCAAGTGGAGCAACTACATCTGTTTCCAGGCAGACATTCCATTTGCAAATAGTACTCAACAAAAAAAAAATGAATCAAGCCAAGTGTTGTAAAATATTAGAGTGTTCATTTTCATGCCATAAGACAGTATTCCAAATAAAATTTGGCTAAGGAAATATCATTTCTTAGGAAAAATCATTTATCCAATAAAAGTATATGGAAGACATGGAAAATATTTTTCTTTCATCTATTATTACCAACGTATAATTCTATAACTTCCCATGGAAAAAGAAATCCTGGCTTGCAGACAGCTGAGGTAGGTACACAATCCTTCAGATTGAGGACCCTGGTCTGGTGGGTCTCATATCTTGATGGGTATGTGAGAGTGATATTGGCTACAATAGAAAAATAATAGAAGGAACAATAGAAAAAGTCATAATGGACTATCTTAATATCAAGTGTGCTCAAGTCCCAGTTCCAGAAGCGTGCCCGTGTTGCTTGTATAATGTTAAAGATGTTTAGGGTTTGAGTCCTCATTTCTTCATCTGGAAAGGAAGAAAAATAACAGCTGCCTCACAGGTGTTTTAAAAGAATCACATGAAATCAGATGAGCTGGTAAATCTAAATGTTGTCTATAAATAGTAAGCTGTTAAACAAGTAGAGGTATCATTAGGAAGCTGAAGGCCTACTAAAATCATAGAGAGCAAGAGACAAGAATGAAGGACAACATGGGTGAGTGGGAGAATGAACTCGAGGGAAAAGAGTGATATGCTTTATACCAACCTATTGAGAAGTTTTTAATCTGGTGTTATGCTGAATGACAGGAAAAAGCAGCAGAAAATGTGACTTTGACCACAACAAATGCCTACCAATGCCTCCCATCAGGATGTGGAAGCCATGTCACTTCCTGACATACCATCCACTAGACAGTTTTTGTGATCTTGATTAGTGAGATAACACTTCTAAGCCACTTATGTCTCTTGTATGTCAGCAATAATACATTTCATTCTTCCTAGATTGTTGATGACTATGAGGAAGATACCTGTAAAAACACATTTTGAGTCTGTGAACTACTTGTACTTCTCTGTTGACAAGCACAGACATCTGGGGAAACATCAGGAAAACAGAATCAGTGGCTTACAACTCTGTGCAAGTCTCAAATGGTATTTGAAGCAGAAGCTGGAGAGCAGCAGGCTAAAAATCAGGATCAAGAACATTTGGGAAACTACATTTATTTTTTGATAAGTTATAGCTCAAGGAGACATGGTTGGTTGGAGGAGGTAAAGAGGTAGAGAGGTGCACTGGTAGTGGAGGGAGTGAGAGGTATAAGACAAAAAGAGAGAGAAAGAGAGAGACAGAAACAGAGAGACAAAGATTTATGCTCTCACACAGAGTTCCAGATTCTAAATATACACTTAGAAGACAATAACATCTGAGCTTGACAAATAGAGAAATCAATCAGTCAAGCATAACAAGAGACTATTTTGAAGACTGTTGTGTGGCATTCACACACTAGAACCTCAGCAGAGGTTCTGGTTTCTGTTCCCAACATCAAAATGGTAGCTTAGAACATTGTGTGACTCCAGTTCCAGGGAATCCAGTGCCTTCTTATGGCCTCTCCAGACAATAAACCCACAATAAAATACATATATACATTCTCATACACATATTAAAAGTGCATGCCTGTCTCTCCTTTCATGGGTATTTTGATCCACCTTCTAAGAAGGACTGAAGTATCCACACTGTGGTCTTCCTTCTTCTAAACCTTCATGTGGTCTGTGGATTGTATCTTGCATATTCTGAAATTCTGGGTTAATATTCACTTATCACTGAGTGCAAACCATGTGTGTTCTTCTGTGATTGGGTTACCTCATTCAGGATGATATTTTCTAGTTCTATCCATTTGCCTAAGAATTTCATGAATTCATTGTTTTTCATAGCTGAGTAGCACTCAATTGTGTAAATATACCACAATTCTATCTCCTCTGTTGAAGGATATCTGGGTTCTTTCCAGCTTCTAGCTATTATAAATAAGACTGTTATAAACATGGTGAAGCATGTGTCCAAATTATATGTTGGAGCATCTTCTGGGTATACGCACAGGTGTGGTATAGCTGGGTCCTCAGTCCTATGTCCAGTTTTCTGAGGGACCACCAAACTTATTTTCAGAGTGGTTGTACAAGCTTGCAATCCCACCAGCAATGGAGGAGTGTTCCTCTTTCTCCACAAACTTGCCAGCAACTGCTGTCACCTGAGTTTTTGATCTTAGCCATTCTGATTGGTGTGAAATGGAATCTCAGGGTTGTTTTGATATGCATGTTCCAGATGACTAATGATGTTGAACATTTCTTTTGGTGCTCAGCCATTCAGTATTTCTCAGTTGAGAATTCTTTGTTTAGCTCTGTACCCCATTTTTAATAGGGTTATTTGGTTCTCTGAAGTCTAACTTCTTGAGTTTTTTGTATATGTTGGATATTGGTCCTCTATAAGATGTAGGGTTGGTAAAGATCTTTTCCCAATCTGTTGGTTGCCATTTTGTCCTATGGACAGTATTCTTTGCCTTACAGAAGCTTTGCAATTTTATGAAGTCCCATTTGTCAATTCTTGATCTTAGAGCATAAGCTAAGTTCTGTTCAGGAAATTTTCTCCTGTGCCCATGTGCTCAAGGCTCTTCCCCATTTTCTGTTTTATTAGTTTCAGTGTATCTGGTTTTATATAGAGGTCCTTTATCAACTTGGACTTGAGCTTTGTACAAGGAAATAACAATGGATCAATTTACTGTCTTCTACATGTTAACCACCAGGTAAGCTAGCACCATTTGTTGAAAATGCTGTCTTTTTATAACTGGATAGTTTTAGTTCCTTTGTCAAAGATCAAGTGACAGCCACAAATAACCCAATTTAAAAATTGGATATAGAACAAACAACATTCTCAAAAGAAAATACCTAAATGGATGAGAAATACTTTAAGAAACATTCAGCACCTTATCCACCTATAAAATACAAATCAAAACTACTTTGATATTTCATTTTATACCAGTCAAAATGGCTAAAGTCAGCAAAATAAGACATCTATTGCTGACAAGTTTATGGAGCAAAGAGAACACTCATCCATTGCCAGTAGGAGTGCAAACTTGTATAGCCACTATGGAAGCTAGTGTGATAGATCCTCAGAAAGATGGTAATTGATCTTTATCATGATCCAGCTATAACATTCTTGGGCACATACACAATATACACTTCATCCTGTCACAATGACACTTGCTCAACCATGTTCTCTGCTCTTCTAGTCATTAATAGCCAGAAATTAGAAACTATCCAGATGTCCATCAACATAAGAATGGATAAAGAAAATGTGGTACCTTTACACAATGGAGTATTACTGGGCCATTAAAAATGTAATCATGAAAATTTCAGGTAAATGGATGGAGTTAGATCAAATCATCCTGAGCGAAGCAATGCAAACACAGGATCTTAATCAGAGTTTGTATTGCTGCACAAAACATAACAACCAAGAAACAAGTTGGGGAGGAAAGGGTTTATTCAGCTTACACTTCTACATTACTGTTCATCACCAAAGGAAGTCAGGCCAGGGACTCACACAGGGTAGGAACTGGGAGGCAGGAGCTGATGCAGAGGCCATGGAAGAGTGCTTCTTACTGGATTGCTTCCCATGGCTCTCTCAGCTTGCTTTGCTTTAGAACTCAGAACTACCAGTCCATGGATGGCACCACCCACAATGGGCCCTCAGTCCCTTAATCACTAACAGAAAATGACTTACAGCTGGATATCATGGAGGCATTTTCTCAGGCAAGGCCCCTTTTTCTGTGATAACTCCAGCTTGTGTCAAGTTACAGAACCAGCCAGTACATCCAGTAAGACAAATATGGTTTGCATTCACTTATATGTGATATTATAATTTAAGCCAATGATAACAAAGCTATAATCCATGGAAGCAAAGAGATTAGATATAGAGTAGGGAACTAGCGAGGATAAATAGGTTTTCCTAGGAAAGAGGAATGGAATAGTTAAGGATGGAAGTGCAGAGACTGTAATAGGATTATCAAGTGGAAAGAGAAGAGTGGGGAAGGGAATATTGGAAGGACAGCTAAAACTAAGGGTCATCAGGGGTGGTATAGAAACACAATAGAATACAATATTACTAAAATATATACATACATCAAGGTGATCTAAGTGCAACTCCCCAATAATGGGGAGCTAGAGCCCCAACTGGCAGTCTTTTGCTACCAAAAGAAGCCTGCAGTATCTGATTGAGTCACTGGCCTAAACAGAATCCTCATACTATCCAGGCTGTTGTAAAGGCTAGAGATTGCTTTGTACAAACTGATAGAAAGGCCACATTGCTGAAGACAACATCTACACAACTCACTGATCTTGGAAGAATTGAGTTGGCACCTACATAAAGCCTTCGATCTACAATGATATGCAATGGCACTGCAAGATATGCTAGTGTAGTTAATGATGGAATGAAACCTTTGGGAGTTACCAACCAATTCTTGACTTGACATAAGGCCCATTCCATTAGATAGAACCCATACCTGGCACTGTTTGGGTGACCAAGAACCTGAGGCTAGATAGCTAAGGGACCTAGGGTAAAACCAACTACTACTAGTCTAAAAAATAAACAAAATATAAAGTAACAATAAAATGATCCCTAATGACATATACCAGTACTCTTCTCAGTCATCATCAGAGAAGCTTTCTCCTGTAGCAGATGGAAATGAATACAAAGACCTACAGCCAAATATTATACAGAGAGTAAGAGACCTTGAAACAGTCAGCCCTAAACAGGATGCGTCCAACAAATACCTCACCTCAGGGCTCAGGAAACCTTGAAGAAGATGAGGCAGAAATGATATAAAAGCCAGAAACGATGGTAAAAAATCAAGGTCCTCTATACACATGGTAGCTGCACAGAGACTGGGCAGCATGCAGAGGCTGCATGGGTCTGCACTAGTTGGGGTCATAGTACTGAAAGAAGTAGACACATGTCCCCCAAAAGCAATCTCCAATTAATAACCACTTACAAATGAAAATTTAATTTTCTCCAAGACTGTCTCATTAGTAAAACAAACTGTTCTTAAGGGCAGGCTGTATGACCAGCAGTACATATGCAACAGAAATTAGCTCAGTGGCCTCTTTGGGGGTCACTTGTCTCATAATTTCATGTTAGGGCTCTTCATTCTTTTTATTTTATCTTATTCCTTTTCTATATTCATATTTTATTCTCATCCTCTCTTTTTACCCTACTTAGCATATGTATTATGGCTTCGATTAATTTTTTATGAAATTCTTGAGTATATAAAAGAAGAGATCTCTGGAGTTTTTGTTATTGTTTTGGTTTTTTGTTTGTTTTTGTGTATGTGTTTGCCTTCTTTTGGGCACTTTTCCTCTGTTGGTTTGTTTTGTCCAATTCTGTTGTGTTAGTTTTTGTTTTATCTTATTGTGTTTTATTTTATTATAAAAAGAATGAAGAATATTTTTGTGTTTAGATCCAGTAGCCTTGAACTGGGTTCATGGAGCTTACCAAAGGAATAAAATTCAGTTGGAGGAAGCAGGACCTGAGCCTCATTTGGTTGTTGTTTAATTTCCTCTTGAATCTAATCCATCTGCATATCTAGGTGAATTGGTACCAGGTAAACATTTCAAGGTCATACACATGCTTTTTCTTGAACTTTTGCTTGTTTCCTTTCTCTGGGAAGACCACTTCATCTTTTATCTTCTAGAACTGGGACTTTATTTCTGCACAGTCTTTGTGGACCACATACAAAGGTATGATTTCATTGTCAAATGGAAGGTTGTGTGGGTTATCATTGACATATTGCTAATAAGATATTGGCTATACATAGTGTTGGGGAGGTGACTCATCCGGTAGTTTTCTGAAGAGACTGCTACAAGCTTGTTCTACCCAGATTCTGCCCAAGCTTCCACAATTCCTGATCCTTTCATGACTTTATAGCAGTCTGTTTAGGGATTTCATCTGCGGAAGTGAAACCTTCCCTCCCAGAAGAAAAGTGGAGCCTCATAAAATTGAGTGAATAAGTGAAAATACAAGGTTTAGGAAGTTTGGGAATCTAACAAGGTTCATAGGGCTTCCCCAACATTATATAGGCCATAAGAATTATTGTAGAGAGGAGACTCTATTCAGTGGAGCGTCTTGCAAGTTGGCTGCAGAATTTCAGGGATATGGCTTTTGTGAATGGTCATAATGCTGGGGTGGCCTTTGTGATAATCCAGCTGTCTTTCAGTCACCTATGCTCCTGTAAGTAATTTCCTTAAGCCAACCAGTTCACTAAGATAGACTTTGCTGGCGTCATTCCTTTGTCCTTTTATCAGAAGTGTGGGCAAATGAGGGGGTGTGGGGGAAAGAGGGGGGAAGAGAGCCCACGTCTGGCCAGAGTTCCTCCTATGCTCTGGGCAGGCTGATGTGGGAGGGCTGCCAGATGCTTTCCACTTGGCCCCAGGTGAGCATCTAAGTCACTGACCCCAACAGGGGGTGGACTAGGGGCAGCCCCCTTACCTGGGGCCCCAGGGAGACACCCTCATCCCCAGGGTTATGGGAGAGAGGGCAGAGGGAGAGAGGTTCCCATGCAGGCGAGAGTTCTTAGTCCAGGCCTTGACTGGAGTACAGAAAGATTCTTCCAATGGGAGGTTACAAATGGCTCATTAGAGGAAAGTCTATCCCATCGTCCAAGCACAGCAGGCCTTGATGAACAGAGACAGTCTATGGTTATAGAGGTTTATTGTCAAAAGTCAGGAGGAAGGAGAGAAGGTAAAAGAGAGAGAGAGAGAGAGACCGGCCATGGCCAAGAGGAGAGATGGAGAAAAGGAGAGCAAGAGAAGAAAGGCTAGAGTAAGAGGTTAGAGAGAGAGTTTGAGAAGAGAGAGTAAAAGAGTGAGAGGAGAGAATGAGAGGAGAGGAGAGAGGAGAGAATGAGGAGAGAGCGAGGTAGGGCCAAGCAGCCCCTCTTATGGTGAGCTCTTATCTTACTCTTGCTAGGTAACTGGGAGGAGTCTAGCCTGAAGGTCAGAAGCTTGGGACATTGTCTATGTGACTACTAGCCATACATTTCTCCTGTGGGGTCTGTGGGGGCAGTAACTTCAACAGGAGCCTTGAGTCCAGGAAACATAAGGAAATGCCTACCATCCCATGTAGGTGAATTATCACCACTGGGTTTCACCGGGGTTCACACCTTAGCTCAACTGGATACCAGACTGTCTGTGTATAGCCCAATGCCCCACAAATAGATATTTGCTATAACTCCTCAAGAAAAATCACAGAAGATGGCCCATTCATAACAAGAAGTAATAATTTTCTTATTGGAGCTAGGACTGCTGCCACCCCCATTATTGGAACCCAATGATGTTGTGCTACTCCAACTTTGTAGACCTTAGAAAATGTTGCTCATTCAACTCTAAAGTCCTGAAAACAAGGGCTGTTCAGAAGCCTTTTTCAGCTGTGCCATCAACAGGAGAAAGTCTCTAAATGATGTAGCAGAGCTGTTTTTCAGCCTCACAGGGAAAGCAGCTCACTCTGGGGGCATTTAAACCTGCACAGGTAAAAATGTTGGTAGTATCTAACTTCTAATTTAAATATTTTGATTTTGTTCTGAAGTCTGCATTATTCCATGTACTAGTAACTTTTCAATTGCAGTGATAAAACATCAGGATAAACAGAAACTTACAGAAAAAGCATTTATTTTAATTTATTGTTCTAGAGACAGTCTAAAATGTTAGAAGAGGCAGGATAGCAATTGGCCAGTACAGGAAGCTGATAGAACACATCTTCACAAAGAAACAAACAAATAAATATAAAATAATATAAAATAATAAAGAAAAAGGAAAGAAGCAAAATGAATAAACTAAGCCCTCAAAGCACTCCTTCAGGGACGTACTTCTTCCTTCAAACTTCAACTCTCCAACCACCTAAATATTTCTTCAGAAAGCTCCACCAGCTGAGGGTCATATGTTAAAAACACATGAACCTAGGAAGGAACATTTCTTATTCAAATTACCTCAGTGCAACTCACCAAAGTAATAAAAGTAATAGCATTAATATACCTTAAAAGAAAATTCATTAGACTGGCTTTATGATATGGTCAGAATATTACAACAATGGCAGTCTCTCCAGAGAGGCTGACAAATGGGATAGTTGCTTAGTCCAAGAGGCGGGATACTTCAGCAGTCCCAGTGTAGGCACAATGGCCTGGAGTATTCCTGGAGAACTGATGGTCCTCAGGTCCCACAGTCAGCCCAAACCAGCAGCACCTAATATCAGTGAGTATCAGTCAGCTATTGCATCAACAAGAATATGACCTTGGCAACAAGAGGAAGTCTCAAGTGGGCAAAAGAACAAAGTACTCTTTCTTTCATGTCCTTTCTTTGAGGCTACTACCAGAAGGTACTCCCACATTTAAACATGTGTCTTCCTCATGGTTGGCTGTGAGCCTCCAGATCTGAATTGGTCAGGATCTGGAAGAGCCTCTCAGGAGACAGCTGTATCAGGCTCCTGTCAGAAAACACTTTTGACATCCACAATAGTGTCTGGGTTTGGTGTGAGCCCAATGGAGAAGTTAGGGGAAGGACTGAAGGAACTGAAGGGGCTTTATCTGACATCCATGGGAAGGGAGGCCCTTGGTCCTGTGAAGGCTTGATGCTCCAGTGTAGTGGAATGCTAGGGTGGTAAAATGGGAATGGGTAGATGCAAGGGGGCACCATCATAGAAGCAGGGTAAGGGGGGGGAGTCAGGAAAGGGGATGACATTTAAATTGTACATAAATAAATAAATAATAAATAAATAAATAAATAACACAAAAAATGTGCCAATTGAGGCAATCAAGACAGTCCCACTGGTCAAAGTGATATAAACAATCCAACATTTGAGCTCTCATCATATGTGATTCTATGCTGTGTCCAGCTGATAATTAATACTCACTATCAGAATATTTAGGAGATCATCTGATCATTTAATATCATGAAGTTCAGGAATGGGTTGTCTTAGGATTTCTACTGCTATGAAGATATAGTTTAGTCAACTTTCGTCATGGGAAGAAGAATCACAGGATGCAGGCAGGCATGGTACTAGAGAGTAGTTGAGAGTTCTACAGCAAGAGCAGCAGGGAACAGGAAAAGTGAGTAAGACACTAGGCCTGGCATGAGCTTCTGAAATTTCAAAGCCCACACCCCTAAAACACACTTTCTCCAAAAAAGCCACACCTACTCCAAAAGGGCCATGCCTACTAGTAGTGCCACTCCCTATGGGAATTCTGGGGGGCCATTTTTATTCAAACCACCAGGAATCAGGAAGGGGGTATACATTCAGGTCTTGTATTTAGTCTTTAGTCCAGTTTTCTTAGTTGGTTTCTGTATATGCTGTGCATCAAAATGAGAAATTTAAGATCAAATAGAAGCATAGTGATTAGAGTTAAGAATACTTCACTATACCCTCAAAAGTTTCTGAATAATCCCTACAATATAGTGATCCTTAACATTTCCATAACACTCAAAAGTCGAGACTTTATGTTAATTAGATTAATGTGTATTACAAAGGACATACACTTCAAAGCTTTGTGTGATGTACAATAAATATGCAATGTTATTTGACAAAACAAATATTGGATCTCTCAATGCGGGGGGGGGGGGGGAACTATTTTAAGCATTGTAATTATCAAGCCCAAAGTAGTAGGTTATTGGGTAGGAAGGAATGCTCGCCATTAAAATAATGCTTCTGACATGTGGGGAATAAAAAAGAGCTGGAAAGATAAGACACATTATCAGTGTCTTAAAATAAGCTACTGGTATCTGATGAAACCATCACTCCATCTGCATTTACAGGACAAACTGAGACCCAAAACCTTACCAATTCAATTAATCTTTAACTCATTTGTCCACTGATTTTGGGTTTTCATGAATACCAGACATCATGCTGAGATACGGAAACATAGCTATTACCAATTCCACAAGGAGCTCACCATTCAATTAAGAATGCAAAGATTACACAGGTGAGACTCATTAAAAATTCTGAGAACAGACTTCTGTCTGTTCAAAGCACTGAAAAAGCTGAGGCATGAGGATCACTTGAGCCCATTAGTGACCATCCTGGAAAAATAATAAGACCACCTACAAAGCAAATAAATCATAAGAGGAATAAAGAAAGACAGGGAAGAGAGAGAGGCAGAGAGGCATAGGGAGGAAGGTAGACAATTTGGTACATGGAAACAAGAAAGTACTTCACCAGGAAGCCTAATATGATTCTCCCCATGTGGTCAATTTGCATTCTTCTTCTATCATTTATAATATGTATTGAGGGAGGTGGGAAAATGGTTCAGTTGGTAAAAGTGCCTGGTGCACAGAAATGAGAACAAGAGTTAGAATCCCAAACACCCATGTTCAAGAAGAACACGGCAGTGTACATCTGTCCAGGGGACAGAGCTGGCATATCTATGAAGCCCATTGTCCATTAATTTATTAAAATCAATTAGCTTCAGGATCATTGAGAGAAATAGCCTCAAAAAATAAGGTAAAGAGAAAGAGAGCAAGATACCCATCATTGAATTCCCCCCCACACACACACAGGACACACAGAGAAAGAGAAAGATAGAGGGAGAGGGAAGGGAGAGGGGGAGGAGAGGAGGAGAGGGAGAGGGAAACTGGGGGACGGTATTTAGAATTTTATCAGATAAAAGATAGCTTGTACCTAGAATAGACATAGAAACTCTGCACAATGCCATGGTAGTATGATGCCACACTGCCTCATTTCACCATGTTCTCATCAAATAGTACTTTCATTAATAAAACTGCAATCTCAACAATGTTGAGGTTCTGCACTAATGACAACCTGGGTCACAGGTATTCCATTAGCACAGGCTGGCTCCTCACAGCTCTACTATTCTCACTATATCTTTATAGTATCTAAGCTAAGGGATCAGACTTAAAAGATGGAATGACTTTGATTTTTAAAACCAATATAGGTTTACAATTTCGTGTGTGTGTGTGTGTGTGTGTGTGTGTGTGTGTGTGTGTGTGTGTAAACATGTATTTGGAGGGTGGCATTGTGTTTTGTTTGATTTTTTCACTGTGGCTACTAATAGTTTTCAAAAGCCTCACTTGTCTAACTACAGGTGGTGATCTTAAGCCTTACCCACACATAGTCCTGTAGGCTCATTATCAAAATGAGCCATACTTAAGTCCAACAACTGCCTGTAACTGCTACACTAGGAGAAGGTGAGAATATTGATGAAAAGCTTCCTGAGACAATGGAATGGATATCTAGAGTGGATCAGCAGGACAAAGGCACACCCATTACTCATGTTTTCTGACATGAGCAAACACTTTAGTAGCACAATAGTGTGTATTCACTACATGTCAGACCATTGAAAGCTTTCTGTAGACTTTCTGAAATGTCTTTCTAATGAGAAATTAAATCTAAAAGAATGATGGGATCAGAGAGCATTCTCTCTGCTTTCTTTACATTTGAAACAAAATCCCTGAATAGACTTTTGTGGTTCTTCTTACTAACTATTTCTGAGGGCCTGGGGAAATTCTTTAGGTGGTCACTGAGAAGATTCAATTCAGGTGGGAAATGTTGATGGCTGTCAGCTAATCCATCCTCCTTCCAGACTATGCAAACAAGAACAGACTGAACGCCCAGCAGCAGCTCCTCAGACAAGCCATTCACCTGAGCTAGGAGACTGATTTCTTTGGACAATATCCTATTTTAGTTTACTGAGCAACTGTAGTACAGCAGACTACTGATCAAGAAATGATCCAACTGTGACCACAACTTGCACATCATACGAAAAGATTGGAAAGTAAAAGCAGAGAAAGATGAGAGCAAGGGTACTCAATCTAGTCCTAGAAAGCTTGATACTACTGGCCTTCTGAGGAAGCTTATGACATCAATGGCCACCATGGAAGTGCAACAAGGTGAAACTGAACCTTTGCCTTCCTTGCAGGTAGTTAAGCAGACGGCTGAACTGCTGTCTGGCTTGCGAAAACAGGACATTAAATCTCAAATTCAAGTGTGCAATCCTCATGCATTTAAGATTCTAAGGATTCCTCTCATTGAATCAGGGGTATGACCCAGTGTCTGGGCCTCACTTTGTAACCAGCAAAGAACTCAACTGCCTCATCCATCATCTTGTCCCCAAGCTTGGCACCATGCCCAAAACACACTCACTAAGTAAGTGATAGATGGAGAAAGACAGAAATGCAATAGAGTAAACCAGAAGTTATTGTGCACCTGTAAACTGTGCCACGTGTTTCAATTTGTTTATCAATTTAGGTGTTTCTTTTGAATTTCAGGTGAGATTTTATAAAATTGGATAGGCTGAAATCAGATATTAAGTGAAGAGTTTTTGCTTTAATTTTTGTCTGTGCTGAAGACTGAGATGTGAAGTTGATGTCCTTGCTGTTGTTTGTATCCAACAGGATATAGGGTTTTTCTCTAATCTGTTACAATGTTACCCCTTGCCTCTCTGATAAACTATATATGCCTGCTTCTAGGAGAAAGAAGCTCACATAGGACCACAATAGTAAGTCTCCCATGAGCCATACCAAAAGCAAAGTCCAAGGGCACACTATTTATGTTCCCTCTGTTCTGTGCTGGGAACTCCTGTTCTCAGCATGTTTGAGAAATGAACAAATATCCAGATGCCATTTCTTCTTTCTCAGTCCTTCTTATCACACCACTTTCCAGACTGTCTTTACTTTCTTCCCTCTTTTCAAAGCAGTGTGTCTCTTTTCCTGTGCCCAGACTCTCCTCCCCTGCAAGGAAGATGGACAATACAAACTATCCATCTCATTTTCAGGATTTCTGTTATTGCAATTATGAGATGTTGAGAACATCAAGATTTGAGGATGGATTGATTAGCTGCTATTTTGGGGACAGAAATTAAATTCCCTTATACTTCTCTTTTGCTTACATCCCAATGGTCACCCCAGTCAGTCTGACAGTATGCTGTCCACCTAAATGACAGCCATGGCACACTACAGAGCCAGAAATGGATGCCATCAGCATGAATGGTCCATTTGGCCTGTGATGGTCTGATTTGTTGATTCAAGTCAGTAACTGAGGAGTAACAACTAGTATGTTCTAGAATCTTGGTACCAGTTCCTTTGTTAATTGATTCTAACATCTTAAGCAAATTATATCTCTTATTTATTTTGTACATTTTTATTATGAACACTGTGTGTGTGTGTTTGTGTGTGTGTGTGTGTGTGTGTTTGATGTTGCTAATCAATCCATAGTCTCACTCATGTGGTACCACTGACCTTATATATCACAAACCTTCTTTACGTTTTAATTTTGAGACATAGTCTTGCTAAGTTGCTCAGAGTTGTTATGAATTTACTCTGTTGTTTTATCTGGCCTTGTACTTGCAATCCTCCTGCCTCAGCATCTTGAGAAGTTGGGATTACAATCTTGCACCATTGTACATTGATACTAGGTTGTGGTTATCTAATGATGATAGAGATGTGATAATGGTGATGGTGACGATGATGGTGGTGGTGGTGATGATTATGGTGGTGATGATGGTGATGGTGGTAGTGATGGTGATGGTTATAAATAGAATATAAATAGACGATAGGAAGATAGATGGTAAACATGAGTAGGTAAATGATGGGTAAATGGATGGATAGATAGAAACATAATCAATAGATTATAGATTGATGATAGATGATATAGATCTAGATCTAGATCTAGAAAAATGATACATGCATATATATATATGATACATGCATGCATATATATAAATTTTGGGATATATATATATATATATATCCCAAAATTATCTATCTTGCCTAGGATGTTCAGGTAACAATGCTGCTTACTTGGTTAGCACAAAACGCTTTCAGGAGAGCAGCATCAAAAGTGAAATTTCAGAGACTGACAAAGTAATAAAAAATCAACTAAGTCATGATTTTGTCAAAGCCAAGTTCACTTTACAGGCTCTAGTGCCACACCCTTCTTTGATATTTGAGAGACCACAACCTTATTGTCAAACATAGCTTTAATATTAGACTACAAAGTTGCTCCTAATTTTCATAGAATCCAATATAAAGCAGATTCTTTTCTGCATAGACTTTGTCAAACATCTCTTAATTAAATCCTATATTTTTCTAACATGCTGTTTATTGAAACACCCCATAGTTCTCAGTGCTTATGATCTTCCTCACAGCAAACAATTGTTACCTCAACTTTATCAACTTCTGATATTTTTCTTGTTTTTACCACAAAAGGATAGATGATAAATAAGAGATAAATGATTGATGGATTTGTAGATGATACATGATAGAGATAAATAGATAGACAGATAGACAGACAGACAGATAGGTAGATAGATAAGCAGTTAACTGATATGTATGGTATAATATACACATAGACATATTCAACAGTGCCTGTTACATAGTTAAGTATTTGAAGAATTTTTCATTTTTAATTGTATTATATTTTTAATTGTAATTATATTTTCTATGTTATCCCCTTTTCCAGTTTCCCCTCTACAAACTCTCTATCCCATGCCCCCTTACCCTACTTCTATGAGGGTGCTCCCCCACCCACCTACCCAGTCCTGCTTCACAGTCCTAGCGTTCCTCTACACTGGAGCATCAAGCCTTCACAAGACCAAGGGTCTCCCTCCCATTGATGCTAGAAAAGTCCCCTTTAGCTCCTTCCCATAACTGTTCCATTGGGGTCCCTGTGCTCAGTCTGAGGGTTGGCTGCAAGCATCTGTATCTATATTGGTTAGGATCTGGCAGAGCCTCTCAGGAGACAGCTATGTCAGAATCCTATCAGCAAGCATTTCTTGGCGTACACAATAATGTCTGTGTTTGGTGTCTGCATGTGTGATGGATCCCCAGGTATAGCAGTCTCTAGATGGCCTTTCCTTTGGTCTCTATTCCACTCCCTGTATTTCTTTAGACAAGAACAATTCTGGGTCAAAATCTTGAAGATGGTTGGATGGCACCATCCTCAAATGGGAGGGCATGCCTAACCTCTGGATATGGTCTCCACAGGTTCCTAACCTCTGGATATGATCTCCATGGGTTCTCCCTCCCATTTGTGGGGTATTTCAGCTAATGTCTAGTCCCTCATTTTAGTGAGATTGCTTCAAGTTTCTCTCTATTTAGTTTGACCTTGGCTACTGGTTTGTTGTATACTGATTTTACTATGCTTAGGTATGGGCCTTGAATTCCTAATCTTTCCAAGACTTTGAACATAAAGAGATGTTTAATTTTGTCAAATTCATTTCAACACTAATATAGTGATCATGTGGGATTTTTTCCTTTGAGTTTGTTTATATGGTGGATTTCATTCATAGATTTCCATATACTGAACCATCCCTGCACCCCTAGGATGAAGCCAACTTGAACATGTTGGATCATTGTTTTGATGTGTTCTTGGATTCAGTTTTCAAGAATTCTGTTGAGTATTTTTGTATCAGTATTCATAAGGGAAATTGGTCTGAAGTTCTCTTTCTTTGTTGGGTCTTGTGTGATTTTGATACCAGCATAACTATGGCTTCATAGAACAAATCGGATACTGTTCCTTCTGTTTCTATTTTGTGGAATAATTGAAGAGTATTGGTATCAGGTCCCCTTTGAAAGCAAGATAGAATTCTGCACTAAACTCATCTGATCCTGGGCTCTTTTTGGTTGGGAGAATTTTAATGACTGCTTCTATTACTTTAGGGTTTATGAGACTGTTTAGATGGTTTATCTGATCCTGTTTTAACTTTTGTATTTGTTACCTGTCTAGATAATTGTCCATTTCATCCAGATTCTCCAAGTTTTGTTGAGTATAGGCTTTTGTAGTAAAATTTGATGACTTTTTGAATTTCCTCAGTTTCTGTTGTTATGTCTCCCTTTTCATTTCTGATATTGTTCATTTGGATACTACATCTGTGCCTGCAGGTTAGTCTGGCTAATAGTTTATCTATCATTTTTATTTTCTCAAAGAACCAGCTCCTGGTTTTGTTGATTCTGTGTATAGTTCTTTTTGCTTCTACTAGGTTGATTTCAGCCCTGAGTTTGATTAATTCCTGACTTCTACTCCTTTTGGGTGTATTTTCTTCTTTATGTTCTAGAGCTTTCACATGTGCTATCAAGATGCTACTGTATACTCTTTTTGGAGACACTCAGAGCTATGAGCTTTTCTCTTAGGACTGATTTCATTGTTTTGTATCCCTTAAGTTTGGGTGTGCTGTTCCTTCATTTTCATTGAATTCTAAAAAGTCTTTAATTTCTTTCTTTATTTCTTCCTTGATCAAGTTATCAAGTTATCAGGAGTGTTGTTCAGCTTCCATGTGTATGTGAGCTTTCTGTTGTTTGGTTGCTGTTAAAGACCAGCCTTAGTCCGTGGTGATCTGATAGGATACATGGAATTGTTTCAATCTCCTTCTATCTATTGTGGCCTGTTTTGTGACTGATTTTATGTTCAATTTTTGAGATGGTACCATGAGGTGCTGAGAAGAAGGTATATTCTTTCATTTTAGCATGAAATTTTCTCTCTCTATATATATGTCTTAAATCCATTTGGTTCATAACTTCTGTTAATTTCACTGTGTCTATTTACTTGCTGTTTCCATGATCTGTTCATTGATGAGAGTGGGGTGTTGAAGTCTCTGATCATTATTATGTGAGGCACAATATGTGCTTGAATGTGGGTGCCTTTGCATTTGGAGCATAGATGTTCAAAATTGAGAGTTCATCTTGGTAGATTTTTTTTCCTTTGATGAGTATGAAGTGTTCTTCCTTATCTTTTTTGATAACTTTTGGTTGAAAGTTGATTTTATTTGATATTAGAATAGCTACTCCAGCTTGTTTCTTGGGACCATTTGCTTGGAAAATTGTTTTTCAGGCTTTTACTCTAAGTGTCTTTCTTTGTCCCTGAGGTGTGTTTCCTGTATACAGCAAAATGCTGGGTTTACATATCCAGTCTGTTAGTCTATGCCTTTTTATTGGGGAATTGAGTTCATTGATGTTAAGACATATTAAGGAAAAGTGATTGTTGCTTGCTGTTATTTTTGTTGATAGAGGTGGAATGATGCTTGCGTGGCTGTCTTCTTCCAGGTTTGTTGAAAGAAGATTACTTCCTTGCTTTTTCTAAGGTGTAATTTACCTCCTTGTGTCAGAGTTTTCCATCTATTATCCTTTGTAGGGCTGAATTTATGGAAAGATATTGTGTAAATTTGACATTGTCATGGAAAATCTTGGTTTCTCCATCTGTGTTAATTTAGAGTTTTGCTGGATATAGTAGACTGGGATGGCATTTATGTTCACTTAGGCTCTGTATCACATCTGCCTAGGATCATCTAGCTTAATAGTCTCTGGTGAGAAGTCTGGTATAATTCTGATTAGTTAGCCTGTATACTTTACATGACCTTTTTTCCCCTTACTGCTTTTAATATTCTTCCTTTGTTTAGTGCATTTGTTGTTCTGATTTTATGTGACAGGAGGAATTTCTTTTCTGGTCCAGTCTATTAGGAGTTCTGTAGGTTTCTTNTATGTTCATGGGCATCTCTTTCTTTAGGTTAGGAAGTTTTTTCCTATAGTTTTGTTGAAGATATTTACTGGCTATTTAAGTTAGGCATCTTTGCTCTTTTCTATACCTATTATTCTTATTTTTGGTCTTCTTATTGTGTCCTAGATTTTCTGGATGTTTTGGGTTAGGAGCTTTTTGAGTTTTGCATTTTGCCTTTTCTTTGACTGTTCTGTCAAAGTTTTCTATGGTGTCTTCTGCACCTGAGATTCTCTTCTATTTCTTCTACTCTGCTGGTGATGTTTACATCTATCACTCCTGATCTCTTTCCTTAGTTTTCTATCTCCAGGACTATCTCCCTTTGTGATTTCTATTTCCATTTTTAGATCCTGAATGGTTGTGTTCAATTCCTTCACCTATTTGGTTGTGTTTTCTTATAATTCTTTAAGGGATTTTTGTTTTTCCTCTTTAATTGCTTCTACCTGTTAACCTGTGTTCTGTATTTCCTTAAGAGATTTATTTATGTCCTTCTTAAAGTCCAATATCATCACTATGTGATGTGATTTTTAAATCAGAGTCTTGCTTTTCTGATGTGTTGGGGTATCCAGGGCTTGCTGTGTTGGGAGAACTCAGTTCTGATGATGCTAAGTTGCCTTGGTTTCTGTTGGTTGTGTTCTTGCACTTGCCTCTTGACATCTGGTTATCTCTGCTGTTAGCTAGTCTTGCTGTCTCTGATTGTGCCTTGTCCCCCCTGTAAGCCTTGTGTCAGCACTCCTGGAATGCTAGCTCTCTCTGGGAGTAATTTGTATATAAAGAGTTATGGCACAGTTTCAGCTCCCAGGTTCAGATGAAAACTGGAAGGGTCGTGTCCCCAGCTCTTCCTTGGTTCTTATGTCCAGATGTCTCTGAGAGGGTCCCTCTTGGGCCCGCAGAAGTGGTTGTCTCACCTGTGCTCTCAGGTATGTCAATACTCCTAGGAAACAGCTTTCTCCTGGCAGGATTTGGATATGGAGACCTGAGTCACAGGGTTAGCTCCAGGCACAGATGGAAACCACAAGGATCCTCTCCCAGGCTACTCCTAGGTTCCTCTGTCCTGAGAGCTTTGGGCATGTTCCTCAGAGCAGAAGTGATGGTCTTACCTGTGCTCTCAGAGGTCTCAGCACTCCTGGGAAACCAGTGGAAAGCTTAGCACAGGGTCAGCTCCAGGGTGCAGATGAAAACTGAAAGCTGAAAAATTGTCTTAATTTTAGTATATACAGCTTGAGAATGTCAAGTACATGTGAAATCTAATAGCCACAAAACTCTTGATGTTCAGGCTTATTAATCAAATAATAAATGTATTAACAACAGAAAGTTCCTAAACAAGAATACAACTAACTAGTTTGGGTTTTCTGAGGCCTGAGGTTGGGAAATATGAAGACGTGATAAAGAGCAATGCAAAATACCTGATGCATAGACACATGTAGATTTAGGAGGCAGTATATTATACATTGGAAGCACACACATTATGCTGAGCCAAAAAATGCACACCAAAATTTAACCACGTTTTATCATCTGATTAGACTCTCAAGAAGCATTTGGGAATGAAATGAAGTTTTCTGTTTACTCTCTGTGTCTTGGGAAGCAGAAGCACACTTCATGCATCCTGGAGTAGCATATGACAAAGTACCAGGAGGCTCTGCTTTTAGGGAGTGCCTGGTATTCTTATCTGTAGCTGGAAAATTCAAATACATTTCTGCACAGCAATCATCACACAGTCATTTGGCATTCTGCAGTACGGTCCATGACAGTCATTTGCAGTGTAAATTCAAGTCACATCCCAGTGATTTTTTGCTCACTCTTACTGTAAAGTCACCTTGCAGGCTCCTTTACCAGGCTAAGATGATTTTTCAACTTTATTGCTAAGCTGATTTGTTTCCCATTTGCTTACTGATGAATTTTGCTGTTAACCAGAAGTATTTGTTCAGTGGCTAGTAATAAGTTCAGGGAACTCTTCCAGCACAAGTCTTATGAGCCAGCGGGAATAGCAGGTGAGACTAATGGGACTCTGATTCTCATTGCTCATTCAACGGCCTCTGTTCCAGCACTTATCAATTTATTCCACAGATAAGAGAAGCAGGAGCACAACAAAGTCATGGAGAAGTAAAAACAATATGTCTGTGTCCATTACTTATTCATGCCTGAGTCATACGAATGAAAAATGCAGACCGTTAACAGCATAACAGCAATCTTTTATGATAACTGTGTCATTGCCTTCTTTACTGTTCACCCCATAGTGTGCTACCTGCAGGAAACAAATGGTAGTTGGGTAATTGGGTGTTAGTAGCTCCTCCCCCACAAGAGGGCTATGAGGCCAGGGCACATAAATAGTTTCTGAAGTCTAGCATCCATATATTGTACAAAAATTCACACAACAAATCTCAAACAAAGCCAGCCAGCATGTGCATGATAGCCATACTTGGTTGTCAAGTTGACAACATCTGAAATTAACTAAACCTCAAATGGCTGGGTATACCTGTAAGGAATTTGTTCATAATTAAAGCCTTTGAAGTGGGAACACTGAGTTTTACTCTGGATCTTTTGAGGCTGGAAGATTCACCTGTAAACTAGGATATACCTTCTGCTGGCGGACTGTATAAAGATCATGGAAGAAAACTTGCTCCCTTTACCTGCTTGCTCACACACTTCTCGGAAAGTTCATTCCTTCACTGGCATTAGAGTTTACTAATTCAGAATTCTGGCATATAATGAATACCAACAGGCATTCAGTCTTTTGTACTGAACAACTTCAGGATTCTTGTCCTTTTCATTGGTAGATGGCCATTGTAGGCTATGTATTCATGCAGATACATATATGTATATATGTATTTGTATGTATATATGTGTATATATGATGTATACATATATTTTATTTATATTATTTAATTTTCATATAATTATGCATATAATTTTATATAGAGAAAAATATAGAATATAATTATTGTATTATTTCTCTAGTAGAACCTGACTAGTACAATATTAATGTGTTGCATATATGTGTTCATGGTTATGCTATTATGACTTTCATATAACTTTCTTAACTTCACTAATCATTTTGAGATAATGCCCTCATATTCAGTGAATATTAAAAATAATAAATACACTGAGAACCTATTATTTCATACCCCCAAAACTGCTGTTATTGTTAATACCTCAGCCATTTAAAAAAATTTTCTAAGTTTGTATGTAGATATATATGTATATATGTACAAATGCATGCACAGTTATTGACACAAGTATATATGTATATATATACTCTATACATATGACTTAAAGACATATGCAAAGTCTCTCTCAGCATGTATCATTGAATCCTCCTTTTAGATCAGACATATTTTTCAAGTGGTTCACTGGAAACCATTATTCTACCTCAAGTATTATTTTTTTAATTTTTGTGTTCCTGGGTAAGCAATTCAAAAGTCTTAAGTGTATCTTTGCAAGGCACTGGGCATGGGGGAACAAAGGGAGTGGAAGAAAACCCTCATTCTGCCAGAGTTCTGGTGCTCTGGGCGGGCAGACACAGAGGACTGCTGCATACTTCCCATGTGGCCCCAGGGTGGGTGTCTGGCTGTGGCAAGCTACGGACAAGGGGCAGTCTTAGGTCTCTGGGCCTCATGGAGGCCAGAGATAACAGGTTCTCAGTCTTGGGCATCCCAGACACCGCTGGACACCACAGAAGAGCTGAGAAAAAAGTGAGGGCTCTGGGGGCAGTTCGATCAGCCCCAGGGCCAAAGGGAGGAGAGGGAAAGGAGAGAGGGGGCTTTGGGTGGTTCCCATGTGGGTGAGAGTCCTTGGTCCAGTCTGTGGATGGAACACAGGAAGGCCTTCTGGCAGGAAGTTAGACATGGCTCTTTAGGGGAAAGCCTATCCCATTATTCAAGTATGGTGGGCCTTGATGAGCAGGGACAGTCTATGGTTTTAGAGCTTTATTGTAGAAAGGAAGAGAGAAAAAGAAGGTAGAAAGAGGAAAAGAGGCTGGCCATGGACACGTGGAGAGAGGGGGGGGAGGGAGAGAGAGAAGGAGGACTAAAGATGAGAATAAGAAAGGTGAGAGCTTAAAGAGAGAGAGGAGGGGCCAAGCAGCCCTTTTATAGTGGGCTGGGCTATCTTGCTATTGCCAGGTAACTGTAGGGGATGGAGTCTAGCCAGAATGCCAGAAGCTTGGAAAATTGTCTGTGTGACTACTTATAGTCACAGAATTATGGAGTTGAGGGCTCTGTGGTATCAGGCACCTGTCTCTGGGAATGTGGCTCACTGTTCCATCCCTTGTAGAGTTTCCTACTGGGTCTCTACTGGGTCACCGGAGCAAGCTTCATTTAACCAAAATAAGCTGCCTTTCATGGCCCCACACATCTTTAATATATTATTTTTGAGACTAGTGACCTTGAAATATATATATATATATATATATATATATATA
>NC_034599.1:12013628-12049868 GCF_900095145.1 Mus pahari | reverse complement strand
AGAGAGAGAGAGAGAGAGAGAGAGAGAGAGAGAGAGAGAGAGAGAGAGAGAGTATAAAGACTATAAATTGACTATAACTGGTTCAATTAGGCAGACTGGCCAGTCAGCTCTCCAGTCTACCTGCCCATTGTCTTCCTAGCACTGTTATTATAGATTTGCTGCTACCCCTAGCTTTGTGTTACATGGCTGCTGAGACTACAAACTCAAGTCTTCATGTTTGCACAACAAACACCTCACCTACTGAAGCATCTCCCCAAGACACAAGCAATTGAATTCATCTTTATGTTAGTTACACATTACAAACCTTATTTCTCAGATATTTTAACAGTACTTGAGGGTGACCGTTTTGATTTTGAACTCCCCTCCTCCTACTTAGGCACTGAATGTGTCTACACAGAAACCTTTTCCAGTTCTGTGGAGCTTCTGAGAGGGATATTGAGAGAATCATTCTAAGAATGAGATACAGATTGCTGAGGGAGACAATGGACCAAGAGCAGAGGAAGCAATATAGCAAGACAGTACTGAAAAATAATATTTCCAGAGAGAAATCCACTAGCCCAGCTCCTTGCACACATTGTGATGGCTGGGATAGAGTTTGAAGATTTTGTATAATGAAAGGGCAATTAGAATGAGTGCAAAGCTGCCTTGTTATTTATGACTGAGCAAGGTCAACGTGATTAAGTCTCTTCCATTATTTATAAGTTTGCCTGTAATTACTATAAATTCTAGGTGTTCCATATGTTATATTAGAATTCAAGGTAGTGTTATTTTGATCCTATGTGATGCATGCATCTGTTTTGCCTCCAAATTTTCAGTCATTAAACCAAAAATACACACAGTGTACTTTGACATTAATCAAGAGAAAGAGCAAAATAATTTTGGCATCCTCAGTTTTTCTTTTAAGAAACATAGGCTAACAAAACCATGGCCACTCATTCTCTGCCCTTTACTTCTTAAAAAGTGTGAGTCAGCCTTCAGAATGTTTTACAAAGTATCCATTTTGATAGCCACTTATAACTAAACACACAATTCCTATGATTCATGTCAATGTTTGTTTTAAAATGAGTTGATTGGAGCACCCGCTATCTCCCTGAATCATAAGAATGAACTATGAAAGAGCACTCTTTCTGAATTTGCATGACTAATATTTCCATGTTGGTGGGGGAGTTAGCATATAGCATCTGTTTCAGACACATAAAAAAATCCAATTAAACTATCAACTCTCAAGATCACAGTGAAGCAAATATCAACACAGGAAACCATGACCTAATTATATTATAAAGTTTAAACTAGAGGTAAAAATTATGTTCCAAGTCACTCACACTGACTGACTCATATCCCTGAAAGCTAAAATTTATTTCTAAAATAATGCATTCTTTGGAAAGGTATAAGAGATTCTTCTTTAGGAACAATTTTTGTCAGATCTTTATAAGACACAATTTAATAATATCTCCTCATGTAAATTCTAATAATTGAAGATCAAAACTGGATTAGAAACAGGAGATTAAAATGAGCAGCTCAAAAATGATTTTTCATTTATTATTATTATTATTATTGCTATTTCACTCAAGCCGGTAAGAATTCATAAGCTATATAACTACAAAGAACAGAGATGTGCTGTTAGAGAGTGACAGGCCCAGCTTAGAGATGCAGTCATCCTGCCAGGAGTGAACCTAACCTGGCTGAATTTCAGTTACATGGTCCATGGTAAGGGCTGGCATCTTAGAGAGAGATCATGAATTTAATATTTGTCCTTTAGAATTGATTAACCCTTATGGTATCCAAGTGGCACTATTCAACAATCTTCTTTTTAAGTCATAAATATAGTCATGGTTACAGAGTGTACAGTCATGCCACAAAAAGAGTACATCCTCTATGGTCCTTGAAGAACATGCCCTGTGCAGTCTTGTATCTCAAACCCAGGATCTAGTATGTTCTCATCTGATTGACAGATGGTAATGTGAGAGGTCTCCTTCAGCAACTGGTGCCCAAAATTGGTTGATGTAGTGTTAAGGAAATGACTAATAGTTATTGATGTAGTTATTTAGTTTTTTAACTAATAATAAACTGAAAGCTGACATTTTGTGGGGTGAAAAATAACCAGGCTTGATTTTCCCTCTTAGCCTCTTTCTTCTGTTTTCAATGGCTTGATGAGTTTACCTTCCCTGAGAAATTTAAGTATTCTTTGTCAAAGAGTCTCCAAGATGTGCTCACTTTGAACTTCACTTTCTCCAGTGCAAAGGAATCAATCCCCCACCCACTCAACATGTCCATCAGAAGACTGCAAGATCTTGAGCTTCCATGTCTGCAGCTGAAAGTCTCATCTCCTCCCAAAGCTTGCTTTATCTTTGATCGTCGCTCTCATTCTTGTTAGCAATGTAAGAGACTCCATGTGCTGAGGATGGAACTTATCAGAAATTCTTGACTAGTTTATTTTTACTCCTTATCCACATTTGTCAGTCATTTTGGACTCTACCTTCAAAATATTATTCAGGCAACTAATTATTCCAAAAGCATCTATGGAAAGACAGTATACAACTCTACGATATTTCTTCTCTCCCTCTCTCTCCTAAATTATCTTTAATCATTTTTTACAATCCAGTCATTATCCCCTTCCTAGTCTGTCCTCTGACAGTTCCTCATCCCTTCTCCAAGAGGATGCCCCACCCCACCCGACCAGGCCACCCCAATCTCTGGCCTCAAGTCTATTGAGGGTTAGGTGCTTCTTCTCTCACTGAGGCCAGACTAGGCAGTCCTCTGCTGTATATGTGCCGAGGGCCTCAGACCAGCTAATGTATGCTGCCTGGTTGGTGGCTCAGTGTCTGAGAGATCTCTGGCTCCAGGTTTGTTGAGACTGTTCACCTTCCTATGGGGTTGCCCTCCTCCACAACTTCTTCCAACTTTTCTCTAATTCAACCACAGGGATCCCCAGCTTCTGTCCATTGGTTGGGTGTGAGTATCTGCATCTGTCTCAGTCAGCTGCTTATTGGGCCTCTCAGAGGGCAGCCATGCTAGGCTCCTGTCTGTAAGCACACCAGACCATCAGTAATAGTGTCAGGTCTCCCCTTGAGATGGATACCAATTTGGGCTGGTCCCTGGAATTTTTTTCCCTCAGTTTCTTCTCCTGTTTGTCCCTGCAATTCTGTTAGATAGGAACAATTCTGGGTCAGAGTTTTTGACTGGGGTATCAATCCCACCCCTCCACTTGATGCCCTGTCTTTCTACTAGAGGTGGACTCTACAAGTTCCCTCTCCCCACTTTTGGGCATTTCATCTAAGGTCCCTCCCTTTGTATCCTGAGCTTCTCTCACCAGCCAGGTCTTTGGTACATTCTAGAGGGTCGATCCACCTCCTATTTCTCAAGGTTGCCTGTTTCCATTCATTCTTCTGGCCCTCAGGACTTCACTCCTATTTCTGTCTCCTCCCCCCAATAACTGATCATGTCGTCCCCTTTCCCTTCCTGTTCTCCCTCCCACCCTTACCCCCCTCCCTCCCTCTGCACCCTTCTCATGATTGCTTCATTCTTTCTCCCAAGTAGATTGAGGCATCCTCAATTGGGCCCTTCAGCTTGTTAACATTCTTGAGTTGTGTATATTGTATCCTGGGTATTCTGTAATTTTTGGCTAATATTGAGTGTACTTATTAGTGAGTACATACCATGCATGTCCTTTTGGGTCTGAGTTACCTCACACAGAAGGATATTTTCTAGTTCATCCAGTTGCAAGCAAAACTTATGATGTCCTCATTCTTAATAGGTGAATAATATTCCATTGTGTAAATGAACCACATCTTCTGTATCCATTCTTCCGTTGTGGGTCATCTGGGTTGTTTTAGTTTCTGACTATCACAAATAAGGCCACTATGAACCTAGTGAAATACATGTCCCTGTGGCATGGTCCAAAATATATAAAGAACTCAAGAAGATAACCACCAATAAACTAAACAACCCATTCAAAAAAAAATGTGGTATAAAACTAAACTGAGAATTCAGAGAATTCACAAAAGAGGAATCTTAAATGGCCAAAAATCAGTTAAAGCAATGTTCAACATCCTTAATCATCAGGGAAATGCAGATCAAAATGACCCTGAGATTCTACCTTACCCAATCAGAATGGCTAAGATCAAACCTCAGGTGACAGCACATGTTGGTGAGGATATGGAGAAAGAGGAACTCTCCCCCATTGCTGATGATATTGCAAGCTAGTACAACCACTCTGGAAATCAACCTGGAGGTTCCTCAGAAAATTAGAAATAGATATACATGATAATTCTTAAGTATTCTTTCACATCATCCCTCTATTTAATTATTATTTTTTGAATATTTACTTTAATTCCATTTCAAATGTTTTCCCTTTTCTAGGTCTCCCCTTCTAAAAGCCCCTATCCCATCCCCCCTCCTCCTGCCTCTATGAGTGTGCTCCCCAAATCCACCCACTCCTGTCTTACCCCCTGGCATTCCCCTACACTGGGGTATTGAACACCCTGAGGCCCAAGGGCCTCTCCTCCCACTGATGTCCAACAAGGCCATCCTCTGCCACATATACCAACAGAGCCTTGGATCCCTCCATGTGTGCTTTTTGGTTGGTGGTTCAGTCCCCAGGAGCTCCAGGGAGTCTGCCTGGTTGACACAGTTGCTCCCTCCATGGGGCTGCAAACCCCCTCATCTCCTTCAGTGCCTTCTCCAACTCCTTTATTGGGAACTCCTGCGCTCAATCCAATGGTTGACTGTGAGCATCTGGCCCTGTATTTGTCAGGCTCGGGCAGAGCCTCTCAAGAGGCAGCCATGTCAGGCTCCAGTCAACAAGCACTTCCTGGCATCCACAATAGATTCCGGGTTTGGTGACTGAATATGGGATGGATCCCCAGGTGGGGCAGTCTCTAGATGGCCTGTCCTTCTGTCTCTGTTCCAGACTTTGTCTCCAAATTTCCTCCTGTGAGTATTTTCCCCCTTCTAAGAAGCACGAACATCCACATTGGTCCTTCTTCTTGGACTTCGTATGGTCTGTGAATTGAATCTTGGGTAATTGAACTTTTGGGCTAATATCTGTTGCTAACCCCACACTCCGTCCAGCAAAGGTGGGGAAAAGATGACACGTACGCCACACCCGCTTCCCACAAATATCCACTTATCAGTGAGTGCATATCGTGTGTGTTCTTTTGGGATGAAACTGTAAAGCATACCACAAGAGCCATCAGAAGCAATGGCCTTCTTCCTTCTCTGACGACATTCAACAAGAGGAAAATTAAATGTTTGCTGAATGCCTGCCTTATTGTTTTGTAAACAGTTTTTCCACAGAAACCATTTACTTCTGTTTATTATTAGCAAGTGAATGTTCTTTCCCTTGCTCCTTTAATGTTTTAGATGGCCTGTTAATGTAATTTATTCCATTTGTTTGTTAGGATAGTCAAGGAAATAACAGTTTTAGCTTATTGGGCCTGCATGACAGGCATCAAGAAAAAAATCATTCATTTGTCACTATCTTTCTCTATTCAGCTATCTCTCCTTTCTTTTGATGATAAACTATATATATTTATACCCTAAAATGAACATATTATCCAACATTCTCTAAAGCTATAAAACATTTTATATGAAAGGTGGTACAAATTTGCAAACTGTACATAGTAAGAAATTTACATTCATGTCACTGGGAGAAAGTATGAAAAAAACCCAACAGTGTGCTTTGAATGTGGCACTTACGGATCCCCGCTTACATTATTGTATATTTATTCAATGTGTCTGGCACACTGCTGAAGAATGCTGACTCAACAGTACTTTACAGCAAATGTGGTTTCCATCCCTCAGTAGGACTTGTAATTCTGATTCTTAACAAAGAAATATACTACAGTGTTAACCTTTTGAGATGGAGAAAGACAAAAACACCAGAGAGGGACGCTGGGGACGGCAGGAAAGGCCTCTTGGAGAAAACCCCTCGTAAAGTGCAATCTGAAGCATGAGCCAGGTTGTCACAGACAAGCTGAAGAAAAGTCCTTTGCAAAGAAGCAGAATCGGGAACAATAAACACATTAGAGAAATCTCCTAGGATACAGAAGTGTTCTAAGGTAAAGGTAATGAAAGTCCTGAAACCAAAAAAGCAAGACAGAGCCAGGCCTAAACGACAGCAAGATCTAAGTCACAAGAGCAGCTTTTGCAGGAAGACTGCACTCATTTGTGAGCCATCAACCATGGGCTTCAGAAATCTCTCTCTAAATGTGCTGTCAGCAAGACACAAAGTAGCAAGATCCAAACCCAAACCTGGGACTTAAAATAGTTGACATAATCTTGGAGAGGCAGTATGACATTCTGATCTAAAGGAAGGAACTAGGCAGAAAGAGCGAAAAGAATTGTACAAGTCTGGACCCTAGCCAGAAAGAACCCCAGCAGCACATTAAGATTCAAATTCCAAACACATATCTTCTCAACAGAACTGTTGGGCATCTGCTATCAAAGTATGCAAAACATCATCTGCACACTAGCTCACGAAGAAGTTAATTAAATTAATTAAGGTCATACAGTTAATTACTGGCATGTCAGCATCTAAAATAGGTCTTCCAGCCCAGCAACTACAGCTCATTCTGTTATGACTATGAATGTACCAGTTATCTTAATGAAATAAATGCATGAATGTTCATCTAAACTGCACTCACTAAAGGAAGGCTATGCAGTATCAAGCGGGCTCCATCGTGATCTTTAAGACTCATATTACACAAATGTTTGTTAGTTGGTTGTGTATCCCTTACCTCAAACAGTCCAGGTCACTCAGACTTATTCTATACATTAAGCTGCACTTTTCACTGAGAAAATCCCCCTTACTGTCTGTCAGAGGCTTTCCCTGACATGCCAGTCAACTGTCCACAGCATTAGCAGACAGACCTATCTTATTCATTAACATGCAACCATGAGTGGAAGGTTACTGAAATAATGACAAGGAATATAAAAATCATGAATAAAATATGAGAATCGGTGTTGAAACTTGCAGCCTAAATGTGCACTCAAAGGTGGCATCTTGCCTTGGGTAAATCCAAAGGATGGTGACTCTTATTTATGAAAAGGAGCTCAGAGCGGCTCAGCACCTTGGCTTGGGTTCTGTCAGCAGTATTATCAGATGGATTCAAATAAAATGTGTTAATTTTTTTCTCAGAGTTCAGCTGTGAAAATGGAGATGTCTTAAGTATCAAAAGTAAGAGAAGAAGTGGAAATAAAATAGATGTTTGCTAAAGACAAAAAGGTTGGTGCATGAAGGAGAATGTTTGTGTTATAATATTTTTTTCTTAGAACCAATATATATTTTTAGCTTGCTTAGAAAGAGTGAAGTATAGAAAAGACCAGGTTATTTGTTGAACTCATCTGTGGTAAATCTGGAAAGGTGGATTATTACAATATGAAAAGAGGAGAGGTGGGCAGATGAGATAGAGCTTAGAATACAGAAAATATGTTGAGAGTCCTGGATTGAATTATCTAGGAATGCCTTGATGAAGCCATAAATATCTTTGAGCCATTCTGCTGAGTCTCCACAAATTCACTCATAATTTAAAGACTGCAGACAGACTAGCAATTTGAAAGGGAACCAAGTCCTGCTGAAAAGGATCAGCGTAAGCAGAAGCTTAACTGACCATTTCCCCTGCCCTGATGCTTCACCTACATCCTATGATGGGATCTGCTTTAAGTTGACATGATCGTGGGAGCACTTGGGAATCCAGCGTGCTGTACCTAAAAATAAGTCACTTTTTAAATTTAGACTTTTACTTAATTTAAATGTGTGATTGTTCATATTTGAGCCTCCATTAGGTATGTTTGTATGAAATATATAGAATGATCATATGCACACGGTGATGGTGGTAGCTGGGAGTTCTTTTTGTATTCTCTTTCAGGCACTGGCATGGCAATTGAAAGGCCCCAGTTGTAATGATGCTAGAGAGGGTGTGGTCTCCCACAGAGGAATGCTTAGTAAACTCATTTAACATCATCACCTCTTTACAGCAGCTCTAACTGTAGATTTGGTCAATTACCCTTGCATCAGTACACCAGAGCACTTGGTTTGACATTTACTCATACAGTAGGTGTTTATTCAGTGATGCACAGTGAGCACCTGACGACCCTCAGGTTTGGCCTGACTAGCTTTGGCAGTTTTAGTCAGCTGAGCTATTGAAGGACCTTCAGATCTCTCCCAATTCAGCAAATTTCCTCACTCTGAAACTCAGTTTATGAGTCTATAAATCCAGCTCCTAACCTTCAGCCCCCTGCCTCCTGAGATAAGGTATGTGCAAGACACTGAGGGTGACCTGTAGCCATATTCTATGTGGCTTTTCCTTTACTGTGGCCAAGGAGAAGCCTGTAGTCAGAGATTAGCATCTCTTTTCTTGTCACTGAGCTTATGGGTAGAGTCCCTTGGTTGAATTTACCAACCATCATGTCTGTTTTGACCTTATCTTCTACTTCTAGTTTATGTGTGAGCAGAACATACAGGGTTATTTCGCACTTGTCTATCTGCTCCTCTCTGTTACTGTCTTCCTACATATCGACACCACCACACAGTTCCCCTGGGTGCCATGGCCATAAGTGAAGAAGCAGTTACACCAGCCAGCTCAGCTCTGTGAGGCCACCTCTCCATCTGCTTCTAATACCAGTTCCCCTACTTGGTTAACTTGTTTTCAATTGCTGCTCTCAAAAGACAGTAGCTTCTAGTCCAGACTAGGGAAACTATGTAATGCCAGTTTCTCTGAGTATAAAAACTGGTTGTAGCTTTCTTATGATGCTCCTTTCTTGATTTGATGTCACATTAAAAAAAAAAAAAGTCTGGGAAGCATTAATTGGTGCAAGTTAGAAGCCAAAAAGTATCTTTAGAAGAGCATAGTGATGTACAGGTTGAATTCCAGCACCTGGGAGACAGAGACAATCAGGCCAGCCTGATATACATAATGAGTTCCAGGTTGGCATAGCTACATAAAGAAACCATGTCTAAAACCTAAACCCAACACAAATATTTCTTATTCTATTACTGACATAATAATATCTTGTTACGATAATAATAATAATTATATGTGGATATTTGGTGCTTATACATGCTATTCTAATGTGTAGACATGCATTTGCATACAAATGAAATGACTTCTAGTGTCAATCTGACATCTCTAAACATAAAAATTTTCCTTGACCTTATGCTTGTCAGTGGTGGTACACACCTTTAATACCATCTCTTGGGAAGCAGAGGCAAGTGGGTCTCTGGGTTTTATACCAGCCTGGTCTTAACAGTGAGTTCCAGGAAAGCCAGGCCTACACAAAGAAACCCTCTCTCCAAAAAGAAAAAAAGAAAAGAATGAAAGGAAAAAAGGAAGGAAGGAAGGGAGGGAGGGAGGGAGGGAGGGAGGGAGGACAGAAAGATAAGAAAGAGAAACAGAAATCAGCAAAAAGCCTCAACCTAGTTAAAAAACAACTTCCTTCTTAATGTTTTATTCTGGGCTATCTAAACCTAACACCCAATACAAAGGTCAGGGTGGAAAAGGACAACCTCTTGGCTTGACTTTGATCAAACTTGAATGAGTGAACCAGTCTGCCAATCAATAAAATCACAGTCCCTTGCATCAACACCTTCCTGTATGGGGCTATGCTCAGGGACTTCATAGCAAGGCGGCACAACCGAATAAAAGTCCACTGCCTGTGCCAGTCCAAAGGCTACAACTGGGTCCACTTTGTGTTTGTACAACAGAATACTCAAGAATGGATGGTTGGCAGTGAGTGAGAAAATATACTTGGCTTAGGGATCTGTTTGTCTGAGGACTGGAAGGTCAGTGAGCTTGGTCCCAGCTTTGGGGAAGGTGTTTCATTGTTGTGTGACAGAGGGGGAAAGGCAAGAGAGCAGGAACAAGAGGAAGCCAACCCACAGCCTTCTCTCTCTCGAAGGAGAACATTTGTTATTAGAGTATACCTCCGTGTACTGTTGTACTGGAAATTAAGTTCCCAACACTTGGATCCTGGAAGACATGGTCAAACCCCTGTAGACACAGTGGTACTTCAGTGATTTCCCTTTAGTAATTGCTATGACTTTTAATCAATTCTTTTTTCCCATTTAAATTTTTTTTATTATGACAGGTGGGACCTCAGAGGTTGAACATCTCTGTGTATTTTATGATATTAGTGACTATTCTACTTGTAGAAAAGTGTTGCATAAAATTGATTGGAAATGCCCCTCTTTGTCAAATTAATTATAACTTATAAGACTACATTGAAGCCGGGCGTGGTGGCGCACGCCTTTAATCCCAGCACTTGGGAGGCAGAGGCAGGAGGATTTCTGAGTTCGAGGCCAGCCTGGTCTACAAAGTGAGTTCCAGGACAGCCAGGACTATACAGAGAAACCCTGTCTCGAAAAAACCAAAACCAAAAAAAAAAAAAAAAAGACTACATTGAGGGAACCTTTTGTCTGCATCATTTTCTGTCATTAGAAATAAGGACATTGTATTTTAAAATACAGATGCCCATACTTTTTCCAAACTTGCAAGCTATTTCCTGTGTCAGTTAGCCTCCGAGCTACTCGCTGGTGTTGCTTTGTGCACTGCAGATCTAAGAGGGAGTCTGTTTCCTGATGCTACATTCAGTTACATTACATCATCACCAAGAAGCTCACAAGATTCTTTGACCCATTTTCACTTTAATCTTGATTGTTTTTTAATATATAAATAAGGAATCAAAGTTTATTTATTGGCACTCGGAATTTATTGAAAAGAAAAATGCTGTGTTTGTATAAGGGGTTTCCCTATAAGGATTTAATGTGGTTGAACGAAGCATGAAGAAATACCCTATTAGACCTGCAGAACACAAAACGATGCCAGCATGTCAGTTAAAATTACCTTCTCATTACAGACAGTCTGCTGACACAAGCTATGCTCTGACTGTGTCAAACTTGATTTTATAATCGGGTACTAGCCTTCTGGGGTTTCTCAGCAAAGTACAAGATTTCATAGTTTCACTTTTAGTTGTATAACCAAATGGGCATAACCTGAGACAATAAAGAGGACTTTAAAACATTTCTTAGATTTGCCTATTTTATTGTATGCATGCACTTTGCCTGCCTATTTGTATGTGCACCCCACACGTGCACAGTGCCTGCAGAAGCTGGAAGAGTGTATCGGATACTCCAGATCTGGAGGCAGAGATGGTTATGAGTTACTATGTGGGTGATAGCAACCAAACCTGGTCTGCATGAGCAACAAAGTCCTCATAGCCATGGAGCCATCTCTCCAAGTCAAGAGGTTTTAAAAAGGCATGCTTGATTTAAAATCTCCCTAGATTATTAGCTTAGAAGAAAACTCCAGAAATGAAGTGGAATCTGGAGCTCTCTGCTAATGTAATGATATAAAGTTCAAATGTCATTGTGAAGATGAATTCATACTGCTGCTTGGAGTGGCATACAACTCAAGTGGTCCTTGATCAAGGTGTCTTTAATTATGATAAGCAAGTATTATATATCTGACACAATATTCATTCAGTACCAACAACACTGTGGCAAGCAAGCACCAAGTTATATTCAAGACATAAGATAATAAGTTATCCATTCCATCAGGACTCAGAAATTACATCTACAGAACAGAGCATGTCTATATACTCTAAGATGGGGATAATACCTTCTCTGTATGTGTGAGGCTTTAGCACATTCTAGACCCCATTCAAGAGAATGCTTAAACCATGAGTCTCATACTTGCACACAATGATATGATGAGCTGAGCAACTGTTTGAGGTGCAGAGAACTGACATTTATGTAATGCTTAGAACTTTCTCTGTATGATCTATTTTAAACCCTCCATGTGCCCCAGAGGTAACACTGCCTCTGTTGGGAAAGGAATTGAAGTGATGTGGTTATGAATCAACCCTCATCACTTGCTATTATAGATAGTCTAAAAATACATACCACATGAATCTGGATCTAGACCTGGTTCCTTTTGCACCTTCTGAAGACTTCCACAGGGTATAGATAACAGGACATCTGACCATCATCCAGATATCTCCAATGCTGTCTCTGACTCTACTCTCCAACGCTAAACATGACAAGTAACTAAGTTGAATGCAGAGGAAATACAAGTAAGTAGCCTCTGCAATTTAAAAGCTGGACACGGTACATCTGGAACACTTAAAGCTGTACACAGTACATCTGGAACACTTCTCTGTGGGTCAGCATGGTGCTCCTGAACTCCCCGATGCTGTCATTGCCCAAGTGAGATCTTCACAGGACTGGGCTCATGAAGGATCTTCCAGAGCAGGGCCAGGCTCATGAAAGCCTGCCTTTCTCTGAGGATGTACAAGCAGTTATCAGTAGTTGAGAGAGACATTTTTTCAACAGTATAATTGCTTGTGAGTCACCCACCGCCTTATAAGTGGCCTTTTACCCATGGTTGTCCATGTAGAAGGATTGAGTAAAATAATTCATTTGATCTGCCACTGGTGCCTTGTTTAGGGTGAATAGATTTTTTTTGTCCATCTCTCCAAGAAAAGTTCACTCAACATCTACCTTGTCACTGGTTGGTATATGAAAGGTGCTATAGCAGGTGTTTGTTGGCTTCTTTGTTATGTTGCCTTGTGGCACACTGAAGTAACACTTGTCGAACAATGAGAGCTTCACATCACAATGTCTATGCCACTTCATGAATGGTCAAACATTGTCTCAGCCAGTACCTCTGTAAATAAGCACAGACTGTGTTAGCTTCACTGTCAACTGGTCACTATGTGATGGGGTTCTTGTTGCTGTTGCTGTTGCTGCTACTGCTGTGTTACTGTTGCTGTTGCTATTGCTGTTGCTGTTGCTGTTGCTGTTGCTGTTGCTGTTGCTGTTGCTGCTGCTGCTGCTGCTGCTGCTGCTGCTGCTGCTGCTGCTGCTGCTGTTGTTTTGAGGCAGGATTTTAGCACCCCAGGCTGATCTAGAACTGACAATCCTCTGGTCTCTGTCTCTTACTTTGTAGAATAAATGACAAGTATACAATAACACATCCAGGTTCCTAGCAATGTTTTGCCACAATAGATTCTCAATACTTGTTAATGGAATCAATGAATCAGTAAGTGAAAGATGGCAGTGTGCAAAGCCATTTGCCTCAATGCAATCAATAAACCTTTTCTCTAGCTGAATGTCTGAAGACAGATTTTGAGATGTTGGTGTCAAAGGGAGCTCTGGACTTTGACACAGAATCTGTTGTTCACCTCCATGAGGACATCACTGTCATTAGATATCTTGGAATAATTTCTCAGAAATAAACTGTAGCGACTGTTCAAGGGGGAACCTTGATGTATGCTGTAGGGTTATAAGCAGTATTGTTTGGAAACTCATCTGTTTTATTACAAAGAGGAAGAGCTTGGGTTGTACCTGTATCTGGTCTACAGATCATGTAAATGAAGAAATGATAGAGTGCAGGAGCAATGATTCTAAAACCCCATCAGTTTCTACTGTCTCTGCAGTATGTCAGTTCGTGAAAATCAATCTACATGACACAGAAAAGATGATGTATCAAAGACCTCCTGAGACTGGAGAGATGGCTCAGCCGTTAAGAGCACTGACTGGTCTTCCAGAGGTCCTGAGTTCAATTTTCCAGCCACCACATGGTGGCTCACCACCATCTGTAATGGGATTTGATGCCCTCTTCTGGTGTGTCTGAAGACAGCTACAGTGTAATCATATATAGATAAAATAAGTAAATCTAAAAAGAAAAAAAGAGACCTTCTTGGTTCTTCACACACACACACACACACACACAACACAGCACAGAGAGAGAGAGAGAGAGAGAGAGAGAGAGAGAGAGAGAGAGAGAGAGAGAGAAGTAACAGAGATATGGCAGGCAGTGCCTTGCTTATGACCAAGGATGTATGCATGCTTTGGCAGGTTATTTTACTTCCAATGTCACGTGAGGGGAGAGAGAATATATTTGGATGACCAGCACATGATTTCACATTTTATCTCCAACCATAGCTTTTGTCTTTGAATAAGCTGGATCACTTTTATGGGCTTTAGTGAACTCATTCATGAAACAGGTATAATTACAAATATCTCAGTGGGTGTGTCAGTCTGCTCACTGTGGCTATGACAAACCAATCAATTTGGAAAGAGGAAATATTTAACTTTGTCTCTCATTTCAGAGGTTTTAATCAATAGTTATTTAGTCCTTACCTCTCCTTTTCTGTTCCTCGTCCTGATTTTCACAACATAAAGAATTTCCTGTCACCAAAACTGATTACCTCATGACAGACAAAACAGCAAAAAGTGAGAGTTCCATAGAGAGAAGAGAGAAAACCTTTGCAACAAGGCTCTTTCATAGAAACCTATAATCTATGCATCTGCAAATGGACCACCATTCATTACTTCACAGTATTTCAGTCCTATAGTCTCAGAGACCTGATGATCTAAACACCTGTGCATCAAAGGACTGATGCACTCCTGAAGTTAAGTTCTTATGATCCAGTTAGCACCTCCATCAATGAACAAATTCATTCACAGAGTCAGAGAGCCTTCATGACCCAACACCTTCCACATGGATGGATTAAGAAACATTTTCTGCCTCATTTACTATCTTAAAATTTTATTAAAGTACACCAGGGAGTCATTTTTGAGATATAGGTTGGCCTGGAGCTCATGGTATAAGCAAGGATGACTTTGAACACTTGATCATTTTGCTTCCATCTTCCCAGTACTTGGATGGCAGGCATGGCTCACATACACACTTGTATTGGATCTTTGCCAGCAGGTAGCTGTGAGGAGAGAAGCCTGGACCCACCAGGTCTTTCCAGAACTGAGCAGAATGGTGACTGTTGGCGACCTGAGAAGAACCACAAGGGCCCAACACACTCAGGTAATTTATTTTATTTTATTTTATTTTATTTTATTTTATTTTATTTTTTGAGACAGGGTTTCTCTGTATAGCCCTGGATGTCCTGGAAATCACTTTGTAGACCAGGCTGGCCTCGAATTCAGAAATCTGCCTGCCTCTGCCTCCCGAGTGCTGGGATTAAAGGCATGTGCCACCACCACCCAGCATTCAGATAATTTTTTTAAAGACTGATAGTGAGGAGTGCTCTTGCAGCTAAGAAATGGAACCAGCAGCTGAGAGAAGTTCAAATAGCAGTTACTCTACTTAGCTGCCTAAGTAGCCACTGGAATGTAGTTAGGCAGGTTGTTGACTTAGGTGAGACATGTCTCTGACTTTGGATGCAGGTTAAACTTTCGTGAGATCCTGGGTTGGCTAGTCTGGAACTGCTACCTGTTTGTCTTACTTGTCACAAAGATGCACCTCTGCGAAAGAAAATTATCAGATAAATGCTCCCTCCTCGACTGCACAAGCACATTTCCCAGCAGCAATTGCATCTACACAGTATCTCCTCCCAACTTCCCTTCTTGTTTCCTCTGATGTGTCATCTTTAATGGTCTTATCACAAGATGGATTTTCTTAGATAAGAAGACTATAACCCCTGAAGATGGTGACAAGATTTAAGGGACATAAATATTGAAATATCAAAAACAATTTGCATTCTAAATCTAAGGACAAATTTGGATTACATTGACTCATGAGAGGGGAATATCATAAGGTAACGAATATAGTGTGTAACTTCAACTTAAATTGAAGACATTACAAATAAGCCAGATTTTAAAACATAAGTATCATATTATCTCTTATACAAGAAATCTGGGTTTAAATGTCTGTTCATGTGTATGTTGGTGGGTCATAAAAGTAGAAAGAGTGTATGAAAAGAGAATAGAGAGAAAAACCTTGGGGGAAGAAACATGAGGAATAAGAAACATGTGAGATGAAAGCTGAAGGAAGGACTATTCTGGGGCAGAAAGTGACAGGGTAAGGGGATTTGGGAAGTAGGAAGAGTTGAGGTAGGGAGAATGAACAAAAACAAAGAGCAGGGGTATCCATATATGAAGATGTCACAGTGAAACCTATTATTTTGTATGTGAACTAAAAAAAAAAAAAGAAGAAGAAGAATGCTGAAGACATAATTAATCCAGATCAGCGGTGTTTAGTATTTGCTGATATAACACAGTATTTCAGGAACTGTGAAAAGGCCTTTGCTGGAGCTGATTTAATCCCTAAAGCATCCCAATGACCCAGTACTTGGAATTAACTACATTTTACATGAAAATGAAAATGTAAACTGAGACCTATAGAGTCCAAAATACCCCAAGGAGTGCCTGAGATCCCAGCTTCTAAGAGGGATGAGGCAGTGGAATCATCTGAAAGCACATATGTTAGACCAGGCTGAGCCATCAGCAAGACCCCATGCCAAAATAATAGCAAAAGAGAAGAGTGGTGATACTTGTTTGCAACCCCTGCTCTTGGGAGAGGAAGACAGGAGGATCAGGGGTTCAAGGCCAGGCTCGGTTACACAGAAAGTTTGAGCCAAATCTTGGCTACATGAAATCTATTTCATAAAACCAACCCAAACAAAACAAAACTAATAATAGTGTGTGTACATATAAATTTTGGTGGCTTACAAAGATGTTTCAAAGATCACTCAGGGATCAGTTACTAGGCAAAGATTTGAACCTTCTTCTATAATACTCTAAAGATGAAGGTGTGGAGCTAAGCTGTTTTGTAGTCTTTCATATTGTTCTCATTTTTATTATTTGAGAATTGTATACAATGTATTTTGATCACATTCAGGTCCTCCCTCAACTCCTTCTGGATCCATCCTTTCCTCCCAACCCATCAAACCTTATGTCTTATTTTTTAACCCATTAAGTCCAGTTTCTGCTGACCATATATATTTAGAAGTGTGTCCTAACAGTGGAGTATGGTCAACTTACCAATTGCTACATTGTTAAAGAAAACTGACTCTCCCTCTCCTTAGTTGCTATCAAGTGCCAACAATCTTAAGTAAGGAGTGGGACTCTATGCCACCTCCAATCACTGTGCGAGGACTTTGTCTGGCTTGAGCTCACACAGGTCTTGTGCATAGTGTCTCACCTGCTGTGGGTTGCCTTGCAGCGCTGTGAAGGTACTGTTCCCTTGTGATCATCCACTGCCTCTGGGTCTTAAAATCTTTCTGCTCTTTTCCCTGAGCTTTAGGATTGGGTTTGATAAATACACGTTTTTATTATTGCAATGACTGTGGATATTATATTATACAGCTTTGTTTTTAATAAATGTTTTCTAAAATTGTTGAATTAACACAGAAAATAAACATTCAGCCCAACATTTTGAGTCACTGTACTATGTGATTTCCAACTATCATTTTATTTGAGTTTCAAAGCAACCTTAAAAGATAAGTAACTGTACAAGTGTCTATATATTACAGATAACGAAGAAGCTCAGAGAGGCTAAACAATTTGCAGGGTCACTGAGCTCAGAAGAGCCTCCTTGTAAATGCAAGTATGTGTGACTGAAGGGCAACCCATGTTCTTAGGTAATGAGATACAGTGAATAGCAAAGTGAGAATACTGAGAAGTTCTGCTTTCTAAAAGTTTCAGAGTCAATGTGATTTGTCTAGAAGTGGTATGCCTCCATTTTCACCTGTTATTTCCAAGGAACTTGAGTTTCAGCAAAGGCTCAGGAGCTCTACAAGATCCTGGTTGGAGTTACAAACAGCTCTGATGGGAAATGAGTGCACAGTAAAGTGATTACATGCACCATTCCAAACAAGAACTACCACACGCCTCTCCCATGAGATTTTGTCGGACCAAGGCTTCAGATGGGAGTCCAGTGGACACCAGGAAGAGAACAGATAAAGAATTCTTCCAGGTAAAATACTTGGTGGCATCAGGTGATCAGCAGGCCTGCAGCTTTCCTATAGACTCCTTGTGGTAGCACTTCTTTCCATCTGTAGAGATGGCTTTCTGGAATTCTCTTTAGGAACTTAACAGGCACAACAAAAATAAAAATTTACACATTCTTCTTTGTGTCGTTTGGAAGTCCCAAAGCTATGTTACAAGAAAACCTCCTAAAGTGACAG
Organism: Mus pahari; assembly: GCF_900095145.1. Lineage (NCBI taxonomy): Eukaryota > Metazoa > Chordata > Mammalia > Rodentia > Muridae > Mus > Mus pahari. Next base: position 12,031,946 of record NC_034599.1, on the reverse strand, counting down.
AGAAGTGATTCACTTTTCACACTGACACCTCGTGTGCTGAGCATGTCACCCCTGAACACTAACTCTGGTGTGTGTGTGAGCCACAGCAAACCTCCTTACCCCCTTTATGGTCTTTAGTGATTTACTGTGAAGCCCCACAAAGCTGTTTGGATTCTTTGCTGATAACACGTACCACATATTCTGGGCCTGTTTGTGATATCTGGACTGCCTTACAGACTTTTCTGTGAAATCAGAAGATGCCCTTGTTTGTCCAAGAGATCACAAGACCTGCCTCATAGAAATGAGCTACAGAGATGTCTCAATGAGCTGTAGAGTCCTATGGCAAGAAGCATGCTTGTAGTTTTCATAAAGGCCTACATGGGAGTCCATTGTCCGCTTTGAAGGTGCTAGAACCTGAAAGATGAGATTTTTGCAGGACCCAGGCTTCAGATGGTAGAAGTAGAAGGTAAGGTCCCTTCAGCTGAGTTACTTACCCAGAGATCACACTCACACTCACACTCACATGTCAGACATCAAGTGATCCTAAATAAGATTCACAGATGTGCACATCTGGAAGATCAATTTCAGATGTCAGAAGATGGAGCTGAATTGGTCTTATTGATGGCAGATCATCTCCTCACATATGGCATGATTCCTGGGGAAGACAGCGCCAGTCATGTCTGGTCACCATCAGGCTAATCCTCTCTTTCCAGGAACATGTAAGAAACTTATGCTGGCTATGGAAGAATCTTTGTCCATCATTGAAAGGAAATCTACAACCTTTAGTATTGGCAATTACTTATAATGCATGGAATCCATTCTTACAAGGTGATGGAGTAGTTAGAATTCTGGATCCGGGCCTTCATTTTACTTTGGTAGACTCTGAATTATCTGAGGGGGATTTTTAAAAAAATCACTATCTTTTTATCACCTCTGCTAAGAGATTTTTCTGCCAATAACAATGGAATTGCAATGCTGATATCTGTGTTTAATTACAGGAGGACTCCAGCCCAAGCAACACAGATGAGCAAGAGGTAGTAAAAGTCTTTGCAACAGCACAGCTCAGCATTCCTCCCAGCGTTCCTCCCAAGCTTCTCCCTTCTCATAGACGATTTTTTGAATTGTAAAATTATTTTAGCAGACACAGAGCATGGTGCATTAATAAATGATCAACCAGTATGTGTTTTTAAATGTCTGATTTGGTCTCCATAAAGAAACTGGCAAATATTCCATTAACTATAAGCCATGTAGTCATTATTTAAACTTGAAACATATTTTTCCCATCTCCTGCTGAAGGGCCTCATGGAGGCTGCTTAGTCTGTGCACTTGAAAACTGACTTTTAAACAAAAAGATCGAGCTGGATTATTTATGAACGTGTGTAAATTATGTAATGATTTCATTGAGATCTCAGGGACTTCTAAGAAGCAGAAAGTCCCCTGCAGTGTACACATCTCATTTAATGCCCCTGTTTCATCTTTTCCTCCACTTCAGAGATTTTCAACATTTCCAGATTCACTTTGAAACAATAGCTCATTTTGAAATGTAATTTAGAAATATATTTATTATGTGTTCTGGTGTAGAATAAAATATTGCTTTGTTGGGGGGGGGAAGGAAATAAAGAAACTCAAGCATTACATACAATCTCAGAGAAAATTGTTCCTGAGAGCCATCATTCATTCATGATAACAGGGGCAGGTGGTGGACTTACACCACCAAACAAAATCACGCTGAAGGGCAAGTAGGAAAGTCAGAAAATAACTGTAGATGTGAGAAACAGCATGTGCTTAGACACATGCCCTCTCCTGACCTCACCAAGAAAGGTGGAGGCAAATTTGCTGGTCCCATAGTTGTATCACATAGAGCACTCCAGAAACAGGAGAAATAACCCTGGCTGCAGACAGCTGCAAGAGAAACGAACATGTGTGAGAAAGGAAAGATGACTTGAGAGTGGGGAGAAAGAGAAATCATGAAATTAAGAGTTGGCGATGCAAAGTCCTGGAGCGGTTATAGGGACCATTTTGTATTGTTTTGTCAGAGTAAAGGAAGGACATATGTTAAAGAAAAAGGGCAAAGGAACAAGAGACAAATGAGGTCTCTGGAGAAAACATAGCACCTATGTGTGTTCTCTTTATGGCCACTCCCTACCCAAACTAAATGGAGATTTTGGCAAAACAAGCAGGTAATGTTCTTCCTGTTGTAAAATTTAATGTCTTAAGATGACACATGGACTAAAGACTGCTTTTAAAATTCAAAGAGACCTTATGTGAAAGTACTTCAAAGCCTATAACATGTTAGCTAAAATTATTTCTCCACCACAGAATATTATTCTAATTGGTAATGATGTAAGGAAAGAATCAAGAAGTCATTAAATCAACTCTTCCATGAACCTTGCTGATCCTAAAAATATGGATGCTTTCTGAGGCCAAAACAATAATTAAAAATATAAATATGTATTCTATGGCAAGTCAAACAATTGGAAAATGAGAACTCATTAAGAATACTTTAATCATCTCATTATTTCTGCATCAAGGTTGTATATAAATTAGTTTAATTGTTCTCAGGCTAAGTCTACGCAAAACATTTGAAACAACAAGTTTGTTTTTGTTTATTTCCCTAGGTAAAAGCTGAGCTTGACAGAAACTGATGGACTTCCACTGGGATAAATTCTTCAGTGGCAAAATAAGGTACGGAAAGGCATATGGGTGTAGTGACATTTTGGTTTAATTATCTATTCCACTGTACAAACACACATTGATAATAACAAAACAAGTCTAATTCCAAGTTGCTGTAAACAGAAATGAAAATTCCCATCCAGGAAAGACATTTCCACCATAGAATTCTCAAAATGACCTTTTCAGATTTTATGATTCAGCTGGTTAATAGAGACTCACTTATAGCTACTCTCTTGCTAATACACAGCCCAGCACACCAGTGATGTGTGTGTGTGTGTGTGTGTGTATGTGTGTGTGTGTGTATTTATTGTCTACACTGCCTCAGCCATAGAAGGAATGAATGGAGTCTCCTCTATTTCCCCCTTCCCTCCGCCTCTATACTTCTTTTTATACGCACTACACAAACAATTAGTCTTTTGTAGCCTCCTGCAGAACAAAAGCAAGTTCCTCTCAAACCAATACATAACTATGCTTAGTATGTTGAGATGTTTGCTTCTCAGGGTGTCTGGCTCCTCTTCCAAGAATATCTATGGATGGGTATGTCTTTGGTCAGTAGCAACAGAAACTGGTTTAGCAAAGCTTGATTTGTGTTCATTAGACTTTCATTCCCAGTGAGTCCAGAGATGTCACTGCCCCAAATCACAACAAAGTCCAGCCATTGTGTGATTGATTTTTCTTTGGAAATTCAGAACACATTTGTATACACACACACACACACACACACACACACACACACACACACACACACACACACACACACACATTATTTACCCCAATGCAGACTGAATTATAAATACCACCAAAATCCAACTTGGTGAACCAATGGATTTTATTAGGGTTACTTATGGAAATACATGCGAAAGGATACATACAGGAACAGAGTGACTCAAAGATAGTTGCATTACCAAAACCTACTCCCAGGATGAGTGAAAGCTCACAAAAGTTGGGAACCTGAAGCACACTGCACAGCCTGACTTAATGAGTTTCCCTGCAGGATGAAATCTTTTGATTTCAGAGGAAACTGTCCATGGCACATTCTCTACAGACCACTTTATTTACTTGCACTATTGCTATAATCAAATGCCAGGCAAAAGGCAGCTGAAGGCTTCATTCTGCCTCATAGTTCAAGGACACTGTTCATCTTAACAGGAAAGGCATGGTGGCAGGAGGGTGATATAGCTGGTCGCACTGTTTCTGTGTTCAAAAAGCAGGGGAAAATTCATATTGGTGCTCAGATGGACAAAAATCTAAAAGGTGGAGAAGAAAGGTTTCAACATTGATAAGAAAGATCAGTGTATCACATAGGGGGATTAAAGAATGATTTTTTACTCCACAGATGATGTAATCAAAGTATCCCACTACAAATGGGAAGGCTGTGTTTTATTATTATTATTATTATTATTATTATTATTATTATTATTATTATTAGATATTTCTTTATTTACATTTCAAATGTTATCCCATTTCCTGGTTTCCCCTCCGAAAATCCACTATCCCTTTTCCCCTCCCCCTGCTCTCCAACCCATCTGTCCTTCTTCCTGACCCTGGCATTCCCCTATACTGGGGCACAGAAACTTCAAAGGACCAAGGGCCTCCCTTCCCATTGATGACTGACTAGGCCATCCTCTGCTACATATGCAAGTGGAACCATGAGTCCCAATATGTGTACTCTTTGGTTGGTGGTTTAGTCCCTGGGAGCTCTGGGGGTATGACTTCTGACTCAGTTAAGATGAGAATGAGACCCACTGTGCTCCCTCTTCCTGTTCACTCTCACTCCTGTGTAAGTGGGACTTTCTAGGACCCTTCCAGGGCTGCATCCACCATTGCCACTGCAATGGGTTTCAAACCACCAACAAAAAGCTAGAGGAAGCCTGTGAGCAAGGTAGAGTTATTTTCCTTAGTCTTACCAATAACTTATCAGCCTCAAAAGTTTTGCACTCTGCTGAGAAATATAAAATCTGATGCAGAGAAAATACAGGAAACTGCCACTTGATATGCTTTAGGCTTAAAGGAATCAACAGCCCCTGGTAGTATTACAGGATAGTAGAGTCCACAGTGCTATGGTTCAATAAGAAGTGTACCTTATAGGCTTATGTGTTCAAACACTTTGTCTCCAGCCAGAGAGAGGTTGTGGGTTCTTAAGGTTGCATCGTTTTTCAGAATAAATTATATTGCTGGGGTTCCCTGTCAATGTTATATCTGCCTGTAGTTATAGCTCTAGCTCTGTTTCCTGATTCTCCAAGATGTGAGACACCTCTGCCAAACACTTCTGTTGCTATAAACAGATATGTTCCTATTGTCAATGCTAAAATCAGGAGCCAAAATAAATCTTAATTCCTGCTCCTTCATCTGGGCTTTGTATGGTCCCTGGTCACAGTGATAAGTCACTAGCAAAGACGGGTCCTGATCTAAAAACACAGCTCGTGAGCATTTCATACCCAAGGATGTGAGCAGTGCTTGAATCCAGGATGGAATAGAGCAGGAATATCCTTAAGAAGAACCAAACTTGAAATGTGGTCTCAACAATGTATACGAATAGATGTGGTGTGAGTGTTCACACAAGGGGACAAAACACTGTGAAGCTCGGAGATGTGAGCAAGTATAGAAGCACCAAAATAGACTCAGTAGCCACAGATCAGACAGATAAGCAAGCAAAGAATACAGACATGTTCTGTGCTGTTTGAGAGAAGCAAATACTGAGTCAGTAAGTATTCCAATGAGGGATGGAGGGACAGGTGTCTAGCCACAGAGTCACCAGTTATTACCCAGTTCCTTGTATTAGCACCAAGTTATTCAATAGAACCCCACATATTTGCTTCTTTTGACTTCCCCTGATTTGTCTTTTAAAAATCAAGTAAGAAGGAAGCTGGAAAGTGAAAGAAGAAAAAAATGTAGGCATATATTTCCAATTCATCTAGAGTCAAATTTATTCTTAAGTGAGTGGCCACCATTTGCAAGGAGGTGCAGACAGAGACAGCTGTTGGCCTGCACCCCACATAGTGGGGTTTTATAAAGTTCTAGCATGGAAACATCTAAGCTCCCATCGTCCATGGAACCATTTAAGCAAATTTAAGTTTCCACATTGATTTTTCCCTTTGCTGTTTAATGCAGTAATTGGTTTTTACAAAAAGAAACGTGCTTGCCTTAGGGCAACTCAAAGTCAAGTGAAGAGTACATATAAGATGCAGGATGATGTGGCCATTGCCGTGCAAGCAACTTCTACACATAGCCACACTGCAGACTTCAGAAGGGACAGAATTTCGCTCTTTTGTCTATCTCTGATTCTTTTGCCTGCTTTTGGGACACTTTCCTCTCCTACCTTGTCTAGCCTTAACATGAAGGGAAGTACCTAGTCTCATTGCAAATTAATAAGCCATGGTTAGTTGATATTTCTTTCTTTTCTCAAGGTCATACCATGAGAAAAACAATATTAACCTCTATTGAAAATAGTTCACCTCTCTACTGTTCTCAGGGATATAGCATCTTTTTCTGGTACTTTTCTGTTTTGCTCTTGTTTGTCCAGTCACATAGTCAGGTGGCTCATCTGAACCAGGACAGGTGCTTTGGAGGAAACCTTCAAACAAGTACGTATGGGTCTATAAGCGATATACCCAATCCCAACTCCAGAGCTAGCTCTTTTAGTAGCATAAAACAGCATGACAACTTTTTAATTTTTTAATTAATTAATTTTTTTACACTCCATATTTCATTCCCCAGAGCTCCCTGATCCACTCTCCATTTGCTCCACATCCAATACCTTCTCCACACCCAACCCCATCTCCACATGGATGCCTCCACCCCCTATTCCTCCTGACCTCTAAACTCCCTGGGGCCTCCAGTCTCTTGAAGGTTAGGTGCATCATCTCTGAATGAACACAGAACCAGAAGTCCTCTACTGTATATGTGTTTGGGGCCTCATATCAGCTGGTGTATGCTGTTTGGTGGTCCAGTGTTAGAGATCTTGGGGATCCAGATTAATTGAGACTGCTGGTCCTCCTACAGAATTACCCTTCTCCTCAGCTTCTTTCAGCTTTCCCTAATTTAACAACAGGGCTCAGCTGCTTGTGTCCATTTGTTGGGTGCAAATATCTGCATCTGACTCTTTCAGCTGCTTGTTGCGTCTTTCGGGAGGCAGTCATACTAGGTCCCTTTTTGTGAGTGCACCATAGCCTCAGTAATGGTGTCAGGCCTTGGGACCTCCCCTTGAGCTGGATCCCACTTTGGGCCTGTCTCTGGACCTTCTTTTCCTCATGTTCCTCTCCATTTCCATCCCTGTAATTCTTTCAGACAGGAACAATTACGGGTCAGAGATATGACTGTGGAATGGCAACCCCATCCCTCACTTGATGCCCTGTCTTCCTGCTGGAGATGGGCTCTATAGGCTCCCTCTCCCTAGTGTCAGTCATTTCATCTAAGGTCCCTCCCTTTGATTCCTGAGAGTCTCTTACCTGCCTGGTCTCTGGTGCATTCTGGAGGGTCATCCCAACCTCCTTTTTCCTGAGGTTGCCTGTTTCCATTCTTGTGCTGGCCCTCAGAGCTTCAGTCCTTTTCCCTCACCCAGTACCAGATCAGGTTACACTCTCTCCCCAACCCGAAACCCCCAACCACTCTCTCAGATCCCTCCCTCCATCCCTACTTCTGATTGCTTTCTTCTCTCTCCCAAGTGGGACTGAGGTGTCCTCACTTGGGCCCTTCAGCTTATTGACCTTTTTGAGTTCTGTGGACTGTATCTTAGATATTCTGTACTTTTATTTATTTATTTATTTTTGCTAATACCCACTTATTAGTGAGTACATACTGTGCATGTCCTTTTGGGTCTGAGTTACCTTACTCAGGATGGTATTTTCTAGTTCCATCCATTTGCCTGCAAAACTCAGGGTGTCCTCATTCATTTCTTTTTTCTCTCTCAATTTTTTTAAATTTAATTTTATTTGTAATTCATTTTTTATACTCCATATTCCATTCCCTGACACTCCCCATCCACCCTCCAACTGCTCCACATCCCACACCTACTCCCCACCCCACCTCATCCCCAAGTGGATCCCCCCAACCCCCACCCCACCTGACCTCTAAACTCCCTGGGGCCTCCAGACACTTGAGGGTTAGATGCATCATCACTGAATGAACACAGACCTGGAAGTCCTCTACTGTATGTGTGTTAGAGGCCTCATATCAGCTGGTATATGCTGTTTGGTGGTCCAGTGTTTGAGAGATCTCGGGGGTCCACATTAATTGAGACTGCTGGTCCTCCTACAGAATCATCCTTCTCAGCTTCTTCAGCCTTTCCCAATGCAACAACAGGGTAAGTTGCTTCTGTCTATTTGTTGGGTGCAAATATCTGCATCTGACTCTTTCAGCTGCTTTTTGGGTCCCTTGGAAGGCAGTCATGATAAATCCCTTTTTGTGTGCATTCCATAGCCTCTGTAATAGTGTCAGGCCCTGGGACCTCCCCTTGAGTTGGATCCTACTTTGGGCCTGTCGCTGGACATTCTTCTCCCCAGGCTCCTCTCAATTTCTATCCCTGTAATTCTTTCGGAGAGAAACAATTATGGTTCAGAGGTGTGCGTGTGGGATGGCAGCCTCACAAATGTCTTTCCACTGGAGGTGGTCTCCACATGTTCCCTCTCCCCACTTTTGGCACCTATATCCATTGCCTTACAGAAGCTTTCCAGTTCCATGAGGTCCCATTTATCAATTCTTGATCTTAGAGCATGAGCCATTGGAGTTCTGTTTAGGAAATTCCACCCCCACCCCCCCGTGCGAGTGAGTTCAAGGATCTTTCTCACTTTCTCTTCTATTAGATTTAGTGTATCTGGTTTTACGTTGAGGTCCTTGAACCACTTAGACTTGAGCTCTGTACATGGTGACAAATATGAGTCTATTTTCATTCTTCTACATACAGACAGCCAGTTAGACCGGCACCATATATTGAAGATGTTTTCCTTTTTCCATTGTATATTTTTGACATCTTTGTCAAAGATCAAGTGACTGTAAGTGTGTGGTTTTATTTCTGGGTTTTCAATTCTATCCCACTGATCAGTGTGTCTGTCTGTGTACCAATACCATGCATACCATCACTATTGCTCTGTAGTAAAGCTTGAGGTCAGGGATGGTGACACCCCTGGCTGTTCTTTTATTTTTAAGAATTGTTTTCACTATTCTGGGCTTTTTGCCTTTCCAGATGAATTTGAGAATTGCTCTCTCCAAGTCTTTTGAGAAATGTGTTGGGATTTGGTTGGGGATTGCATTGAATCTGTAGATTGTCCTTGGTAGGACGGCCATTTTGACTATGTTAATTCTGCCAATGAGCATGGGGCGTCTGTCCATTTTCAGAGATCTTCTTCAATTTCTTTCTCAAGAGACTTGATATTATTGTCATACAGGTCTTTCACTTGTTTGGGTAGAGTTACCACAAGATATTTTATACTGTTTGTGGCTATTGTGAAGGGAGTTGTTCCCTAATTTCTTTCTCAGCATGTTTATCTTTTGTATAAAGGAAGGCTACTGATTTAATTTTATATCTGGCCACTTTGTTGAAGTTGTTTATCAGCTGGAAAAGTTCTCTGGTAGAATTTTGGAGGGTCACTTATGTATATTGTCATATCATCTGCAAACAGTGATATTTTGACTTCTTCCTTACCAATTTGTATCCCCTTGCTCTCTTTTTGTTGTCTTATTGTTCTAGCTAACACTTTGAGTACTATATTTAATAGATATGGGGATAGGGAGCATCCTTGTCTTGTCCCCAATTTCAGTGGGATTGCTTCCAGTATGTCTGCATTTAATTTGATATTAGCTGTTGTTTTGCAGTAAATTGCTTTTATTATGTTTAGGTATGGGCCTTTATTTCCTGATCTCTCCAATACTTTTATCATAAAGGGGTGTTGTATTTTGTCAAATGCTTTTACTACATCTAAGGGGATAATCATGTGATTTTTTTCTTTGAGTTTGTTTATATAGTGGATTGCATTAATGAATCTTCACATATTAAACAAACCTTGCATCCCTCAGATGAAGCCTACTTGATCATGGTGAATGATGGTTTTAATGTGTTCCATGGATTGGGTTTGCAAGAATTTTATTGAGTATTTTTGCAATGATATTCATAAGCGAGATTGATCTCAAGTTCTCTTATTTGATCGGGTTCTTGTGTGGTTTAGGTATCAAAGTAAATGTGACATCATAGAACGAGTTTGATACTGTTCCTTCTGCTTCTATTTTATGGGATAGTTTAAGAAAAATTGGTATCAGGTCTTCTTTGAAGGTATGGTAGAGTTCTGCACTAAATCCATCTGGCCCCGGGCTTTTTTTGGTTGAGAGGTTTTTAAATGACTTCTTCTATTTCCTCTGTGATATGGGCCTGTTTAGATAGTTTATCTGCTCTTAATTTAACTTTGGTATGTGGCATCTTCTAGAAAACCATCCACTTCATCTAAATTTTCTTGTTTTGTTGAGTATAGATTTTAATAGTAGGATCTAATGACTTTTTAATTTCCTCTGTTTCTGTTATGTCTCCCTGTTCATTTCTGATTTTATTAAATTGGATACTTCCTCTTGGCCCTTTGGTTAGTTTGGTTAAGGGTTTATCTATCTTGTTGATCCTCTCAAAGAACCAGATTTTGGTTTTGCTGATTTTTGTATTGTTTTCTTTGTTTCTATTTGGTTGATTTCATCCCTGAGTTTGACTATTTCCTGCCTTTTACTCCACTTGAGTTTGCTTCTTTTTGTTCTAGAACTCTCAGGTGTGCTGTTGCATTGTTAATGTAAATCCTCTCCAGTTTCTTTACCAGGGCACTTAGTGCTATGAACTTGCCTCTTAGCATTGCTTTCATTGTATCCATATAGTTGAGTATGATGTGTCAACATTTTCATTAAATTCCCAGAAGTTTTTAATATCTTTATTTCTTCCCTGATCAAGTTGTCACTGAGTAGAGAATTGTTCAGTTTCCATGTGTATATGGGCTTTCTGTAGTTTTTCTGTTATTGAAGACCAGCCTTAAGCCATGATGATCAGATAGGATGCATGGTAGTATTTCAATCTTCTTGTATCTGTTGAGGGTCGTTTTGTGACCAATTATGTGGTCGATTTTGGAGTAGGTACCATGAGGTGCTGAGAAGAAGTTGTATTCATTTGTTTTAGCGTGAAATGTTCTGTAGATATCTGTTAAATCCATTTGGTTCATAACCTCTTTTAATTTCACTGTGTCTGTTTAGTTTCTGTTTCAATCACCTGTCCATTGGTGAACGTGGGGTATTGAAATCTCCCACCTTTATTGTGTGGGGTTCAATGTGTGTTTTGAGTTTTAGTAAAGTTTCTTTTATGAATTTGGGTGCTCTTGTATTTGGGGCATAAATGTTCAGAATTGAGTATTTTTCTTGGTGGATTTTCCCCTTTATGAATATGAAGTATCCTTCTTTATCATTCTTGATAGCTTTTGGTTGAAATTCTATTTTATTGGATATTAGGATGGTAACTCCTGCTTGTTTCCTGGGACCATTTGCTTGGAAGACTTTTTTTCCATCTTTTTACTCTAAGACAGTGTCTGTCTTTGTTGCTGAGGTATCTTTCTTATATGCAACAAAATGTTAGATCTTGTTTGTGTATCCAGTCTGTTAGCTTATGTCTTTTTATAGGTGAGTTGAATGCATTAATATTGAAAGATATTAAAGAGAGATGACTGTTGATTCCTGACATGTTTGTTTTGTAGGTGGCTTTATGTACTTGTGGCTCTGCTTTTGACTTTGCTGTGAGGTACTTAATATCTTGTCCTTTCTTTGGTGCAGGTATCTTCCTTGTGTTGGAGTTTTCCTTCCAGGATCCTCTGTAGGGCTGGGTTGGTAGATAGATACTGTTTGAACTTGGGGTTGTTCTGGAATATTTTACCTTCACCACTTATGTTGATTGAGAGTTCTGCTTGGTATAGTAGCCTGGACTGGTATTTGTGTTCTATTATAGTCTGTATGACCTCTGACCAGGCTCTTCTGGCTTTCATAGTCCCTGTAGAGAAATCTGTTGTAATTCTTGTAGGACTACTTTTGTATGTTACTTGGCCTTTTTCCCTTGAAGCTTTTAATATTCTTTCTTTGCTCTGTGCATTTAGTGTTTTGATAATTATGTGATGAGAAGATTTTCTTTTCTGATCCCATTTATTTGGTGTTCTATAGGCTTCTTGTACCTTTATGGCCATCTCTTTCTTTAGGTTGGGGATATTTTCTTCTATGATCTTGTTGAAGACATTTTCAGGTCCTTTGAGCTATAAGTCTTCATTCTCCTTTATTCTGATTATGTTTAGATTTGATCTTTTCATTGTGACCTGAATTTCCTGGATGCTTTGGGTTAGCAGTTTTTTATGTTTTGAATTTTCTTTGACAGTTGTGTCAATATCTTCTACTATATATTCTACACATGAGATGCTCTCTTTTATCTCTTGTATTCTGTTGGAAATTCTTACATCTGTAATTCCTGACCTCATTCCTAGGTTTGCCACCTCCAGGATTATCTCCACTTATATTTTCTTTATTGTTTTTACTCCCACTCATAGGTCTTGGGTTGTATTATTCAATTCCTTCAGCTTTTTACATATGCTTTTTTGTATTTCTTTCAGTGAGTTATAGATATCCTCCTTAAAGAGCTTATTATCTTTATGAGATAGAATTTTAGGACAGATTATTGATTTTCAGGTGTGTTGCTGTATTCAGGGCTTGCTGTGGTGAGAAAATTGAGTTCTAATGATGCCCACATATTTTGGCTTCTGTTGCTTATGGCCTTGTGCTTGTCTTTCACCATCTGGATATACCTGGTTTTTTGTTGGTCTTGATGACTGTCTGGAGTCTGTCTCTTTTGTCCCCGAGTTGATTCAGGTCTCCCAGTAGGCATGTAGCCATGGCTGTACCCACCTGTGGGGCCTTCCAACTTGGGGCTCTTCACAGGGGCAGAGAAGCTTCTGATCTGTTGCCCTGACTACAGTAGATCTCCTGGGCAGCCTTCAGACAACTGCTCTGAGTGCAACGGGTCCTCTGGTATGGATCAGGATATGGAATCTTCACAGAAGCAGACCAACTAGGGGTGTGCACCAGCAGCAAGAACTGGGCAGAAGGGCAACAATATTTTTATGTTACTTATATTAAAATATATGTTCATCTCTGAATGGCTGAATCCAGTAATCAGAGGGAAGGACAAAAGCAGAGAATAAGGGATTCCTGAGAATGGATAATGAAGAAAGCTTAGAGTTAAAGGGTTTATGATCATTTGCTCACATGGTGGCATAACTTATGACAATCTGTGTGGATTTGGAAGTTTAATGTGTTAGTTTTGGACAACTAATACTGATTTTCAAGATTGTATTGAGGCAGGCCATGTCGTAGTAGAAAACAAGAAGCCAGGGATTAATGGCATCATGGACTCCAAGGGAGGAAAGAGACTTGAGACAGGCAAGAGAGGTGGCAATGTCTGACTTAGACAGGAAAACCCCTATGGTCAGTGAAAAGGAGTCTTGAGGATGGAGTTGCAGAAAAACAATCCCAGTATTAGAGCTGAGAGTACATAAGAAACAGTTAGGGAAATTCCTTCTTTTTGAGTTCAGTCACTAGAGGCCATAACAAGGAGATCAACTAGAATTAAAAAACCAATGATGTATATAATCACCAATGTATATAATCACGAGAAGTTAGGGATTACAGATAATGTGGATGAAAAAGGATAGAATAGTGAGACACAGTGTAGGCAGGGGACTGAGTGCAATAAGACAGAAACTGGGTCAAGGGAGCATTCACAAGTGGATTGTGGTTCCTCAGTAGAATGCCCAGATCACAAGAGATGAGCATTTTCAACCAGATGATGGTATGCAGTAGGGTATAGCCTAGCAGAGCATATAACTTTATAAAACAGCAGAATGTAGGTAGGCAGCCCTGTAGGGCACTTATTCAAATAGGTGAGGAGAGATGAGTGTGTAGTGGAAGTGGAAGTGAGAAACCGCTTAAGAGACTCTAAAATTTGAAGTCAAATATAACAGGGGCAGAGGCAAATGATTTTTACCTAGAGAGGGATGAATTATGGGGATAGTTGTTTTGCAGTGCTTCATTCTGCTTTATTCTTCTTTTGGTTTAGTTAAAGAGGGATAGGATACCCAAAATAAGACATAGGAATCCCTTGGATTTTAGCCACAAACGTTAACAGGCATATCCTGAAACCACTGAACACAGCCATTCTACAAGGATAGAAAGAACAGTTTTAATAAAAGAAAACTGACCTGCTTCCTTGAATAGTAGACAACAGCAGCCAACTGTAAAAGTTTATTGGGTTATGGAGAGGTATATGAGGCAGGGAGGCAGCTCAGACAGAAGAGGTGTCTTCCTCCATTGTGGCCAAAAGCGTTCAGGTGTTGACATCTGCAGTCAGGAGCAAGCAGATAGCCATTAAGGGTTTCTGAGAAAAGCTTTTGGCTTCTGTTTCCTAGGAAAACCAAGCATAGGTGGGGATCAATCAAGTCACTGTCATCAGCACTGACACTTTGGGGACTGGCACTTTTTGTGACCTAACATCCAAGACCTGGGAGGAGATATTCAATATAAATATTGATATGTAATAATGCATATATATTAAATAAACTCACATTTATCTGGCACTTTGTAAAGTTTTTCTACATTAAGGCTCTTATTAAATGATTGCAATAGTCCTACAGGATTCTGCATTAATTATTTTTCTGTTATGATAAAATACCATGACCACAAGCAATTTAAGGAAGAAAGAGTTTATCTTCGCTTTCAATTTCAGGAGGATAAGAGTTTATCATGGCACTGAAGGCATAGCTTGATTAGAAGAGCAGAAAGTTGACTAATGACATATTCATCCACACACAGAAAGTAAAGAAAACCAGCAAGAACTGATACAAGATGTTAAACCTTTAAAACCTACCTTCAAGGATGTTCTTCCTCCGGTAAGGCACCACCTCTTAAAGGCTCCATATCTCCCCAAAGAGGGTCTCCCATTGGAGTTCAAGTGTTCAAATAAATAAGTCTATTTAGTTAGTTAGTTAATTAGTTAGCTAGTTAGTTAGTTAGTAATAGATAGATAAATAAATAAACAGTTTTCTTTCAGACTACCAAAGACAGTAATTATTATTCCCACTTTTATAGAATGAAGAATGATACTTTCCTAGACCCAAGTTCTCTTAAATCCTTGATTTTCTGACTAAAGTCAAATTTGCCACCAGGAGAATACTTGACAATGAAACATTCTGATTGTTACACTTGAGACATGACATCTGCCCATTAGGTAGAAGCCATGGCTGTAAAACATCCTAACAAGCATGAAATAGCCATAGGTAAGAAAGTATATCAATACAATGCTAAGGGTGAGTAAGATGACACAGAGAATAAAGAAGTTACAGCTACACTTAACTTGACCTTTGAAAAATAAACATTTTCATCTCTTCCAAAACATACACTAGTGTCCATGGAGGAAGAATGAAATGGTGATCACGGGTCAAATATATTCCCTCCAAGAATGGATATAGGGCAGGACACAAAGTATATCCTCGGTTAGGAGATAGTATTAATGCATTGAAATTAAGTAATTATGTTGTGATAAAGGAAGTCAATGACATCCTAGTGGAGGAAGAATACAGGAAATACTATCAAGTCAGTGTTAAACAAAAGCCCAGGGCATGTTGGTAACTGAAAGCAAGAGAGAAGCAGAATGATAAGAAATGATTGTACAAACCTGATCCTCAAAATGTGCTGTATTTTTAAAATCCAGCTGTAGAGACAACATAATATCCATCACAGAATAAAGCTGTCTATCAACACTGGATATTAAAAGTATTATTGGTGTGTAGCAAGATGTAGCTGCAGGTAAATGCCCAGCTACTGAGCTTAGACCTGAGTTTATCACCAGAACTCACATGGAAGGAGAGATCCAGAAATTAACCTCTGATTCCCTCATTTGTGCTGCAACATGTGCACACACAGAGACACATGCACACACACACGCACATGAACGCACACGCACACGCACATACACACACATGCACACACACACACAGGCACACACGCGCACACACACACATACACATACACACGCACACACACATACATACGCACACACACATACACACACAAATAAATAAATAGATAGATACATACATACATACATGCATATTATTAAAATAGTGTTGCTATCTTCCCATTTCCCTATGAATAACATTATTCTTATATCTATCTTTTACTTTAATCGACTCAATATTTTCAGATTCTACACATAAGCAGCTGTGTCTTATAGGGCCTAATGGAATGCTTTTCCAGTTCATAGGTGTTCCCAAAACTATTAGGTTTTCCTTACCTTTATGGCTGACTACAAGTTTCTCATAATTTAGCAAGCAGTCTTTAGCCAATTATCAGTTAATAGACATCTTAGTTGCTTCTACATCTTTGGTTTTGTGAATAGTATATATGCCTGCAGATATCATACTACGCACTTAAATACAGACAATTCTATATGAACTTATACTTCAATAAAGATAAGGGTTATAGCTTGCATAAAATGGTGCAATCACTTTAGAAAATAATTTTGGAAAGTCTTTTTATATTAAATATATAGGCACATGAGCCAGTGATTCTAATCCTGCACTTATATGTGTGTATCCAAATGAACTCAAAACATTTATATACAATGACTTTAATCCATGGATTTAAACCATATGTGCATACAAAACTTACATTATAATACTCCCAAATTGGGATCCAGATGAGTGACACAGCTCTTATCTAGCCTCCATGAGGCCCTCAGTTTCATCCAAGCACTGCAGAAAACAGTTAAATTGAAGAAAACCCAACATTAATTTATAAGTTATGAATGAGAAAAAAGGCATATTCATAGGCTACAATATGGATAAATATTGAAAACACTATATTGAATGAAAAACAATGTGCAAAAGTCTGATATTGTTTGATTCTGTTTAATATTACCACAATGCTAAATTGCAAAATCAAGTAAATATGCTTGCAATTTCATATGCATAAGAGAAAAGGGGAAGGAGCAATGACTGGTAGCTAGCATGAATTTCCTACTTTCTCTTTTCTCTCTTTCTTTTTAAGATTTACTTATTTATTTTATGTATGTGCATACACTGTGACTGACTTTAGACACACCAGAAGAGGGCATTAGATCCCATTACAGTTGGTTGTGAGCCACAATGTGGTTGCTGGGAATTAAAAACTACCTCTAGATCAGTCAGTGAGTTTAACCACTGAGCCATCTCTCCAGCACTACCATGTGTTTCTAGAGAGATCAATGAGAATGTTCTAAAATTTAAATAGTAGGTTTAGTTGTACAAGTTTATAAATACACTAAAATGTAGCTCCTTGAACACATTCAAAGGAAGAATTTCACTGTACGTAAAGTGTATTCCAGTAAAAGTGCTTTAAAGTATTTATTCCAGTGATAATATGTAATAAGTTTACATTTATATCACCCTGTATAATATGTTTAGCAAGTATTAAGCTTTGTTTTAGAATAGGAAGTTGAGAGATTCTTAATTCACTGAGATATGTCATGACCAAAACTTACAGATGAAGGTAGCTTTGCTCAGGATCACTTTCCATAGGACCATATCTCCGTCTTAATCATCAAGGATCAAGGTGCAATTAGATTTGCCATATGACTCTGCAACATACTCTTGGGTATATATGCAAATGAATCTAGAGAACCACCCAATAAGAATGTTTACCCTAGCACTGTTTACCAGAATCAAGGTAAGAATCGCATAAATGACTATCAGCACATAGTCATATACGGAAAATGTGGTGTGTGCACACAATGTAGTAGTAGTCACCCACAAAGGGAAACAACAGACTGGGAAGAGGAAAGAGGGCCAAAGGTACACGGAGGACACAGGGTGCAAAATGACAGCGGATACAACCTAGCAGCATAGTACACATGTATGGAAATGTTAGGATGAAATCTATTATCTTATATAAGCAATAAAATGTCACTTTTAAAACTCTTACTGTTTTCCTTGTAATTTTTAGACCTTTTCCTTAAAGAGAGAGCACCTGTTTTATTTTCTTGTATTACCAGTTCTCAAGTCCTTTCAGAGTTATCAGGAAACTTTTGTTTTGAAAAGTACATCTGCTGTCAGTTTTGAACTATGTCTATAATTATTCAGTATTTCCATCTCCATATTTATTCACTATAGGAGCAGAAATACTTTTAAAGACTAAATGCTAAGGGAAAATCATATCTTTCCAAACTTTGTTCTTTTACACAAACCATATTTATGGTTCTACCCATACACTTATTGGCCAACTCTGCCTTGTGGGAAAGAAAGCAGATATGGACAATGTATTCTTTCCAAAGAAGCGTCCAGAATGTTGGGTGATTTTAGCCACCTACCAGGAAGGTAAAAAATACAAAAGTAAAAAAGTCAGTACAAAGGTTCTGTCAAACTCTATAGCAAATATATTGAGCGTGAATGAGCATCTTAGGCAGTTACACTGTCTTTCAAGTGCTCTAGAGTTCTTTCTGTACCAATGGGCTCAAGGACCACTGGAAGCATAGAAAGCGAACTTTTCAGTGAGTGCATATCTAGTGACTTCTTTTGTGATTGGGTTACCTCACTAAGGATGATATCCTCCAGATACATCCATTTGCCCAAGAATTTTATAAAT
>NC_034599.1:11993931-12012957 GCF_900095145.1 Mus pahari | reverse complement strand
ATCCTTTCCCAATCTGTTGGTGGCCTTTTTGTCTTATTGACAGTTCTAATAAAAAAAAAAAAACATTAAAAAATACTCAACTTTTCTTGAAATACAGAATATTTTTTTACATGACTCAAATTTTATTTAATTTTTAAAGTTATTATTTTAAACAATTTTTATTAGATATTTTCCTCATTTACATTTCAAATGCTATCCTAAATGTCCCCTGTACCTTCCCCCTGCTCTGCTCCCCAACCCATGCGTTCCTGCTCCCTGGCCCTGGCATTTCCCCTGTACTGGAGCATATAACCTTTGTAAGACCAAGTGCCTCACCTCCCAATGATGGCCTATTAGGCCACCTTCTGCTACATATGCAGGTAGAGACAGGAGCTCAGGGGTACTGGTTAGTTCATATTGTTGTTCCTCCTATTGGGTTACAGACCCCTTCAGCTCCTTGGGTAGTTTCTCTAGCTCCTCCATTGGGGTCCCTGTGTTCTATCCAATAGCTGACTGTGAGCATCCACTTCTGTATTTGCCAGGCACTGGCATAGCCTCACAAGAGACAACTATATCAGGATCTTGTCAGCAAAATCTTGCTGGTATATGCAATAGTGTCTGCGTTTGTTGGCTGATTATGGTATGGATCCATGGGTGGGCCAGTCTCTGGATGGTCCTTCCTTCCGTCTCAGTTCCAAACTTTGTCTCTGTAACTCCTTCCATAGATATTTTATTCCCCATTCTAAGGAGGGATGAAATATCCATACTTTGCTCTTCCTTCTTCTTGAATTTCAACTGGTAATAAGAACACATGCTCCACTATGTTCATAGCAGCCTTATTTATAATAGCCAGAAGCTGGAAAAAACCCAGATGTCCATCCACAGAGGAATGGATACAGAAAATGTGGTACATTTACACAATGGAGTACTATTCAGCTATTAAAAACAATGAATTTATGAAATCCTTAGGCAGATGGATGGATCTGGAGGATATCATCCTGAGTGAGGTAACCCAATCAGAAAAGAACTCACATGATATGCACTCACTGATAAGTGGACATTAGCCCAGAAACTTAGAATACCCAAGATACAATTTTCAAAACACATGAAATACAGAATCTTACAGCCTAGAGAAACCTCATTTTTGAGTATCTCCTTCACAAGAAATGGCCTAGACTTCACTTGCATCCACCAACATCAATGTGATAGTCAGTGTACATGGAAAAAATAATGAAAGAACTTCAAGTCCTATTTGAAGAATAAAAGGATAGAATAAAATTGTTTTCATTTTGAAGTTAGATCTAATTCATCAATGTTACATTTCTCTTTTTCTACTCTGCTGTTCAGGTTTCCATCTTGCTCTAAACAAAATGACATAGAGCAGATCCGATAGCAACTCCTAGTTAGACTCTCCCACCCTTCAGTCCTAAATGGGTGCCCAGCAGATGGAGGAGAGATCATCTGAGGAAATAATTGTTTATCTGGGTATTAAATACAAATCCAAAGTCAAAAGAGTGATGCAAAGAGAGTCAATGCATTTTCCTCAAAAATGAGGCAAGACACAAAGGTTGGTGGAGGAGAGACCACACTTTAGCAAACAAAACCTGCCTCCTGTGGAGATTTAAACTAGATGTTTAAAGTAGATCATGAAATATTCAAATACAAAATAAAACCTTTAAACTTCTCAGGTGAAACTAAAAATCTTCCAAGTTGTATTGATAGGTGTTTTAGTTAGTAAAATTAAAGTTAAGGGTTAAAAGATA
The DNA here is from genome assembly GCF_900095145.1 of Mus pahari. Taxonomy (NCBI): domain Eukaryota; kingdom Metazoa; phylum Chordata; class Mammalia; order Rodentia; family Muridae; genus Mus; species Mus pahari. Next base: position 12,011,215 of record NC_034599.1, on the reverse strand, counting down.
GGGGGGTTTAGATAAAGAATAAATCAGAGCAAATAAATAGAACTTCAGTTTGATTGTGATTTTACTTAGTCAACAGTATTTTATATAGTATTTTCTAGGTATTCAAAGATTTGTATACAAGCACTGCTGAAACTGAGATAAGAACAACCTGCTTAATATGTGTGATCCTATTCCTTTTTAACCAGCTCCAGTACAGGGAAGGTCTGAATGTCTATTAGACATTTGAGAAAAACCTCTGAAGCAATTTTGTTAAATAATCTTAATGCTGATACCTAGATTCACCACCATCAACTCATCAAATATTTCCTTGTCTTTGCAAATTAAATTTTCAACCTTATACATTATAAGATTTTTTATAAGATTATATTTATAAAGTATAGCTTTGCATTTTTTTGTATTTACATTCTATGGATCATATCTATTTTTGCAAGTATGTCTTGATCTAGGTTTACAGTATGAAACTAGAAGATGAATCCCATTAAATCTTGTATAATTCAACATCTAGTACAACATTTACCACAGAAGAGAGACTCTGAAAACACTGGATAGATAGATGGATGGATAAATGTATGTATGTATGTATGTATGTATGGATGGATGGATGGATGGATGGTTGGATGGATGGATGGATGGATGGATGGATGGATGGATGGATGGATGGATGGATAAGTGGATGGATGGATGAATGGATGGATAGATAGATGGATGGATAGATGTATGGATGTATGGATGGATGGATGAAAGGTGGATACATAAATGAATAATATTTAAGCTTTTTTTTCTCCACTTCAGCCCAAGTAAAGTTAAAAGAATTTTCATGAAATAGCCAAGGCATGTAATTGACTTCGGTTTCAATCAGATAATTCCTTCCACTTCTATTTCTGATGGGAATCTTTACTCTGAGTTAATTTAATCATTACATTCACATTCTCTTTAGAGGAGCCTAAGGCACTAAGGTTGTAGGTTCTGTTAATTAAATTAGATCAAATAATAATGATTTTTAATTTCCTAAGATCAGGATACCTGGGCATATAGGAGGTGTTATTTAAAGGTGTTATTTTGTATCATTCCTTTTCTATAACAACAAAGCATGGATATATTCAGTGTCCATATTAAGAAGAGATTCACTGGACAAAGAAAGCCTGAGATTTTGCTTTAAAATAACTCCCCTGTTCATCTGCTCTGCTCTAAACATCCACCATCAATATTTTATTCCTTTAGGTCAATAAAGAACCACTTTCAAAAAGTCATATAACCCATACCAGAAAAAGCAAATTATTGCCTGATTCATCAAATACTTCCTTTATGTTTTCTGAACAAGGAAGGGGAAACTGTACAGTTCACAAATGTTGTCTACTTCAAACTCAAATGCCATCAGCATGGAAGATAAAGTCAAGGGAGGCAGCAGGACTGGGAAGGTAGGTTCAGCTTTTCTGGCTTTGTAGCTCCTAGACTTCATTGAGCTACTTTGTGTCTGTTAAGGAAGAGGATCCCAGAGAGGTATAAAGCTTAGGAATGCAGGAATGACTGGGTAAAATTACATCAGCGACAAGGAGAGACTTTCAACTTCCGGCAGACTATCAAGTCCTTCTAGCCTTCCAGGAAAGGCAGTTACATTTTCTGGCCATCGAGAAGTCTAGGCTCATTAACTAATTATGGATGATACTTAATTGGACAAAGTTTTTTGTTTTGTTTTGTTTTGTTGCTAGTAAATGGCATTCCTTACAGAGTCAACAGCCATAATTAAGCAAAATGTACACAATGAGGTGTTTTTTTTTTCTTTCTATTGTTTTCAAAACATATAGAGAGAGTTTTCAAACATTGACTAAAAGGAACTATTTTCAGGGAAAGACTTCAGAGATTTGTGGTAGTTTGTGAAGGGAGAATTGGGGACTGCCCAGCAGTGTCAAAGCCTCTGGGTCCTTTTAATCTGACTCATAACCATAGGCCTCTGAGCCCAAGTGAAACTGACTTATGTGACCCATCCACCTGGTCATCCATGTTTACTAAGGCATTGGGCTGGGTGATCTGGAGTGACAATGGAGATGAATCTGATTTATGACATTTAGTCTTCCAAGTCAAATGTGCCCTGCGTAAGCCTGCCCTACATTAGACACTCAGGGTGACACAGCTACCTACTCAACCTCACAGCCTTTACATAAATGAGTTAAAATCAAGTCTACATGTCTGTAGATTGCATGTTCTTAGCAGATTTTCACCTTCAATTTTATTAAAAGTCTTTATGGGAAAAAACTGCAACTTTTTATCTTCTGGCATGAATTAATTCTTTGCTCTTAACTTTTATGCTCCCTGGAATTGTAAGTCTGGCATTGAAAGGGTCTCAAGAAGCTTGTAAAATCAGGTAGTAAAAGGCTAAGCTAGAAAGACAATGTGTAGCAGCCATAGCAGTCCTGGGTGTCTACTCGAAGGACTCCATATCCTTCAGGAGAGATTCTTGAACAATCCCTGTTTATTGCTGCTCTCTTCATGATCAAAAGAGAATGGAACTGGCCTAGATGTCCATTAACTGATAAACAGATAATGAAAATGTGGTACCTATACATAAAAAAATAAAATCATGAAATTTGCAGGAAGACTGGGAAGCATCGCATTGATTCTAGCCAACCTCAAAACAATGAAAGCAGCATGCTCTTGTTCTCTGGGCCTTTAATATATGCATATACATTCCCAAATGGCTGTAAGTGTGGGTAAAACCTGAAAGTCTAGGAGGGCACCAATCTTGTGTAAAGAAAATGGTAATGAAGTGGGAGATGCAGAAAGATTCATTTGACATGGAAGTAGAAAGGAGACAGGAGGGCCAGGAGGTGGAGTTCAGGGGGTACTGATACACTTGATTTGCAAACACCATTATGATAATAACACCTCATACACTAATTTTATACATTTAAAAATAAGGTTTGTCTTTATCTTTGATTTCTATTTTTAAATGCCAGCTGCACCTGCACAAATATTAGCTGTGGCTGCTGTAATGCACATTGATAAACAATGAAAACTTTATTAAAAATGTCAGCAGAGACATACAGATCATAAATCAGAATAGAAAGATCTCACCCACAAAAAAGAAAGGGAAGTCTTTGAGGGAACAGCCCCAGTGATGCAAATAGACTCTTCCAGCCACACTGTCTCCTGGTGGAGGCTTTCTCCTTAAATGGCTGGAGAGAAGCTCTCATCCTTATCTGTATTCACTTTACCTTTTATTTTATTCCTGGGAAAAAGAAATGGCAGAGGAGAAGCTCAAACAGATTAGCCTGTGAGTACTGGATGCAGGATATTACATCATAACTGTCTCTGAGCACTCTCCCACAACTGACCTGTTTATATTACCAGGCAGGGTCAATTTCCATTCTGGGGACTCTTTTGATGTTGCTGAATAGTAATGCTTCCCCAGAATGCTGGCTTTAGAATTACAGCAATTGAGCCATTCAGCTTCTATGATGCAAGCTTTCTGCAACTAGATAGGATTCTATGCATGGATTCCATTGAGCCACACAGCTTGGCCTGATCAAAGGATTTGCTAGAGCCATCAGAAAATGATGCTTTAAATAATAGAGTCATGGTAAAACCATTTTCATTCCAGTTTGTAAGGCTGCATGTGAGCCTGTATGCACATGTAGGCACACACTCGCAAAGCCACAACATTGATTCTGTTGAAACTCCGAGTGATTAGGCATCAAAATGTTGCAATTGGGCCATTTTCATGACAATTGCCCCAAAACAAAGAGAGAGCTGTAGAGCTTCATAAAATACCATAGGAATTGTCATGGCTTTGGTGTGAGCCACACAGTAGCTACATTCCAATTTCAGCATCAGTGGTGCCTGCAGAAGTGTTTTTAACCTAATCCTCTAATGCCTTACTTCTTTATTTTAACTGATAAGTGAAAAGACTCCAAAATTTTCATGTAATTTGGGAATGCCATATTTTGTAAAATTGAAATGACCATTAACCTTACAATTGTTTTACAGCAGAATAAATTTATAAACAACAATAACAATGAAAAATGAATAAAACACAGTATTTTACAGTAAATGTGTATTTTCTCAGGCAAATCTTCACAGCATCAACATGAAGTAAATAAACTATACAGTTCTGACTCTGTGGAGAAAGAGTCTGAAAGAGATAAAATGTGCAGAGAAGAGAAAATTGTCAGTCATTCACCTGAGCAAATTCCCTTTCAGATAAGCCAAATGAACAGGTCAGAGTTTTCTGCTGAGGCCATACCTTGAGAAAGTAAGTTTGTTTAGGGTTGTTTTAACATTCATTTATTTTTGAGTATGGGTTTATGTTCACATGTGAGGGAAGGCATGTGGTGGTCAAAGGACAACCTCCATCATTGGCCCTCAGCGACTACCTATAACTTCTACATGGAATCTGGTGAACTGAACTCAGGTCAGCAGACGTGTGTGGCAAGCATTTTTATATGCTGAGCCAGGAACCCAGCCCGGGTGTGTATTTTTAAAGGGGAGGTAGTTAATCTCCCTAATATTTGGTAGTGATTAATAAATTGACAGGGTATAGACTCACCCAGGAGACAAGCATTTATGTGTGTTTGTGGAATTTTTAGACCAGGTTGTTAAAGGTAGTTAATGTTTACTGTAAATTTGAGTAACACCAGTCCAGGAGCTGGGATTTTTTTTTTTTTTTTTAAGATTTTTTTATTTATTATATATAAGTACACTGTAGCTGTCTTCAGACACTCCAGAAGAGGGCGTCAGATTTCAATGCGGATGGTTGTGAGCCACCATGTGGTTGCTGGGATCTGAACTCCAGAGCTTTGGAAAAGCAGTCAGTGCTCTTGCCTCAGAGCCATCTCTCCAGCCCCAGGAGCTGGGATCTTAAATTAAAAAATCCGGGTAAATTGCAGCATGAGAAATGTACCAATACAATGACCATTGAATCTTTCAACCTCAGAAATGGAAGACTACTCATGTGCTGAACAGTTGAGTTCCCAACTCCTAGATCAGGAATTTAGAAGCCAGTATCCATAGCCACCATCCATACCACCACCTATGGCACCAGAAGTGGGCAAGTCACGCGTCAGCCTGATCAGACTTAGAGAGTGACAGAGCACTTCCTCAGAAGGTTTTATCCATACCAGGAATCATAACATTATTTTCATTGCTAAAATATAACTGTAATTTTTCTATTGTAATGAATTGTACTATAAATATCTGTGTTTTCTGATGACCTTCAGGAACCCCTGTGAAGGGGTTGTTCAATTCCCACACACCCCAAAGGACCCATGGGTCAAGAACCATTGCTTTAGACCTAAAAGCACTCTTAAATTATTCAAAGAATAGTATTCATGTTTTCCCTAGCCTCCATCAAGTTGAGCTTCCTTCATTCCTCAGCGGTCTATCTCATTAGTGTGTTATCCCAATCCTTGGCTGCTAGTGCCTACTCTCCATTCCCCCAACACACACAGACACACAGACACATACACATACACAGACACACACAGACACACACAGACACACATATACACACAAACGCACAAACACACACACACACACACACTCAGACACATACACACACACACACACACACATACACACACACACACACACACACACACACATACGCTAACCAAGGCTAGCTTAACTGTGGATGTACATTGGGTCTCCACTTTGATTTCTCATCAGTGTATAAGATCAGTCTTCAGATTTACTAAGAAGAGGCATGGCGTCAGCTCTCCTTGCCTGTGATTATCTACCTGGAACCCAGGTGTCAGGCAGCTTCTATTCATCCCTCCTTCTTCCACTGAAGGCTTCATGGCTACTTCCTCTGTTTCTACCAGAAAGGTCTTTGACATTCAGATGGAGACAAGTCATGAATTATTTAAATTTTATTTAAATGCCTTTCTGGAGTTTAATCTTCTCTAGCCAGCTGGGCACCAAATGTTTGATAGCTTCGGTTTTATACTGGCAGGTGAACCAGACAGAGTCTTTCAAAGGAAATACTGACTCAAAAAGCTTAATCACTGAAATTATAATTTGTTCCCTCTAGGGCAAGAAGGCACTGAATTAAAGACATTTTCTTCCCAGAAAAGTAAGGGATTCTTTATATATAGCAGTGGTCCGAGGGTTCAAATTGGTTAGATTTTTTTGTAATGTTTGATTCCATTTTTAAGCAGTAGTAAAACGTACTAATATTACTATCTGGTCATCTTGCTTATGGCACATCTGTGTGTCAAAATTTTCTGTATAAAATGGGTATAACATTGATGTAACCAGGTATGCTCATGACAGAACATAAACATCGCAGTACCATTATCATAGTAAATCCACTCATCTTTTCTTTTTTATTATTATTATTATTTTCTTTATTTACATTTCAAATGCTATCCCAAAAGTTTCCTATACCCCTCCCCCCACCCCTGCTCCCCTACCCACCCACTCCCACTACTTGGCCCAGGTCTTGCCTTGTGCTGGCTCATATAAAGTTTGCAAGACCAAGGGGCCCAGATTAGGCCATCTTCTGCTACATATGCAGCTAGCCACTCATCTTTTCTTATCCACAGCAAGGCATACATGAAGGCAGGGAAGAAAGGCCTGGACCTTCTACAATATCAGGTCCTTCTTTAGAAAATAAATAAATAAAATTACAAGAAAACAGAAATGATGTCTACTGGAGGTGAGGAAGATTACCAAAAAGACCTGACCAGAAGGGACACATGTTGGCAGCAGAGAAGAGAGGTGAATAGAAGCAATGATGATGATACATATATGTGCCATAATGGAATCCCATGCTTTGTATGTTTGCTTTAATAACTATAATCATTATCATCTTCACCACCATCACCATCTTCACCACCATCACCATCATCACCACCACCACCAATCATCATCAAGAGTGGATCATGAAGTTTTCAGAATTCTTCAGAAAAACAGAAGCAAAACAGTGTGTGGGTATATTAAGCTGGCTCACATGATCCCACAGGCCCAGATATTGAATGGTATCCTTGCAAGGCAACAGTATAACTCAGTTCAAAAGCCAGAGACACTAATGATAATTCCTTCAGTGGAAACAGCCAAAAGACAAACAACCTAGTAAAAAGGACACAGAGAAAAACCCCTTTCTCTACTCCTCCATTTCCTCAGTCCAGACTCCAACTTTAGTACTAGCCTTCCAAAACCAGTGCTCCACTTCTGAGATGTTACTCAAGGACACTCTGAGGAGATGGTTCTATCCTCTAAGCATCCCACAATTTAGTGAAAATCAAACTCATACAAGTGGATTTTCAAAACTCATAGTAATAATGAATTTAAAGAAAAAGAGACTACACACAGGATGCAAATATCACAGAGCATGCTTTACTGTTTTGAATTGGTTATATTTGAATTATATATTAGAAATTATAATAAAACTCAAATATGGAAAGAAAGCAAATAAGCACTGGAGTTAAAAAAAATCATTTTGATTTACTTGGAGAAGGAAATTATCATTTTATTTAAGATCATATCCTAGGCAGCAACTGACCAAGGGGAAGGGATGAATTCTGAGAATCTATAAGGAATGGGCTTCTGAATTGTTTGATAATCTAACCACCTGAAAGCTGAGCTATCTGATTGATACGGTCTAGGGTCCTGAAATAACATCATCTAGGGGTCTTTAGGGATTCATTTTCTCTGCAAGTCACAGGCAACATCTGAAAAGCAATATGTAGGATCAGAGAAATTTCAACCACCGCACACACACAGAACCATCAAGTGAAGCTGTTCACTGGGGTGAGAGAACAAATACATGCAGCAGACATACAGAGAAGAAGACTCTTTCCAAAGCAGAAGGGGGCCTTGGAAAACTGAAACCTAGTGGTCTCTTCTGGAGGTTGGTGTCTTTAAGCCTCTGAAGGGCTTCTATCACCCTACTTTAGGGTTAGTCAGTTTGAAGGAAGTCAGAATGGTAGATTGACCCAGAAGTGTTCTGTGACACATTGGAGCAGACCTGACTTTGTTGAGCAGCCGAGGTCTGCTGGTGGGAGACAAAAGCCTACAAAGTTGTTATTTTAAGCTGCCAGGCATTTCTCAAGTCAGGAGGGTGAGGAAGAAGCTGGCCATCTTGGAAATTTGCCACCTTTATTACCTGGCCATGGCTCCCTCCTCCCTGTCTGACTGACAGGGAGTCTGTGTAACTCCTAGTCTTCCATTACCACATTGATATACTTTTCTTAATTATTGCTGAGTTCTCACTTACATAATAAAAATATCTTCCTAATGCTTATATTTCATGTTGTACAAGCTCACTGTCAATTTTCAGCTATTTCAAAACTGTACAAACTACATTATTAAGATCGTCCTAGGATCCGATCATTTCTTTGTAACTGGGTAGCAGAGAGGACAGAAGCACTGGCTTACATGTCCATGTCTATTTCTTGTCCAGAACTGTGCAGACCAGTGTCTCACTCCACAACTGCTATTCTTTCCTCTCCCTGAGGACTGTCGATCTAGGTGCTTGGAGTGGCGTGTAGAGCTGAGCTCTCAACCAGCACAGCCTTTTATTCTGAACTTTACTTTATGCCACTGGTTGAGACAGCCTAGTGGGACATTGTATTGTTGGAAACTATTTCCAAGTCCAGCTAAGGACTGTCAAAGGAGAGTATTGCCAGCATTATGTGTGACGTGTGTGTGTGTGTGTGTGTGTGTGTGTGTGTGTGCCTTATGTGTGTCTTTGTATGTATGTATGTATGTATGTATGTATGTATGTATATGTGTGTGTGCATGTGTGTGGATCACTTCCCTCCATCCCACAGGTTATTTGGTAATTTTCCCACCCTAGTCAGTGTACAAGGTCCCCGGTCCCTGGCCACCCTCTACTGGTTCCAGAGACAGGGTAATCCACGGTCTTTATGGCTGGCCTCCTCACTGACTCCTCATTTTAGGATGCTTTCCCTTAAGTGACATTTTCCTCTCTCCTCTGAGTTGGTTCCTTTTCTCACTGCTTTGAAATCCTAGGCCCGTGTGAAACATTCTCCTCTTCTTAGCTCAGGTGCTAGCCTGAGCTCAGCCCCCAAGTTAACCTCATAACAACCTGATGATCTGGCCTGCCTACATGTAGATCTGGCAACTATACTTGTCCTTGGGACACCAGAACGATCACGTGTCTATCTTCTACTCACCCAGTGGGTACCTTGTCTTCAACCATGTCTCCAGGCTCCCCACTGGGATGTCTCCTGGAGAACCTCAAGCCCCTAAAACTAGTGCCTGACTTAAAGGCCTCCAAACTTTTGCAATCAAGTCTGGTATTTAGATAATGATTCCAAGTGGCTGCCTAAATGATCCTATCATTTTAAAGAATCTTTGTACTTAACTGTCATCCAAAAAAATGCAAGAAGGTTCTCTGTGTCTAGGACTTTTCTCATCTCCACTCCAAACCTTCTCTTTTCTCTCTTCCCATTCCCCAACTAAGCTCTTATTCGCTATGAAATCTCAAGCAGAAGAAACTTCTACTATTTTAGATCTAGCTAAGGAATTTTCCTGTCACTGTCCCCAACCTGCCTCTACAATCTCTCCTACTTCCCCAGTCTCCTCAGATTCCTCTTCTCACCAGACCTCTCCAGAGTATCCTTGCTCAGCATCTCCAGACTCCTTCCCTCTCGTGACAACTACTGGCTTCTCTTTCCATCCTACACTGGCACCTACTTTCAGCCCTCCAACCACTCCATCTTAATCTACAGCCAACTCTTCCCTCCCCCTTCATTCCTCTGCTACCCAACCTAACCTAGCTTCGGTTCTTCATTTAATGGAAGTCACTGGGGTAGATGATCTGATTAGGGTACATATCCCCTTTTTGCTAAATGAGTTTTCCCACATAGTAAAAAGACTGGGGTCTTATACCTCTAACTCCTCTGCTTTTATTAAAGAATTTCAGCATATCACTCAATCTTATAGTTTGACTTTCCATGATGTTCATATGATTCTCAGTAATAATTTACTCCATGAGGAGTACAGGTGAGATTGGGAACAGGCTAGAATACATGCAGACAAAGTGCATCAAATCAACTCACCATACATGATCAGGTCTAAGGCAGTACCTCACCCATTCCTTTTTGGTAGTGCCAGTGTGTCATGTACCCTTATTGGCAAAGGATCTTCTAGCTAAAGTGGGAGCCTCTATTTCTTTTGCTCCCCCATTTGCCTAAACACAAACTCACCATCAGTCCCTCTCTTCCTCCTCCTAGCCACCCAATCTACTAATTATAACATGCCATTTTCTTTGTCAGCCTCTTATGTAGACCCCCAAGTCTAGGATGTCCAGAAACCCTCTTGCTAAACACCATTCTCCTGTTGACATCCAATAACAAAATCCTACCAGGTACAGCACACAAGCTTCCTGTTTCTCTCCAGAGTCTCAAGAGACCTAAGCCTATCATCTCTGACCTCCTAAGGAAAAACTCCTCTGTCCTTCCTCTCCCCCCTTAATACCCTTATACTAGCAGTTAAGAAATCTAGTGGAACCTATCACCTGGTTCAAGACCTCAGGCTCATGAAGTGGTTCCTTTCCATCCTGTTGTAGCTAATCCTTACACACTTCTTTCCACTATTCCCTTGGGAATTTCTCATTTCTCGGTTCTAGATCACAAAGATGTATCCTTCTCTATCCCTCTAGATGCCCTCTTACAAGAATATTTGTGCATTTACTTGGACTGATCCTGACACACAATTTCTACCCATTTTCCCCAGACTGTTCTACATCAGGGATTGGGGGACAGCCCACACCTATTTTGCCAGGCCCTGGTTTCCAAATTACTCTCTTTGTTTCTACCTAAGTCTAAGATTGTCCATTACGTAGATGATATTCTTCTCTGCAGTCCCTCTCTAGAAATTAGCCAAGCTGATATCTCTGCTCTCATAAGCTTCCTGTCTAGTCGAGGCCACAGAGTCTCACTTTCTAAAATCCAACTGTATACTCCTCAGATCACCTATTTGGGACTAACAATTATTCCAGCTCACAAGGCCATTACCTTAGATTTGAAGAATCTGATTTAGTCTCAAGGAGTTCCTTCTACAAAGAATGAAATTTTATCATTCCTAGGAATGGATAGTTTTTTTTTACATTCCTGGGTTCCTTCCTTCCTACCCCCTTTCCTGCCCCTTATATGAATCAGCATTAGGCTCCACCCATGAACCACTTCTCAAACCAAGCCTCTTCAAAGGCTCCAACAGGCTCTCCTCAGCCTTACACCTCCCTAACCTGACCCATCCGTTCTCCTTCTGTGTAACTGACTAAAACAGAATTGCCCTTGGAGTCCTATGCCACAAACTGGGACCTCTTCTGCACCCATAGCATACTTCTAAAAATAACTAGACCTAAGCATTCAGAGTTGGGCAACTTGTATATGTACTTTAGCAGCCACTGAACTCCTTATTCAAGAGTTGAAAAAACTAACTTTTGTGTTGCCCATCACCATCTTCTCTTCTCATAACCTATCATGACTCTGTTTCCTTTTTCTGTCAGTAGACATGTTTTTCTCATGATTACCTGACAATATCCTCATAAAAATTGATGTAAATTTCCTGTAGAAGTAAAATTGTTGGCGCTAGAGAGATAGTTTAGAAGTTAAGAGTAGTGGCTGCTTTTGCAGAGGACCAGGGTTCAGTTTCCAGCAACCACATGGCTCACACTCATCTGTAACTACAGGTCTAGAAGATATAATGCCCTTTTCTAGCCTCCTTGGGTACCAGGCATGCACATGGTACACATACACATGCATGCAAAAAATGTACATATAGCAAAAAGATAATTCAACACTCAATTTTAAAGCCTGTTGTATAATTACTTTTCTGTTGCTATAAGGAAACACCATGGCTAAGGCAATTATGGAAGAAAGTTTGTAGTTCTGGATAGATAACAACCCGGGATGATGGAGCAGAAGCAGCAACAACAGGATGCTAAGAGCAGACACTCAGCGTTCACATCTCAAACCACAGGCCCAGCTCAGAACCGAGAAAATTAACTAAAAATGGCTCAAGTCTTTAAACTTTCAAAGCCTGCCTACTGTGACAAATGCCTTTTAAAAGGCCACATTTCCTGAAATTCCCAAACATATTGAAGCAAAAGCCTGGAGTACACAAACTTTCCTGAACATTAACTAATTCAACATTATACCTTAAAAATCCTTTGGAAGTTAACACTGCAACCGCCACAGTGCAGGCACTGACCACTTACTAATGAAAGGTCCTGAGAGATTCACACAGTGTTCTCCTCTCTTTGAAGCATGAAAGGGTGAATTAGTGTTCCCAGCCTGTGAAAGGAAGATAATGCTGAGCCTATCCAAACATCCATCACTTTGACCACTAGGCTACACCGTGCACTCAGCAAATGAGGGGATTCTTACATAGTTCTGTGCATTTCTGTGTACCCATCCATGACAAATGCAAAGGACTGGATAACTAATGGGAGATAAAGGCAAAAAGGAAGAAAGGGAGGAGATTCTTCAGTTTAAAAGAAATCACCAGCCTGTAAAAGAAAATAGTATGTTATATGGTTGTGACAGTGGCTGGATTGTCGTCACCAGGAAGCAGTCACAGAGACCAGTGTGTGCGCAAATATTTAGAGTTCTGATTTATATCCAAGAGGTCAGGCTGTGTCCACAGCTGTACTCATCCCTGGGTCTTTCTGCAGCCTATAAATAGCACCAGCAAGTTACAGTGATGATACAGGCAAAGCGCTCTCAGGGCTCTGAGTTCCAAGCACCCAGATTTTAGGGGGTCAGGTTTACACCACAGAGAAAGGCATCAGGCTCTGACTGATCTTGGCTGGAGTCAGGAACACCTTGAAATGACAAAAAAGTTGAAAAGCCATAATCATCAGCACTTGATTGTCACTAAATCACAAGTTTGTTTACTCCAGAGAGTCAGATTTTATGGGTTTTTTTAGAACCACTGTGATTGAGTTTTCAAGCCAGCCGCAAAATCTCTCAGAACATGGCACAACTTTGCCTAACAATCAATCTTTTTCTTCCATCATGAACCATAAAAGGCTATCCTGGGCTAGAGGGGTACCTCTGAGGTTATGGGAGTTTGATGTTGCTCTTCCAGAGGACCAGAGTTCTGTTCTACCACCCAAATAGGGTAGCTCACACCTGTATATAACAGCAACCCCAAGAGATATGGTGACTTGTTCCCCAAGACTCTGCTACTTTCACATGTGGTGTGCGTGTGTGTGTGTGTGTGTGTGTGTGTGTGTACACATGCATGCGTCCATGTGCATGTGCATGCATGCTCATACACACACACACACACACACACACACACGACACTCACTTTAATCATATATTTAAGGTGATTCTAGTGTGTTCCCTATGCTCTGAATATACATACTGTTGGGGAAGACTCTGAGATTCTAGGTTTGTTTTATATTGTTTTGTTTATCAGTTTCTTCTGCCCCAGTTGAGTGTTTGACAGAGATGTAAAGTGACAATTTGGAGATCTCCATTAGTGAGTGATGACCTTGATGCTGTTTTTAAATCTTAACTCTCATAGCACCAAAGCTAGACCACAGAGAGGATATTTTAGAAAAATATGACCTTAGAGTCTTGATGTCTTTTACAGAATTTATTTTCTACGCATTGAAGGTACTGGCTTTCACTGAGGCATTTTCATGTGTCTGTGTACTCAGTCTGTTCTTGGTTTTATTAGATGTTTTCTTCATTTACATTTCAAATGCTATCCCCAAAGCCCCCTATACCCTCCCCCACCCTGCTCCCCAAACCACCCACTCCTGCTTCTTGGCCTGCCATTCCCCTGTACTGGGGCATAGAATCTTCCCAAGACCAAGGGCCTCTCCTCCCATTGACAGCCAACTATGCCATCCTCTGCTACATATGAAACTAGAGACACAGCTCTGGGGTGGGGGGTACTGGTTAGTCCATCCAATAGATGACTGTGAGTATCCACATCTGTATTTGCCAGGCACTGGAATAGCCTCACAAGAGAGAGCTCTATCAGGGTCCTCAGTCTCTTCTTATTTGTCCCCTTTCTTTGGTGTGTCCCAACATGACTCCTTTTCCTCTCTCAGGAGTCTCCTTCTCTTCAAATAGTCAGTTCTTTGGTTTGCATGGATGTGAGAATAGAGGAAGCCTTCAACACTGCCTGTAAGAGCTGAATTGGCATAGCCAGTTTGAATGTCCCTCAAAAACTATGAACAGATCCGCCATGTGGGAGCTACGTCACTCAGGGAATATAGCAGAAGGCTTCTAAAACAGCAAGCAAAACACAGGCCTGCACGGCCATGTTTTCTACTCCACTCCTCATATTAGCTGCCAAATTGTGCCAGGTTAGGTGTTCATCGACAGATGGATGGAGAAAATATTTTTTATCCTCTTTTTGTGTGTTCCTCCGTCTGCAATTCATTCTCTGTTCTCCACTACTTGCTGATCCTCTCCCCAAGACCAGGAGGTAAGATGCCCATCTTATAAAAGTCATGTTTTTCAGAATAGCATTGTCTAATTGTGTATGTCTACTTAAATTTCAACAGTGTAACACTAGAGTAAAGTAAATTAAAAATTCAGCACCCCATTCACATTAACCAGACCTCAGAATCCCGTGACATCTCTGACTTTGTACTGTCCTAACTTTGGCAAGTTTCTCTTTGCAGAAAGTTCTCTTGGACAATGCCTCTTAAGCAATCCCCTTCAACCTGAGCTCTTGATGTAGCAACTTCACTGATTCTGACCCCAGCTCCCCTCAGTCTACATCTGTGCTTTCAAATGCACAATCATGGCTGCTACAATTGTTCAGAATCGTCTGGCAGCAGGCTCAGAGCTGGGATGAAATGCCTAGGGGCTATGAGTGAGGAAGGTGACTGAGAGAACACTCTGGCATATATGTTCCACATGTGAATTGGTTCTCACAAACCTGGATTATCTAAATAATTATAAGTCTAGGGTTAGATTATTTGCATTCTTATGGGGTGGCAAGGTCACAGGGCAAAGAACTGCATGCAGCTTCATTCTCCTAGGATGTGCCTGAGCCTGCATCATTTATAAGTTCCCCATAAATATTCATGATAGATAATATATATGTATAGATGTGTGTGTATTTACTCCACGTGCACGATTAAAATTCATTCACATTAGATTTGAAAGACTTAATGTTTATCATGCTGGAACAACTGTTGTGTGAGGAGACATGACTTTGACGAAAGGAGAATAGGGAGGGGTCCTTTCTGAGTGAGAGAGCTAAGAGAAACATGAGGACATGAATTTCTGCAGTCCTCCTTTTGAATATCACAATTGCTGGTATATAAAGAAACCAATCCATGATACTGTGGTCCCGAGTGCCTGCTCTCTCTAGAGTCTCTTGTATGACTTTTACAGGAAGATAAATGTAAATCTCTTCCACTAAGAGAGTGTATCCAAAATAGGTCACAGAAACAATTCTGCCCAAGTCTACCTCAATGTAGTAGTGGGCTTATTGAAGTTATGACAGTGTTTTGCTGAAGGGATGACTTACCTCAAGCCAGCTCCATCATCACAAACCTCACTCCAGCTTGGGTTATAACTCACAAGGTGGCACCCAGAGCTCTCAGCACCATGTATAGGCAGCACCCAAGAAGACCAGAGAGTTTATCCAGAAATTGTGACAACTTGTACAACTTCGATGAAGGCCTGTGAATCTTTTCCAAGAGAACCTGAAATGTGGAATATTTATTTCCTTACTGAGTCCCTTCCTTTCTCCAAGCAGGAACTCTTCAATGTAAAGGGAATTTATACAATGTCTCTGAAAGAAAACTGTCACTCCCATTATCCCCATTATCAGAATAAACTATACCACACATTTATCATACATTTAAATACCAGGCCATCCTTGGTCCTGTGAAGGTTCTATGCTCCAGTATAGGGAATTGCCAGGACCAGGAATGGGAGTAGGTAGGTTGGGGAGCACGGGGGGGGGGAGGGGTTTTTCGGAGGGACAACTAAGAAAAGGGATAACACTTGAAATGTAAATAAAGAAAATATCTAATAAAATATTTAAAAGTAAAAAATAAAATATAAATAAATAAATAAATAAATATCAGGCCATGAATACGAGTGTGCAAATATACATGTAAATATAGTAGCTGTTATGGGCTGGTTTTATCCATCTCAAACAGAAACCTTGCTTTAATTTACAGGAAACTATATGTGGCCTGTATGTGTGTTAAGCTTCATATGGCCATCAGATTAAGTTACTGAGATGATAACCCATAAAGGTGATAAATGCTCACCTACCCGTTTTAGGGATAAGTATGTAGAGGCTACATTTGGCATCCTTTCCAAGGTCACAGATAAAAGTATTTTCATAGCTCTGATTCAACATGAAATACTTCATTTCAAAGGAAGGAGCTGCAAAAGGATGTGTGTTGACATGTAGTGAGGGGAATCTGGTGTTGTAAATCTTGATGATTTATGTAAGCAACAGCTGCCATCGTCCAGGGAGACTTGCCTAATGTGCAAAGGCCATCCATGCCCTAAACTTGACAGTCCCTGCATACTCTGGGTTCCTGCTGTTATTTCCCAGTGGATATGTTCATCTTCCACCCCCATCTTCCTTCCAGCTCTACAACTGAGGTTGTGCCCAGTAGCAGAGCTACGCACGGAATTTTTAGATCACAGAACTCCCTGTGTACTTCCCTTAATTTCCTCAGCTTTCATTTTCTCAGCTCTGGAATGAGGCACGGACAGTTACCCAGGCAAGAAACCAAGCCCAGGACCAGCCCTGCCTTCAGATAAGATTATTCACAAAGACAAAAGCCTGGATCATTTAACAAATTCGAGTACAAGAAGGCAGCCCAGGCTGGCTGGGCCAGGGAAAATAGATTGTAGTGTCAACTTAATCAATGGCTCATCACTGCGCTTTTTCAGTGCTTGAACCTTATTAGGACTGAGGCTGCACTGCCTGGATGAAAATCAATCTGGAATTTTTCAAACAGCTCCAAACTGTAGAAATACAATTGCAAATAATTTCTTGAGTTTCCTGAGCTAAGTGAGCCTGGTACACAGGTATGCATCTGATTTGAGTACAGAAGCATAAAAATGTGATAGAAAGAAGTGGAAGCTAAGGTTCCAAATCCAGGGCATTTTGATTAAACTCCATGTCTGTGCCCCATGGTAAAGATACAGTGACCAGATAGTACAAGATGAATGCTGGGCTCTCTTAACACAAAGACTGATTATAGTTAAGACTGGAATTAGAGATCCTACAGAAAGCCACTGAGTTTATGTCTGGCATCTAGAAATTGTTCCAAGAATGGCATGGATTATCAGGACAGAGGGAGAGAGAGAGA
>NC_034599.1:11985227-11993916 GCF_900095145.1 Mus pahari | reverse complement strand
AGAGAGAGAGAGAGAGAGAGAGAGAGAGAGAGAGAGAGAGAAAATGATACTGCCAGATGGCATAATGCAGAAAGGGGCTGAGGGGATCGGATTGTAGGGAGCCTCACAGTGCCTATGTGTAGATTCTGCAGATGCAACTATATGACAATAGAAACCCCACAATGCTGGTACTGGAATAAGAGATATTGAAGTTAAAAGACACAGAGAACAGGAAAAAATACTTACAGGACCATGGGGGAGAGAGAGAGACCATAATTTTAAAAACATGACCTCTAAAAATCAATGGATATCTGGGTTAAATTCTGGCTCCACCATTTACTATAAGGCTCGGTATGAGGCATTTAACCTCCCTGAGACCCAATTTCACAGCCATTGACAATTACAATCCTTCCCGCCCCTGGGGCTTGTTGAAAAGATAAACTGAAACAATTAAATGCTAAGCAGCATCTTCGGTACATAATATGCAGTCACAATTGGTAATAGATGATAGTATCATGGCAAGTGGGAAGGAAAAATAGTATTTTGGTGAATGTTGTTGTTGCGTTAGGTTATACATCACTCAAAATATGTGTTGCGGTCCTAACAGATAATATTTGCTGACGTGGAACTACCTACAAATAAGTTAGTGTGAGGCGATTAGGGTAGGCTTCATCCAGCACAACCATTTCCTCAAAAGTGGAAAAGAAATGGAAAGAGCTGTGCAAAGAAAAGCAGCTTCAGAGGTGGTGAGAGGAGGAGACTAGTGAGATAGACTGAAGATGTACAGCTCCAAACTAGGGAGCAATTTGAGGTATCAAGGCTTGGAGGAGGTCATGTGTTGACTTCAGACTTCCAATCTCCAGAAATGAGAACAGATACACTTCATTGACCACATAAAAATAAAATTCCCATAGTCCTTACCCAAGAAAAGTAGGTTCAATCAGCCAGGCTTTTTATTAACTGATAGACAAGGCAAGTAGGAGGGGCTTCATTTAGAAAAACATTAAAACTTGAAGACAGACTGCACAGCTTTGGATGCTGTAAGTTTGTGGAAGACATTGGTATTCGTAATAATGATATATTATACTCTTTATTAATTAGCTCTGGGTATTGTATCAAATCACTATTGACTGGGTAATTTAAAGAACAGAAGTTACTCTTTCAGTGGTTCAAGAATCTAGACATTGGATATCTGGTAGAATCTAGTGAGACGATTTCTCCTGGGTTGCAGGCAGCTTCCAGTTTGTTGTGTTGCCTCTCTTCAGACTGTGAGTAAAGGTGAGAAGAGAAGGTAAAGAAGACTCTTTGGTTTTAGGGCAAAGCATTAATCCTACAGCATTATGACATCATCTGACCTCAGCCACCTCCCATAACCTTTCCCCAAAAGCTTCCCTCTTGTGTCAAGGTTTCAACCAGCTCATGGTGTGGGGAAGAGAACACATTCAGTTTCTAACATCAGTGCCAAGCAAGCAAGCTATACATTTCTCACAAATAGATCGTGAGATACAGTTGACACAAAATTAAATTTTTGAAAGAAGAGCCAGAGTGTGCCAAGGATGACAGGGAGATTGATGTGGCCCTCAACATCTTAAAGATTATAAGTGTTAGAATTGTAAGAGGACATCATAAAATAATGTGTTGAACCAGTACCTGAGATAGTTTTGAGGGCAAGAGAGTTTGGGGGATCTCTCTACAGGAGGGGTTTGTGTTACTGTTAGAAGCTGAGCCTCTTCTTAATTCCTGGCCAAGTGAAATGGACTGCCACCCAGATGGCTGGTGTTTGATAAATACTTCTGGTAACAGAAGAAGAAATAAAGAACCATAGCAGTATTAAACAGGACACACAACACCTCTCTATGTTGTTACATTCTTAGATGAAGTTGATATATTGAGAACAGCACCAAAAGAAACACATTGAACTGAAATATTAAGGATTATCTCAGTATTTCCTTTGGTATGAATCATTTAGATAAGTCAATTTTGGCAGTAATGTGGGTATCTCCCAGCTATTGGCTCTAGAAATGAGACTCTGGTGTCTGGTTATTGCATGCTGCCTTCAGAGAATTCCTGGTCTGACCTGGTTGCTGGGAAGATTTCATCCCTCTGCTTAAGGTAGAAATTCCTTCCAAAAAAATGTAATAATTCAAATAGCAGACAGAGAATGAATACTTGCTGAATTGAAAATCTACATTACTATAGATTCTCCAGTGAATTTCATTTATTTATTCAAAAATATGTTTCAGGCCAGGACACAAGTAATGATATATTCAGATATCAATGTCTAGATCTAAAGAAATATATATGCATAAACTTTTTAAATACTAAAATCTATTTCTCCCGAGAACTTTCTTAAAACCTCTTGAAACTTCTGAACCTGAGTGTTTTGTGGTCACAATGTCAAGTGACAAAGCTCTGTGGGACAGAGTTCCGCCCAAAGCTTTTAGTGCTTGGCTTGCTCTTCTGTACTGCATGGTTATTGGAGCTGACAAACCCCAAAATAGCTTTATAACATACAGCCTCTCTATTCCCCTTAGACTTTAGAAAGTGTTAAAGTTTGTGCTTCATTTCCATTGTGGGAGGAAGTGAGTACATTTGTAACCCTCTCTAAATTGAACCCATCCCTGTTTCCAGGCCAGGTTCAAAAAGGTTCCACCTTTTCTAAAGAGACATGGAAGCTTAAGTATATGAAGAGAATGTTGATCCAAGTCTCACCTCTATTCTGCCTTATACTGTTCCCAAAGAATTATAGAATGTGAAAGTAGACACAGAATCAGCTTAACACAACCTCTTTAATTTGCAGATTGGAAAATTCGGGCCTGGATGGGTAACAGCCACTATCATGTACCTAAAAGCTAGTGGGGTTGACAATGTAATCCAGGTCTCCTTCCTTAAGATTAGAATCCATTGCCTAATTTTCCAGCCCAACCCTTATCACACATTTGTTCATAGATGTGGGTACTGTGGTCTCTCTTCAATGAATAATGCTGGCTCCTCTCTGTCGAGGTGAGAGACAAGAAAATTTGTTCAAAGCTGGGCCAGATAGTCAGCACTTCAAATTCTGAGGTCCACATACACACAGAGCAGCTAGTCAGCCCGGCTGCCAAAGCATCTATAGGCTAGATGCAAGTAAATTCTTCCTATAAAGCTTAGGGAAGCTTGGTCTTACAAACTTTATATGCCCCAGTACAGTGGAACGCCAGGGCCAAAAAGTGGGAATAGGTGGGTAGGGGAACAGGGCGGGGGAAAGGTAAAGAGGACTTTGGGGATAGCATTTTATATGTAAATGAAGAAAATATCTAGTAAAAAGAAAAGCTTAGGGAAGGAGATTGAGAGCCACAGCTAAGCATGGGATCACTCCCTGCTTGCCTTGGTCTAGCTTTGTCTTTGCTGGTCCTGACCTAGCAGTCCATTCCCTATGATGCTCAGCATTGTAGGTGTATTCTCTTGCAGTCCTTTGTATACGAATAATATACTTTATATACATCCATTTAAGTGAAAACTACTGAACTTCCAGTTTGTGGAAGGGCAAGGCAGTAAAAGTAGCTGTGGCAATTACAATATCTGCCAGGTACTTCCCTGTCCAAGGCACTCATTAATGCACTGTAACTCTAGAAAGGCTTGGAGCTGGGACTGACTGATGCAGGAATCCTCTCCGTTTTACCCACTTTTACTTTCTTGATTCATAGTGGTTCATGTCCACCTAGCTAGCTGTGAATGAGATCCTGGATCAAAGAAACAGCATAAAATTAAGATGACGGGCCAATGAATATATCTATAAAAAATTTAAAGTCAAAGTGTAGACTATATATATATATATATATATATATATATATATATATATATATATGTGTGTGTGTGTGTGTCTGTCTGTCTGTCTGTCTGTCTGTCTGTCTGTCTGTCTGTCTGTCTGTGATGTTTGTGTGTGTGTTCCTATCTGTGTTGGATTTTTGTGTGTGCCCATCTGTGTTGTAGCTATAATATATCTGTGTTGCATCTATGTGGCACGTGCCTATGTTCTGCCTGTGAGTATGTGTTTTCTCTTTGTACAACTCTACATTGTGTCTATGTGACTGCTTGCTTCTATGTGTCATTTTTGCATGCGATTATTCAAATCCCTCCATTTGCAAAATTTGCTCATACACTAAGGTACTAAGACTCACAGCTCATAAAAACGAGATTTTAGGACCCTGAGTCTGAAGAATAACTCTCCTGAAAAAAAAACCAAACTGGTCTTTCACTTCACACATTAGACTTACCTACCAAGTATTCAGATATTGAACTCACTATATGTTTGATAAGTAAGAAAGATAACAACCAAGAACAACCCAGGTAGCTCCATGCAATTCTCCATCCCCATTCAGGCTTCTCATGTTCACAGTCTACCAATCTTTCAGTGTTGCTTGGAGCTTTCCTCTGGCTGCTCAGAGCCCTCAGTGAAACATACTCCCCACACAAATGTGAGCACCAGTCACTGAAGTGCAGCTGATAGATGAAGGATTCTTTTCTCCTTATAGCATACTGTACTGCTATGCCTTTCCTGTGACCATGTGTGGGGGCCCCTGAGGATTTGAGAGCTACTTGAAATTATCAATCCCAGTCTTGCTTCTCTACACTAGTGTGGTGATAGATATCCCAGTATCTCTCTGATTCTCTATGTAAGAATAACCAACACTGATGGGTTATGTGGATACCACAAAGGCATCACAGGGCTGGAGACCAGTGACCTGGGATGAAATCTATTTCAGCATCCATGGTTAGAGAACCTGGCACAGGGTCTCCTTCACCAGGTCCATCTCAGTTTCTGCCTGTGGCCCAGTTCCCAACATGCCTTTATTAAAGGGAACTGTCTGCACCCTGTTTTCTAACTTGTTAGTTCCTTGAAGAAATTCAGATCAGAATTTTCCAGGAGAGCTAGGATGCCTGACTCTGATTACCATATCCTCCAAATCCTCTCTCATTATATTGTTCTGCACAAGATTACTGATTTTATTTTTGGTGGGGGGGGGGGCATAAATGTGGAAATTAGATGTACCATTTAGCTTATCTTATAAGATGGGACTATAGTGAAAATTTTGGTTTCTTAAAAAATGCAGTTACGTTATGTGAATGTGTTTTTGTTTAATCCCAGTTGTAGGATAAGAGGCTGCTTCACAGCAGGTGATTATGACTTGCATGGTGCACTAGCAGAGGCATGATTTTTACCAGCTGAAGGGAGTTTAATTCTGGGAACTCTGGGCAGGGAGAGTCTGAAGCACTGGTGCCCCTGCTACTGTTAGCTTATCCTGCTGCTGTGTTTGCTGTTGCCTTTGCTATTGCTGGTTTGCTGGACTGCTGGATATTCTGACATTGAATATTGGACTTTCCCCAAGGAATTCTGTGCCCCTAATAAGCAGGAAGTAGCCTAAAGAGGTCTATGTCCCCCTTTCCCTCTCCTACCTAGCATTGGGGGTTTGGAAGGGATTGGGGTAGAATGAGGATTGAAAAGGAAGTAGATGTATAAAAACCCAATAAAATAGTTTTTAAAAATGGGGTCTTTAACAATTCTAAATCAAACTTGTCAGGATAAAATGGCCTCCTAGCTAGCAAGTTCTGGAAATCTACATGTCGAAATGCCACATGCCCAGCATAGGGTTATCAACACACAATGATGTCCATAGCTGGAGATCTAAACTCACATCCCCAGGCTTGTCTGTTAAGCACTTACCAACTAAGCCACCTCCCCATCTCCTTCAAATTATCCTTAACAGATCAGAGATATAATAAGATTCAGAATGAAGAAGAATAACAATAACATCTAAATTGCATACTGCTCTTGATACAGCCTAGTATTCATAATACCAAAAGCCTATAGCTTCCATACTTATACCTTATTTCAATACTTAAGTATCACCAAATCTTGCACATGATTTATATTTAAAAATTGAATATTCTCAAGTAAATAAACTTTGATTGGTGATTAGTTTCCCAGAATCTTTGTGACATACATCTAGTAATCATGTAATGCTAGTTAAGTCCACAAGAAGTAGCTGCCCTGAGATTCCTGAACAGCAAGTATGTTTTGAAGTCAGCCATGTGACCTTGCTCTCCTTCCCAACTCTCTGGCTGTCTCTGTGTTAAGCCCTCCCTTCCTGAACCCCTTAAATGAATTCTCTTTTCCTGGTTAATCTACCTGGCAGAGCATAGTAACTGACACATGCAGCTCAGTGATACTATCTATGTCAGGCCTTTAGAGTAAATGCTTTGTGATAATCTTTTGTTTGGTTCTTGTAAAAAAAACTATTAACCTCATTGTGATGAGGAACTTCAGAACAGGGATCTTAAATAACTTCCATAAATTTGTACAGGAAACTGAGTGGAAAAGCTCAAAAATTCAAAGAGCACCGGAAATTGCTGCAGACTGAGAAGTGATTCGCATTCCTTTAGAAAGAGTACAGGTGAACAGATAGTGCACAGCATCCAGAAAAGCACAGCAGTGGCTAGTGTTAGAGTGACCTGGAAGAGATAAAAGACCTATGTAAATGTCACCATTGTCACGTTGACCAAAATGCTCTACATAGGCAGTTTAAAGGAAGGAATTTTATTTTAACTCATTGTTTCTGAATTTACCATCCATGGTTATTCAGCCCTTCATGCTGGGACCAAGGATCACAAAGTCAGTCAGGGACATGTGGTGAACCAGGAATCACAGAGAAGAGGAATGAAGGCACTTACTGGCTTGTCTAGTTCATTCCTCTTAATCACTCATCACAAAGTATGGAGTCAGGATAGTCAAGGAAGATCTTCCTCCAAGAGAAACATGGCCAGTGTCTATTCTCTCTAGACAGGGCACACCAAGGACAGAATAAGAAATTAATCCATGTCAGCATATTCATTGCAGTTATTTACAGAAGTAAGTCTAACTCCTCAGCAGCTGCTCCAATAAAAAGGCCATCTTACCATGAGTGACACTTACAGTGTCACATCTCTGGAGTTTCTTGACTAAATTTAAGTCAACTCCATCAATGAGTCTCTGTTTCTTCAATACTTGTTTCTATAACCTTGAGGGATTTGTGAACCTTGTACAGAGAGAGCTCCTCCTGAGTCTGGATAAGTCTCGTTGCTTGCTGAGTCACTTGGACCTCCCTTCAGGAGGCAATGTTTAAATCCAGATGAAATACCAAATTCCTAGGTCAGTATGAATCTAGTCATGTTGCCAGTGAAGATGAACTTTCACAAGCCAACTTAGAAAAATGGGAGAATTTAAAGGAAACTATGCAGTTAGCACATGTGGAAGCTTACAACGTGATACAAGACACCACTTGTAGAAATACGACCAGAATAAGACTCATGTGAACTCTTAGAACTTTCAGTTTCAAACAGACTCAAGTGCAGGAAAGTTGTCAAATCAGGGGTTCAAGTGTAGGCAGTTGTAGTACAGTGATTTGAAGTGGAGCACAGGGTCAGAGAAGAACAAATGTCTAATGGAAGGTGGAAGCCTTCAAAAACCTGAATTTGATGTCAGGCCTGAGGAGTTTCTCAGACAGTTCTCCATAAGTCATCCTACAACTAAAGCAGAATTATGGGTAGACTAGCAAAGAAATACAACTAGAGGTGAGAGTGAGGGAGTTTCAAGGTGAGAAATGAATTTTCATTAACACATTATGCTACATCATTCATTTTTTTGTCATTTAAGAATTCTCTTGTTATCTGAATGACCATGCTCTTAAAAAAGAACTAATGGATAATAGTTTTAGAATGTGCTGGGTAAGGGTTCCTAAAAGTCTATGGAGGTGGATTTCCTCAGGAAATAGAATTTGGTGATGTGGGTGAGGCAGAAGGAAGAGGAGCAAGATGTTCTCAGATGGAGATGATCTGTCATGATGCCACAGGAAAGCTTAGAGAACAGACTGGAACACTGACTTCATGCCACTTTAGGACAGATGACCCACCTTTTAAATGTCTACACAATGTCTTTACTCAAGATTGTCTCAAAGGCAGAGGCAGGCAGATTTCTGAGTTCAAAGCCATCCTGGTCTACGAAGTGAATTCCAGGACAACCAGGGCTATACAGAGAAACCCTGTCTCAAAAAACCAAAAAAAAAAAAAAAAAAAAAAAAAAAAAAAAGATTGTCTCAAAGGAGAAAAAAAAAAGATAGATGTAAGAGAGAGAGAGAGAGAGAGAGAGAGAGAGAGAGAGAGAGAGAGAGAGGAGAGAGGGGGGGCGCAGAGAGAGACAGAGAGACAGAGAGACAGAGAGAGAGACACACACCAATCAGCATCCCCAGTAGGTGAGTTATGAATACATCAGCTGGTTTAAAGTCCTAGGTGAAGCAGTAGCAACAGCATCTACCCCAGACACTCACTCCATTACTATTTATAGGTTTTTGTTTCTAAATTTAAGTTTACTCCATCTTGATTGACTCCAAAATTTTAAATCACTTATTATGTGTTCACAATTGGAATTAGCTATTGCCTCTGCTACACTACTGAGGATCTGATGACAATTCATATATCCTACCCTCATTATCTAAGTTACTACCAAAATGTTATCTTAATTCCTATCTCAGGGCATTGTGAACCCCTGATTTTATGTATTTCATTTGGGGCATAATTATTCTATTTGTCAATTTGTAATTACTAAGTACTCAAATGCTAAGTATAATTCTTTTTATTATTATTATTTTCTTTATTTACATTTCAAATGCCATCCCAAAAGTTCCCCATACCCTCC
>NC_034599.1:11955097-11983027 GCF_900095145.1 Mus pahari | reverse complement strand
GAAAGGATATAGGTACAGAGACAAAATTTAGAGCTAAGATGAAAGGATGGACTATCCAGAGACTACCCCATTCGGGAATCCATCCCATCATCAGCCACCAAACCTAGATACTAATGCTCATGCCAACAAGATTCTGCTGAAGGGACCTTGATATTGCGGCCTCTTGTGAGGCTATGCCAGTGCCTGGCAAACACTGAAGTGGATGCTCACAGTCAGCTATTGAATGGAACACAGGGTCCCCAATGGAGGAGCTAGAGAAAGTACCCAAGTACCTGAAAGGGGCTGCAACCCTGTAAGTGGAACAACAATATGAACTAACCAGTACCCCCTGAGCTTTTGTCTCTAGCTCATATGTAGCAGAAGATGGCCTAATTGGCCATCACTGGGAATAGAGGCCTCTTGGTCTTGCAAACTTTATATGACCCAGCACAAGGGAAGGCCTGGGCCAAGTAGTGGGAGTGGGTGGGTAGGGGAGCAGGAGTGGGTGGGTAGGGGAGCAGGGGCGGTATAGCATTTGCAATGTAAATAAAGAAAATAAAAAAAAAAAAGGAAGAACGATTCTGCTGTATCCCCTGATGTAAGCATCCTCCCTTCAACCCTAAGACCTCTCATCTCAGAGATTAATCAATGTTCAGAAGGAGAAAGCATCAATTCTGTAATTGTTAATGTTAGGAGTGAAACACGTCATTTTCTCACCACCCACAAATCACACAATAATTACTCATTTAAAGTAATATATCCTTGCCTTCATTGTGGCTTCTCAAAGTTGGTGCTTTAGTTGTGACAAGAGTTTTCTGCACTTACCAGCAAGCTTGTAGGCACTGAGATGTTACCATAGATTAGAGGACTAGTGGATGCTGAATGATTGATGTGTAGTAATATCATCTTTTATGCAGAGTAAACAGTGTTTTGGGGATCCCATGAATCAGCTATCCTGTGAGATATTAGTCAGTGGGTTTGACTGGGGAACTATAGATAGGCAAAGGTGACCAGCTTGACTATTGTCAATGCCACCAAGGGTGAATTTCTATCACGATCAAATGTTTAGTTAATGAATTTTCTGTGTGTTAATCTTTTTTAAATGGTAATGCTTAATTATATAACCAATGCCCATAGCCTGTTCACGTAAGCTTAGTAAGAGCAGGATTTTCACACATTTTGGCACTGTTGCTAAGGCTCAGAGATCCTCATCAAGGGTGGCTCTTTTCATCAGCTCAAATATAGCCTTCAAGTCTGAGAACTACCTCAACTGTGAAAGCTGTTAAGAGATACAATTTTCATTGGATCACCTAAGTTCAGTCTTTTCCCCTTATCTGAGTTTTTGTATTTTTGAATATATATATAGAAAGATATAGACACCAATAGGCACTAAAGTTGTTAGTTGAGCCTTATTACCACCAAGAATACCTTGTTGCATGAAGTATCTTCACTGTCAGCTTTGCAACCCTGTTCCACAACAATGATCATATTTTCCTGATTCTGACTATTAAGTGTCATCACATGTTCTTGATTGAACACTATGATCACTGTTATTACTACTGTACAAAGTCCAGTTCTGTAGCTAGATCTCCTTCAAACCACCAAGATATCATCAGTGATGCTAGTGACTTCCTCACAAACACGTTCTTTACCATGTTGTAAATAGTGTCCTGTAGGCATTCCTGGGTAATATGCCCAGATCCTTGACTTTCTTATTCTGTAGTGTTTTTCCTCTCTCTACAGTTTGCTGCAACAATTCTCATACATTGATTGATTGATTTATCTAATATGATCTATTGCTTATTTCCAAACTCTGAAGCTTGCCCGGTGTGCAGGGTCATTTCCAAAGTACTAAATCTTGTGTCACAGAAGTGTATCTCCCAATTAGATAAGTGCTCTCACCCACCTTCTTGTTCTTCATCAACACACCATCACTAGGGGCAATTCAGAGAACTCTCCAATTCCAGCCAGAACATATTAATGCAGTTCTCGAATACGTTAGAAGATCTGGATCATACTGTATTTTGATCTGAATTATCTATTCTGGGTTCAGAGGATATGCTGTCATTTGTAAGGTATCATGAAAGGTACCTGCCTCATCTGAAATGCCTCATAGTCTTCAAGCAATGGTCCTCTAGCACGAACACAGTGTAGAGGAAGTTAGCTTTCAGGGGCCAGAGGACAATTTAGATTCAAGGCTCTGGAGGACATTCCCAGCCTCATCTCACATGTAATTTCCACTCCTCTACAGTGACCGTGCCTTAGGCATAGAGGCTTTACTTAGGTAGACAGGCTTTACTTGGGCATCAAAGTTTAACCTGGGCTGCAATTTTAAGTTTGTGAAAGGTCAATTGCCCTCTAAATCCTGTTCCTGACTCTCGTATGTGTTTTCCCATCTTCAAAAGACAGAATATTCTTTCAAAGAGGAAATCCTCTCCAGATACCTAATTCCATAAGTCCTTCCAGCATCTGTTTCCTTGTACATGTCAACCCTAAATTAGGCCGCAGCCAAGGCATCCTTTGCCATGTGTGCTAATCCAGTTCACATATCTTTGCAACTATACTATTAGATCATGCCAAAGACTATCAAGATGTGACTCACCATAGACTTAAGGGGTTGCTAGCTCTATTTAGGCAATGAAGGATCTTACTTCAGATTCTCATCCCAAGAATATCTGTGGTACCCAATACTTTGGATGTGGAAGCAAAGCCTAAAAGGTAAGTGGGAGTGCTTTCAGGAAGAACACAACTGCAGCCATTTCTAGGTTAGGGGATGAGTGAAAATGAAAATTCCACCAAATACAGACACTTTTGATTGATCATGTGGAATACATGCTATACTTGAATTAGTCACACTTTGAGAAGAGTGGGTATTCCGGTGTCATCGAAAGTCTAAAGTGGTGTTGAGTTGGAGGTGAGATGCAAACCAACAGAAGTTCTCAACTAACAGTTAGTTCTCTACTATCAGAGTATCTGTGAATTGCTATCACTCAGCCCTCTCAACGGGGAGGCAATGGGTAGCAAAATACAAAGGTAATCTGGGCTGGACCTCAGTCCCACCCACTAAACAGGATAGTGGTATCTACTCAACAAAATTTAAATTTTTCTAATTGAAGTAAAATGTAATAGTAAATTTTTATTAAAATTAAATGAGCATTTACCAATATGAAACAAGTTCCTTATCATTTATAAAATGCAGCTAGTGATTAGTGGTTTAAAGGGCCTGCTGATCAACCAGAAGACTCAAACTTGGTTCCCCAAGCCTATAAAAGCCACTTCACAACCTCCTGTAACTCCAGCTTCAGGGGAAATCTTACATCTCTGGGCTCAGTGGGCACCTCTACTTCAATGCACAAACCCACTGAGAAGTACATACAATTTACTTTCCACAAAAGACATTGCCAATGATAAGGAGATAGCTCAGCAGGTAAGAGTACTCTCTGTGAGTATGGTGTGAGAATGACACACACACACACACACACACACACACACACGCACACGCGCACACACACACACGCACGCATGTGTCAGTACAGATTGTTCTCTTGCATCTGGTCTGGTGAAGATTCTGACGGGAATTTTGGTCTTTCTGTGTCAGTGGGAGAAAAAGAAATAAGAAAAAAAAAGAGATATTATAAGAATGCAAATAAGACATTAAAGTCTTGGAGACAAAGGCATTTGGCTTCCATTATTGCTATGGACAAGTTGGGAACACTTATGAGTTTCTAAAATTTCATGTTATGCTGAATGAGAGTGAGCATTTTGTAGAACACTTAAATTTTATTCATATCCTCAAAGCAGCTGTGCTGCAAATAGAAATGAAGAGCACAGAGAGGTTGTGGGTTCCTTCGTACAGATGTGGGGCTTCTTCACTGAGACTCCCCTCTTGCCATCAAATGGCCAGACTCTGCATTTGATTAAACATTGTGGATTAAATTTCTATAAAGATAAAATGAAATAAAGTCCCCAAGAAGTAATCTTTTTCCTGAAGATACACTATATAACCTTAAAATTTTGTACTGAAATTCTGTTTGCTCGATGTTTTAGTGAAGATAAAGACCTAAGAATCATAAAGAGGTTTCACTTATATTAAACTTGAAAGGAGACCCTGCAAGGTGACTCTCCACCCTCTGCCTCTGCAATACTCACTCCTTGCAACATATATTTTGACTTTGCCTACATTGAAAGAAAGCTCTACTTTGACAAGAAAATTACAGGTAAAGTGAGGAACAGAGCAGAAATCAGAAGCCCCCTACAGTAAAGACAATGCTTGTCCCTGGAAGTCAAGAAACTTAGTTCTATTTCAGCAGCTCAGTGTGAAGGGAAGAGGCTCATGGTTATTGCTGCCCATGGTCCCACTGCAGAATCCAGGCAGCTATGATACTGAATAGTAGGGGATTCGCATGTAAGCATTCATTCCATGTATGCCTTACACTTATGGAAAGGATAAATGATTTCCTTGTCATGACAATGAATAAGTTGAGACTTACCAGCAGTAAAGTGTCACAGTTAAATAGAGAGGGGCTAAATCTAGACTAGGTGATATCAAACATAAACATGGGCACAGATTTTGCAACTAGGTTACCAGAGGCCAAACTCTGATGGCTAGTATTCTTTGTATGAAAAGTAGGTCTAGGAACTTCAGTCCACTAACATGGAAACTTGGAATAATTTTGTTGCAAATACAAGCTCCTATTGGAATTGCTCAAGTATCACAGAGCTGGTGCACGGTGAGGACCTAGCAGTCCCCACAGCTCTCCTGCTAATGTTGAAAGAAAGGTCACCTGACTCAATAGTCAGTATATTGTTCTATGGTGAACTCTGGGCTCAAATTTGGGAACTTTCACTTACTAAACTGGTTAGTTTTGGATGTATGGAAATCTCTCAGTGGGCTTATTTTTCTTATCTGGAAGGTGGAAATGAAAGTCAATGAACTGAACAGTCAATGCAAAGTAGATAATATACTATTGAGTGTTTCACATTTGAGAAACAGAAAATCCTGCCTGACTCCCTGGGCATGGACCTTCCTCTAAAGGTTATTGGTTTAGAATGCCACTTTGTAATAGAAGTAAGTGGAAAACTACTTATAGAAAATAAATAGCTCTATTATTTTTTAATTTTTTATTAGATGTTTTCTTCATTTACATTTCAAATGCTATCCCCTTTCCTAGTTTCCTCTCTGAAAATCCCCTATATCCTCACCTTCACCCTCTTCCCCAACCCAACCACTCCCACTTCCTGGCCCTGGTGTTCTCCTAAACTGGAGCATAGAATCTTCACAAGACCAAGGGCCTCTCCTCCCATTGATGGCCAACTAGGCCATCCTCTGCTACATATGGAGCTAGAAAGATGAGCTCTGGGGGTACTGGTTAGTTTATATTGTTGTTCCTCCTATAGGGTTGCAGACCCCTTCAGCTCCTTGGGTCCTTTCTCTAGCTCACCCATTATTTTTATTCACTGAGTCTATTTTCACCTTTCTCTTAATATTCCTTAATTTCAGACTGTATATTTCATTCGTGCACTCTACAGATGAGCCGAGGATAATCCAAGAATTACAGGGAGTTTCTCATACCCAATGTTTGTCCATACAGAAGTTAAGAATCTAATGGTGGTGCACATATAGGCAGTTCTTGTCATGGTCCTCTCTGCTCCTGAAATGTAGGGGAAGGAACAATGCATTCTAAGCCTCTCCCACACAAATCAGACTGTCTCTGTGATACAACCTGAAAGGGTTGAGGAAGTGTGATTTTGAGGATAACAGTATACCCCAGTTCTCCATCAATGATTATCAGTGCTACCACACACAAGCTGCTGCAACATCCCTCATGAACCTGCTCACAGAATCCAAGAAGAGTTCAGTATCTAATCTTCATCTTTCACTCTAGTTTGTTCTGTATTGTTTTCAATTCTGAGAGATGCTGGTAAGAGGTCCCTAGATCTGTCCACACAGTTATTTGTTCAAACACAGTTCTTCAAGCACCTCTGTATAGTGAACTACATTGAGGAATGAACACCCAAAGTCATCTACATCTGCGGAGTCCATATGGGACGTTGTGCAAATATTAAGACATCTTCCATTAATTTAGGATTACTTGTAAGCCTACAAAGAAGAGTGTCTGGAAATCATTAACCACTGGTCCAGAAGCCATCAGCCATAGAGCATCAGCCCTGATGCAGACATGAGTATTGACACTTTGAGTTGCAGAACTCAGCTGTAGGGTTGTAGAGCAATTCTTATGATAGTGCAGCTGAAATGTCTAGGTAGATATCATTCTAGTGAGCCATTTTATATCTACATCTACATGTTCTCAGCAGAGGGCTTGAAAAATTAAAAAAAAAGTTATGCCCCCCACCCCAATATTATATATGATTTTTGGCTTGGGCTACATTACCCACAGAACTGACTTACATCTGTGTTAGTTAGTAGTAATCAATGCCTCCTTGTTGCTGTATAGAGAAAACACATTTGTTTTAATAATTCTGGGAGATGGGTTTGGATTATTTTCCCTTGTTACAGGGAGTAAATATGTGAAGAAATGTGATGATTTATCCATGATGGCACAGCTGGAACTCTGGTTGTAATTGAGATAGTACTGAGAATACCTTCAGAAGAGAGAAGAAGACAGAATTATGCTAAAGTGAGTAAAAACCTAGCACCCCACAGAAGAGCCCTGCACATTGAGAATACTGAGATTCTAAAACATGACATTGCCTATGAGAAAAAATAGAATACAAACAACAATGCTGTGAAAACTGTACTAGAGTCATCTGTGTATAGTAACTCAGTGGGTTAAGTTGTGGACATACACACATACCCAATTGGTACTATGCCCTAGTTATCTTGAAATAAGAAAGTGTCATTGTCTGAATTTTATATAAAGATTAATTTTTAAAAACTCTCTTTAATTTTCTGAAACTTTTTGAGACACTTTAACCCTAATTATTTAAGTATTAAGTAGTATCTAACAGTGAACTCAATTAGTCATGGGCTTCTCTGTGTTAAAATGTTTAAAGATGGCCTACTCAGCCATCATTGGGAAGAGAGGCCCCTTGGTCTTGCAAACTTTATATGCCCCAGTACTGTGGAACACCAGGGCCAACAAGTGGGAGTGGGTGGGTAGGAGAGCAGGGTGGGGAGGGTATAGGGGACTTTTGGGATAGCATTTGAAATGTAAATGAAAAAAATACCTAATACAAAATTGAAAAAAAAAAACTGTTAACAATTTTTGACAAAAAAAGTTTGAATTATCGATTCAACTTCCGTATTCACTATTGATCAGTTTGTGTGTGTGTGTGTGTGTGTGTGTGTGTGTGTGTGTGTATTTGGTTCAATCTTGGTATGTTTCTAGGAATGTATTAATTTCTTCTAAGATATCTAAACTCTTGACCTAATCACTCAAGATAGTTCCCTGTGAACCTTGGTTTGTTTTTCGGAATCAATTTTGACGATTCGTCTTTCATTTATAACTTACTTAACTTTTATATCATTTTCCTTAGTCCACCTAAAGATTCTCTACTTTGTTATTCTTTTCAAAAACAGCTTGGTTTGTTTGACATGGAAAATTGGCACACTAATTTTCTGGTCTATACTCCATTTATATATGTGCTTATCTTTGTTATCTTCTTCCTATGCTAGTTCTGGTCTTCTTTTATAATTGCTCTCAATAACTTGAAACATAAAGTTGTTTAGTAAGATCCTACTTCTTTTAAAAATATTATTGGTTTTTTTTAGGATTTTTAAATAAAATATTTGATATTTTCATACATTGTATTTACATAAATTTCAAGCCTCCTTATTCCACCTTCAAATCCCCTCTGCACCCCTCCCTCTCTGAGCCACAACTCCTTCTTCTGTAAATATTATTGTCCCCATGAGATGCTAAGAAATGCAACTGGTGAAGGCACAACCCCAAGACACTGGAGAAACCAGGACTATGGGGCAAATACATGTAGCCTACTGAGCCCATTTACTGTTGAATTTATGAATGTGTGGTAGGGGTAACTACTTGTGATTGGAAAACTTATCATGGGGATCATTCCTCGAGATGTCTGATTCTCCCACAGCAGCCTTTCATTGCCTATATTTCTTCATCTACAGATGAGACCTTATGACCTTTCTCCCATTTCTGCTGGCATGTTAACTGTTGTGGTTATCATGCAGATCTTTCTTAGGCAACTATACCATTGAGATTTCAGATGCAGCACACTTATCAGGTCTAGAAGGTACTCACAACCAGCACGGATTCTGATCCTCTACCTTTTACAAGCACTCCATCCCTTCCTCTATGGTATTCTATGAACTTTAAATGTAAGACTTGTACTTGTAGATATGCCAATTGGGACAAGGCGCCTCAGGGTTACTTATTCTCTGCATTTGTAACTGCATTTCTTTATTATCCTCCAACTGATGCAAAAAGGGTCTTCTTGATGAAGGGTAAGAAATACTTCTATCTGTAGGTAAAGATAAGTATTTATAATACAATTATCAATCATATTGGTATAGTAAAGTGATAATAGTAAGTGCTCCTCTAGGGTCCATGATATCTCCAGTTATGCATAGTTGGCTAGACTTGCATTCCCTCATAATAAGTGATCCTTAAGTCTAATTAGACAGCTATTGATTACTCACATGGTATATTACTTTAGAAATTTATTGCGTCTACTTCCTTATTACAGTTACAATTTTTTTACATGTTTTCTGACTGTCTTGTAATTACTTTCTCTCTCACTTGCCATGATCCTTGAGGCTACTTTATTTTTAAAAGCAGTCTTTAATTTTTTCTCTTCACTTCTATGTATTTATTCATTGATTTTTACTGTTCTTTATCACTGTAGTATTTACATAAAACATCTGATAACTATAAAAGCACATTTTTCCAGATAGTAATTTAGTTTTGATTACACATAAAACTACACTTTTAATTCTATACTACTTGGAGATTGTTGCTGATCACACAACTTATTTTATATAATGAACTCACTAACAAATTGTTATAATGATAAATTATCACTAGAAATTTCATCTTCTCTATTTTATGCCAGAGTTAACATGAATGGAACTGAGTCAATGCCATCCTGGCCCTAGATTGTCGGGAAGCAGTATCACATCTTTAACATAGTTTATCTTAACACATGGATATCATTTCTCTTCTAGAATTTCACTAAGGATTCCCAGGTGGTTTCAAATCAAATCCTTTTTAAGTATTTGTACCTGTTGGAACTTAAACATCTTTAAAAAATTAAACCCAACAAGTATCTTTAAAAAAGAAAGAGAGAGAGAGAAAGAGAGACAGCCCCAGGGAATTCTATGAAAAGAAATTAAAATACCATTTCAAATGAAAGAATTTGAATTTACAACATTGGATATTTCAGTCTGTTCTTTTGGAGCTTGGCAGTATTACAAATGTTTTGGCTCCATTTTAAAGAAAAACACTATAGGAAATCTGATTAGATTTATGTTTGCTTGGTCATGCTTCCAGTGACCCTATTTAGAACAGGTCAGCCTTGAGGAATATTCCTTTTTAAAAAACTTAAAATTAGAATAATTCTTCCTCCTCTTTCCTCAAGTTTTTGATGTTTTTTCAGTGAGGTGCACAGTCTCTCCACATGCGATGCCTCAAGTTATACATTTTTAATTGTCTTTTGATCTTAGCATCCTGATGCCTAGGACAGTCCCTCCACCCATTCCTTATGTGTTCACTGAAATAGCCTTAGCAGCCATCTGCATCTCTGTGTGGAAGCAGGCAAAATGTCAGGCCTCCTGTGGGGTCCTCAAAGAAGAAAGCCTTGGGAGAGCCACTGGTTTCTCATCCAGACTGTATGGCTCTGGCCTGACAGTTTGTTCTGATTAATGCTTTAATACTCAGTTCTCATGGGCTTGGGGGGGGGGCCCTCTTATCAGTGAGGTTCACAAGGTAACCCTCAACATGGAGCGATTGCTTTCTCCATAGACTACAGAAAGAGGCTTTTTAGATCTGAACAAAGAACACTTTCTACCACATGTGTATGGGCAGTTTAGGTGTGGGTATGCATTGGCTGAACATGTGTTGTTGGTTGATTCTGATTGGAAAAAGAAAACAGGACAGAAAAGGAAGAAATAGGTGATACTCAAAATGTTCAATGAAAAATTTTAAAGGAGTATATAGAACAGAAGAAGAAAATAATATAATCTTGTTTTGCATGCTGAAGTTGGCACGTTTGGTGGATCTGTACTAGAAAGGAGAGGTTGGGAGATGTGAAAGGAGGGAGCTGTGGGAGTGGATGATGCCTTCCCTGCACTAGGAATGTTCTAGGCTTCTCTAGCCACTTTCTCCTCTAAGTTTCACCTTGGTCTCACAAGGTGAGTCCAAGGTGTCTCTAGCTGCATATGTAGCAGAAGATGATCTAGTCAGCCATCATTGGGAAGAGAGGCCCCTTGGTCTTGCAAACTTTATATGCCCCAGTACAGGGTAACACCAGGGCCAAGAAGGGGGAGTGGGTGGGTAGGGGAGCTGGGGGGGAGGGTATAGGGGACTTTGGGGATAGCATTTAAAATGTAAATGAAGTAAATACCTAATAAAAATTGAAACAAAACAAAACAAGGTATGCTTAACATGACCTAAATGTCAAAGCAAGGAGCAAGGAGGAAATTCAATTCCTTCCTTTCCTTCCTTAGGAAACACTTGTTGAGTGTTATGAATAGGTGATATGATTGCCATTGTCCAGTTGAGCATTCCACAGCTTGCATTTTCCAGGCCCTCCCAATAAATGAGGACAGGATTACTTGACACTGGGTGGACATGTGGCAATAGGTAGATTTGTCTTTCTGATTTGTAGGGTACCTCAGGCTAAGTATGCCTCCTTATCATGTGCAGAAGTATCTGAAGACATCCAGGAGATGACTTCAGCATGTCCTTGCAAGATGTGTGAACCTCAGTTGGTAGACCAATGAATGTGTGTCTGAGTTGATAGAAATTAACCACAAGCATTGGTCAGCACTGGGCTATGGTGGCTTCTCCATACTCTAACAGTATGAACTTCCTTTGGAAAGTCAGTGATGAGTAAATGGAAGGACCCAGGACAGAACTGGGCTCACCTTGGATATCTGCTTAGCATGATCTGTGACTGTGTGAGTCTAGGGTTCATGGCACAGTACTGTAACTAAAGTGACTTACCTCACATATAGCTCAGAAAATTAGAAGGCCATGATCAACGTGTGTGGAAGGAAGAGCTCCTGGGGGCTCTGAGGAAGGAGTATCTACCCCCAACTTCTCCCCTTAGTCATATAACCCGGGGAATATCGCAGCATGTAATCAGGACTCCTCTTTTCACCTCTAATCTTTCATTCAGACATCTGATTTTGTGTACAGTAATATTGTGTGAGGAACTACCACAATGACCTCATTAGCTTGTTTATCAAGACTTAATTTCTAAATCAGGTCACATTTATATGTATTGAGAGGATTTCAACATTTTGGGGGAGTTTCTTTTAAGAGCAACTTAGAGTCAACAGTTATAAAGTTCTACAGTTTCCCTCAGCTATAGAAAGACATTGTTTTCAAGCTATACTCATTCTTTACATGAGTCTAACCTATGAATGGTTCAAGGCAGCAGTATATAAGGCCCTGATTCAGGGAAATTCTACAGGATTAGTCTAAGTTCAAAACTCCCTAGAGCTGGGGGAGACTTCTCCTTGGCTCTGCTTGCCCTTACCTTGCAGACTTTACTGAACAGTACAACCCCCAAAATTACCTTGACAAATAACCAAATCATAGCCACATCTCATGTACCAGTTCTTTTCCAGCTTACACAATACTAACAATGCATTGATAAGATGAACCTCCCCTTCAAAGCCTTTCTTGGTGTCCCCACACATTAGTTAATGGGGAGAGAACAATTCCTGTAGAAAGGATTTGCTTCTGGTTTTGACCAGTCTCCTTTATTTCTGCACCTCCAAGATCTCAGCATGTGATAACCCTCTTCCTCTCCTTTGGATCTCTGCAGCTAGACTAAAAAGAGGATTGGGGATGTTTCCCATCTACAGCTACAACAGCCTTCTAGACACTTAACCAGTATAATCATAGTACAAATAGAAACAACAGCAATAAAAACAAATTCTATGGAAATGAGTTAAGTCCCAAAGCGTTCGGTTTCTGGCAGATGCAGAAGGAATATGAGCCCAAAGGCTTCTGATCTAAAAGGCTGGGCGCTTTCTGCCACACCACTGACTTTCAGACCAACATCACACAAACCAGTAAATTAAAAACAAACAAAAAATTCCAAGCAGTAATGTAAGATCTTGCCATATATATTAAAAGCAATATCTCAGTCATTGTCACCACCTTTCTTAAGGAAAACATCATTTTAAGTCAGAAAAATGCAAGCATTTAATCTCAAAACAGACTGTATGCACTTTTATAAATCTAAGAGGTTTAGCTTTGTGGGAAAGCAGATGAAAGCATTACTCCTGATTTTATCTGTCTCACAGTGTTTTGATTTTTAATTATTTTCAAGGATTGGAGCTGACTGAGAGGGGGAGGAGAGAGAGAGGGAGAGACAGAGAGACAGAGACAGAGAAACAGAGAGACAGAGAAGGTAGATAGAAATATGGGGACAAGGAAGGAGGAAGGATAGGGAGAGCATGGGGAAGGAGAGAAGAAGAGAGGAAGAAAGGAAAGGAGAAAAGAAGAGCAGGAGGAAGGGAAGGAGGGGGGAAGAAGAGAGGAAAGGTGGCTGAAAAGTATCCCTAATGATCTGGGTTTTATTCACACTAAAGTAGAAAATGGCCTCTCTGTGTTATTCTACTAAATATTTTCAGTGTTACAAAAGGTTTATCCAAGTTAGCTTTGATGGGATTTGATGAGGTTGCCTGGGTTCTTCAAGACACAAAGCAAAAGCTCAAGGAAATTCTATTTTATAAGTTGACTACTTTTCTCAGGTTTCAGATCTTTCAGAAGAAGAGATCTGGCAAGAGTCCAATTTCTAGTCAGAGGATTCTAGTCTGCCCTAACCATTTACAGTACAACGCCTCTTAAATTTGTGTATTTTCTACTATTGGTTACATCTGACGGGGAACTCATGTTGATAACTAGATACTTCTAAGATGCCAGCTCAGCGTCAAAATGTATGCTTCTTAGTGATCAGGTAATGAGTGCAATGAGTTAATATATTCAGTACTGCTAACAAATATGCCATCTGCAGAAATAGTAACTTATAAGCATTATGAACCGGGAGGACTTCGTAAATACCTTATAGAGGGCAGTGTGACCAACTACCCATATGTGAACTACAGCTGCCTGAGGATACCAAACCTTGTGTCTAAGGATTCTGTATTACAAAGAGAGCATTGCAGCATTATCTCAGGAAGCTCTAATTCCCTAAGTCTTTCAGATTTAGAAGTGACAGGAAGCGTTTCCTTTGAAGAACAGCGGTATTTTAAGAAGGCTGAGTGTGATTATTGAAGTGGCAATCACTCCTTACAGGCAGCTTGTCACCTTCAAAGGAAGGAAGACCTCGGAGTTCATCAGAGCTGGATTTGGATCCCAGCTTTAAAAAAAAAAAAAGAAGAAGAAGAAGAAGAAGAAGGATTCAGACGCACAACCTGAACACTGCTATCCCCGCTGTAGAAACAGAGCTGATAATGCTATCTTGCCATAAGCTTGCTGTAAAAAATAACTGACAGATGCATTCCGTGAATGATTGCTGTTGTAACTGTACTTGCAACTTCTGGGGTTATCATGAATCTTGTTGTTGTGAAAACAACTACAGTAGTAAAAAAGTGTCAGCTGTGGCATTGCCTGAAGCTTGGGAGTGCCCACCCCTGGTGTTTTAAATCTTATGTCCTCACTAGGAACATGTCATTTTACAGAAGTAGAAACTGAGTCTCAGAGTGAGAGTGGTACTTGCCCAGCCCACAGTTGCTCTACAGCTAATGTGCTATTTACTTTTCTTGTTACTGTAACAAAGTACATGATGAAAGCTACTTAGTAAAGAATTTATTTTTGAAGGGTACAATATATCCTAGTGGGGATGGCATGGCAGCAGGAATTCTAAGCAGCTAATCATACTGCAACTCCAGTTAGGAAGGAAAGAGACACAGTTTTGGGGGGCTCAGTTGTCCTTGTCTTTCTTCTGTCTGAGAGTCATACTCATGGGACGACACTTCAGGGTAGGTCTTTCAACATCAATTAACAATAGCCAAAACATCTCTCATAGACATCCCCAGAGGTTTGTCTCCTACATGACTCAAGAGCTTGTTGTGTTGACAATATTAAGATACCACAGTTAACAAGTGGTAGCGCTATATTTGTAGAACAAATAGAGACGTTTTCAAGTGACCTCTTTAGAGAATGTCTTAGAATTTCATGCTGTCCCCTGTAGTTTTCAGCATGCTGTGGCCTTGCTCAGTATTCCTACTTAATGGCACTGGCAGTAAGTTAATGTTGCTACATGCATAAGGCACTCCTATATCTTCTCAGGCTTCTCCAACTGTTGTAGTAAATATTTAATCTCAACTGTGGGTTTCTACCCTGCCTTTGATCATTCAGTTCACAGATAAAACACACAGAACTTTTGTATTTATAATAAGCCTTAAACAACACTAGAACTGGGCAGGGGTCATCCTTTTAAGCTATTAGTATCTACTTCCCTATCAATAACCCCAAATTATAACTCGCTATGTTCCATCTGGGCCACTCTCACTGGCCAGCCCTCATGGCGGTGTTTTCATGACTCACCTACCCTATGGTATCTTCCCTTCTCTCCACCTTCTCCTCTCCTCCTGGTCCTGCCTCAGACTCCAAGCCCTGGAACTGAAACTCCACCTATTTCTCTTCTTCTGCACAGCTATAGGCTGTAGACATCTTTATTCCACTTGATGGCTGTTTTTAAACTATCAAGCAAGGTGGAGAGAGGATTTTTCTCGTCCCTTGAGGCAACCAGACCCTGGAGACAAGTACTTAACATTACAACACTTAACAACCTCTACCTGAATTTCTTCCCTGGTGCATACATTTTTAATCCAAGGAGGTTGGTGCATGCAACACCCAGGTATGGTGGTAATATCATCACTGCCCCTACTGCTGGTATCTGTTGGATTAGAAGAGTTGTTCACAGACCGTATCAAAAATGTGCTTCCTAATTCTTGGTGCTTTGGGGAAATGTTGAAAACTGTAAGAGTTGGAGACTTACAGGGGGGCTTTTTTCCATCTCTTTCCTACTTGACGTAAGGACCGCACCATAACCTGTCACGCTTATGTGCTGCCAAACAGTAGGGTCAGTCAGTCATAGAAAGAAACCTTACATCTTTAAGAACCACTTGCCTTGGGCATATGGTAAAGCACTGGGGAATTTATTTCTTCAGTGCAGAAAGTGAAAGAATGTAGCTATTATTTTCAGAGCTTAGAGAGATCTAACATGTTTGACACCCGGGACTTCCAGCATTTCTCCCTCTGAACAGCACTTATGTGGATGCTTTCTAGGTCTTCCCAACATTTCTAGGTCATCCCAACTTTGAGGACTCCAAGCCTTTAAGCCAAACTCTCAAGAATTCTCAGAAATTTTGAATTCCTAAAGTATCCTAATGACTTCTCTGTTGTCCAAGTCATCCAGATCTCCTTTTTGACTTAAAGAACACTAGCCCATCCATAGGTCTCTGTTA
This sequence comes from Mus pahari, assembly GCF_900095145.1. NCBI lineage: Eukaryota > Metazoa > Chordata > Mammalia > Rodentia > Muridae > Mus > Mus pahari. Next base: position 11,967,411 of record NC_034599.1, on the reverse strand, counting down.
ACCTTTACATCTGCTTCACATTGGGCACGTTCATACCCACTGCCTTGTTTTGCTCATTTTCCGTATACTTCTGAGTTTTCTCCAGCTAAGTTATCAGGTCTTTCAGAACAGACACTGTGTAGTATATAATTCTCAATGTGCCTCTCTGAGGGTTTAAGATAGTATGTTGAATAAAACATGTATAGTTCGCTTGGGTAATTGACTATCCCCAGAGATTCAAAGTCACCTCTTTGGCCTCAGCATAATGTGTTTCCTAACATCCTGACATCAAGCTAGTTCTGGAATTTTCCAAATCATTAGAATTCTTTGCCAAACCAATCTAAGCTGTGATGGACAGGATGCATCCCTGTCTGTAACATTTCCCTGGTGCTGGGGCTTATTAAAGATTGCAGGCCTGTGAGCAGCTGCTTAACAACAAAAACAAAATTCCTCCAGGGTAACTTGATTTCTGATCTTCCTTAAAAACCATCTTATGCACAAGTGTTCAAATGAGAGCACTTTAATCACAGAATGCAAACCTCAGACTCCCAGCACTCCTTTGGCATTGGTGGGGCCAACACGATAATTGGAAACAAGTGTCTGACTTTCCCTGTGTTCAGCAGGTGAAGGGTAGACTTCAGTGTCATGAGCTCTCACTGAAGATCTACAGGCTCTCTTCCCTTGGCTCTGCATTCTAATTATCCAAGGCATATCTCCTTTATGGGAAGGTTGCTCTTTGTGAAAAGATTTTCTTGTATCGATAGAATTTACTCTGAATCATACTTTCTCACACATGGAAAAAATATATATAAACATAATGTGCACTATGTAAGTAAATATAAAATATTTAAAATTTCCCCTTTGAATGAATTTCATTATTTTATATAATATCTTATATACTATCTTAACATAATTCCATGTATATTTTAGTACTATTGATTTCTAAAAATAAACTGACATTTGAGACATCTATGATAGAGAGATATGAATGTTAGCAATCGATTGGCTCGACTTGACACAGCAGAAAGCAGGAAGATACCTTTGAAAATTCACAGGTATGTCATGAGTATGCATGGATACTGAGGCTTGATACCATTGTACTGTATTAATTTCAAAACTTTTTAAATGTAAATAAAATCTTCCCTTATCCTCCTTCTAGTCACTTCAGCCTTCGATCCCTGCAAAGCTGGACAAATAGGGAACTACATGCAAGGAATGAAACAATTACATGGCCGTTTGAAGTGAACTTGGGGATAATATCTCTTTTCTGGTTATGTTTCTGCTATGATGATCTCAGCGAATGCAGCCGAGGTGACATTAAGGGTAAACAAATGATCTTTTAATGGTCTTAACATGGAAACTCAGACAGTGAGTGACAGGGTTTTGACTTCATGGAAGTCTGTCTTCAAGAACCCCTTAGACCTCATACCGCATCTAGAAATTTTATTTTCTCCAGCACAATGGAATGTGTCACATGCAGAAGAAAGCCAAAGGTTTCCTAATTAGGAGCCAACAGTGTAGCAGTGTCTTCTTGCCTTTGACTCCTTCAGCTGACTGCCTTGCTGCTCCTCATTGTTATTATTGATAATAAGCATTTCTACACCACTGAGATATTCATGCTTTCTCAAGTCATTCTATCTATACACTGTTCCTCCCACTGCAGAAGTTGAATCAGTCATCCTGATTTTATTAACAGCACCACAAAGACCTCAAGCAAAGAAGCAAGCAACCTACTCTTTATAAAGTCTTCAAATTAGAAACCATAGTTCACATATTCATCTTCTATCACCATTCTGACATACTGAGATGAAAATGTTGACAACCAAGGAATCCAATGGCCTTTGTCTTTGGTAAATTGATTCAAAGTTTTTTTTTGTTTTTTTTTTTAATTTAGAGCTTTGTTTTCCTTGATTTTTTTTCCAGAAGAAGCGGCTATTAGCTTTTTTTTTTTTTTTCCCTGCCTTTAATTTGAATTTCTCTAAGACTGAACCAGAAACTTCCAGAGAGGTGCTAGTTCCTAGGGCTGGGGTGATGTCTCAGTCAGAAGATGCCTGGGGTTTAATTGCAGGCACATATCCCCAGCATCTTTGGAGGAAACCGAAGGAAGCTAGGAGTGGGAGAGCTGGCCCTCTCCAGAGAAGACTACAGCAACTCGGTGTCCTCTACCAAATGAGCAGGTCTTAAAACATTCATATTTGCATGGACTAGATGAATTACGCATACACACACATGCACACATATATGCAATTAACAACTATTGGAAGAAGGAGACTATGATTTTGAAGGAGAGAAGAGAGATGTATGAGAGGGTTGGCAGGGAAGAAAGGGAAGTGCTGTGACTAAATTACCTTCTCAAAAGTAAACAAAACAGAGAGGTGAGAGGGAGAGGGAGAGAAATGCTAGGCATGGCAATGTACCTTTGAAAGAATGACACCTTAGTGCTACAGAAAAGGGGACACAGACAGGCAAATTCCTGCAACTCATTGCCCAGCCAGTCTAGCTGAACTGATGAGCTTCAGGTACAGTGGCAGATGCTGTTCCAAAATATTAAGATGAAAAGCAACAGAAGAAAGACACACAATATCATCCTCTAGCCTACACACACATACACACACACACACACACACACCACACACACACACACATAAACATACAGGTATTCATACACACATACAGAAACACAGGTATTTACACAAATGTACACAAACTACAAAAAAATTAAAAAGGTACTAGTACTTGTTCAATAATTATGATTCCTGAAGTCATGTGTCTAAAGCCTAGTGCTTGGTTTATGAAAACAATTTCCTCAACATTATATTACTGCACTGGAGGGAGTCTCTACATGCTGGTAACTCAGGAGGTACAATGTCAAACTACAACACTTATCAGTCTTTTATTCCTAATAAAGCCTGATGCTAGGAGCAGAGCTAATGGCTTCTTTCTCTCACTTAAAAATGACAGGTTCTGAGGCAGGCAGATTTCTGAGTTCGAGGCCAGCCTGGTCTACAAAGTAAGTTCCAGGACAGCCAGTGCTACACAGAGAAACCCTGTCTCAAACAACAATAACAACAACAACAACAACAACAAAAACCCAAGAAAAACCAAACCAAACCAAAACAAAAATGACAGGTTCCGTTTTTCTTAAGCCCAGAACTTCGAATGAAGAAGAAAAGCAAGCTTTCTCTCTCTCTTACATATTGCGTAATGATGAAAACTTCCCACAAGAGCCGTTGTTATAAGCATCTAATGCTATGTATGATTTATAGTGTTCAGTAAAGAGACACATCATTATTGCAATGATAAAATGTCTGAACTGTGGGACCTTGAAAGGCAGTAAGTGTTCTGGTAGAGCGACACTTACTCCGGAGACCCAAAACTCTACAAGGAACGGAACAGTGAACCAAGTTCCCAGAGACAGGTGCCTGACACCATGAGTCCTCAACTCCATAATTCTGTGACTATCAGTCCCAAACTCCTGGTATTCTGGCTAGACTCCACCCCCACAGTTAACCTGGCAATAGTCAGGTATGTTCCTCCCCACAGTTACCTAGCAACAGTAAGGTAGCGCAGCCCTCTATAAAAGGGGCTGCTCAGCCTCTCTCTCTCTCTCTCTCTCTCTCTCTCTCTCTCTCTCTCTCTCTCTCTCTCTCTCCCTCTCCCCTCTCTTTTTCCTCTTTGCCCTCCCTTATCCCCCTCTCCCCATGTGGCCATGGCCAGCTTCTACTTCCCTACTCTTCCCTCTCTCTGACTTTCTACAACAAATGCCTTAAAACCATGGACCAACTCTGCTCACTGAGTTTGCAATGCTAGAACAATGGCTTCCCTCTAACAAGCTGCATGCAAGTCTAACCTCCCTCAGGGAGGCCTTCCTATGTGCTCCAGTCATGGCCAGCCAACCCAAGCCACCCTCCTCCTGAGCTGCCAGACTCTCCTCACCTCAGTAAACTGCCAGAGCTCTCCCCCTTTCCCCTTCAGCCCCCAGGCCATCCAAGGGCCCCGGTTCTCAGCTCTTCCATGACATTCAACAGTCTGGGATGTCCCGACAGTTATAGAACTTGTCGTCCCTGGCCCCATGCGGCCAACGATCCCCAAAACTGGCTCTCCAGAGGTACCCAGCAGTCTGTGGTGCCCGAGAATCTCGAGAGTCAGAGCTGAGACTGCACCTTCCGACCCCAGGGAGTGGGGTCCTGCGGCCTCAAGGCCCAACACCTGTCCTGAGCGGTTCTGTGGAGTCCCACAGCAATCTACCTGAGCTCTGGAGGGACAAGAGTCTCTCACCCCTTTATTTCCCCACAAGTGGTGCCCCACATTGATGTTGCAACTGGTTTTGACTTATATGAAGCAGATTATTCTTCTTGAGGTATAAGTAGGTATTTCTACAAACATGCCAGAAAGATGATTGCAGTTAGACTGTTATTTCACATGATCTGTTGAAGCTTATTTACCTGTAAGAATGTAAATAATGCAGCAAGAAGCAAGACTGTTTTAATGATAAACAGATATTTAATGATAAACAGAGTCAGAAAGTTTAGGGCTTATGAACAAAGAGGAATGAAGGCCCAGTTCCTAGTCTCATTTTCGACATAAGAAATGAGTCACTCTATAGACATGTTTTATTTTTGTTGTTGTTATTGTTATTAATTCATATGAATTTTGCTTGTATGTAAGACTGTGACCAAATCTATTCTGGTACCTGCTGAGATCAGAAGAGAGTATCAGATCTCCTGGAAATGGAGGTGCAGATGGATGTGAGCCACCAAGTGGATGCTAAGTGCTTAACCCAAGGTCTTTGAAGAGCAGCTAGTATTTTTAACTACTGATCCATTTCACCAACCTCCAACAAATTGTTCTCCTAACTCCTGAGAACCATCCAGTAAGAAACAACAGCAGAAAAGACCTTGCCAGATGGCTTCACAACAACATGTAGTATTCTCAAACCCCAAACTATAGAACTTAATGTGTAATATGAGGCTCATAGTACACACAGCCTCCATGACTTTTAATCTGTTTTTCTGAGCTACTGTCTGGTGTTTTCTGCCCAGGGAAAATACACACACAGCACTAGGTACTGAGTGATCATTCACTAATGCGGGTATTACACAGAAAGACTGGTTGCAGGGTCAGGTCTCAAAACATCTTAGAGGGCTCACTCACTACCTTTGATGTAGCCTTTGCCCAGAGACTATGCCCTCAGATATAGTGAAGGAGAGGGTAGCATCTCCATTCCAGATTCTTTCTTCATGAAACCCAGAGTGGGGGCTAATGCTTGGTTAGTATTAGCAGAACACTATTGCCTTACTTTATTATAGACATGCAATAAACTAACTTTGGTTGGGACTTGTTAGCCAACATGGAAGAAATCTGGTTTATATTTTTCTGTTTACTTCACAGTGTCTGAACTTGAACTTGCCTTTCACTTTTGTTATTCATTATTTCCAAAGAAGATTATAACAATGCTTCTATGTCTAACATTCAAACATATATCTATATTAGTTTTTCTATATTAGTTTTTCTTTTTTTCTTGCTCACATTTTTTATTAGATATTTTCTTTATTTACATTTCAAATGTTATCACCTTTCCTAGTTTCCCCTCAGAAAAATCCCCTATCCAGTCCTCACCCTGCTACCCAACCCAACCAATTCCATTCCTAGCCCTGGCATTACCCTATACTGGGGCATAGAACCTTCACAGGACTTAGGCCTCTCCTCCCATTGATGACCGGCTAAGCTGTCCTCTGCTACATATACAGCTAGAGCCATGAGACCCACCATGTGTTTTCTTTGGTGGTTTAATACCTAGGAGCTCTGGGAGTAATGGATGGTTCATATTGCTGCTCCTCCTATGGGGCTACAAACCCCTTCAACTCCTTGGGTACTTTCTCTAGCTCCTTCATTACGGACACTGTGCTCCATCCAATGGATGACTGTGAGCACCCACTTGGGTATTTGCCAGGCACTGGAAGAGCCTCACAGGAGACAGCTATATTAGTCTAATAACAGGGAAAATCTTGTTGGCATCCGCAATAGTGTCTGGTTTTGCTGGTTGTTTATGGGATAGACCCTGAAGTGGGGCAGTCTCTGGATGGTCATTCCTTCAGTCTCTGCTCCAAACTTTTTCTCTGTAACTCCTTCCAAGGGTGTTTTGTTTCCCCTTCTAAGATGGCTTCTGAGCTTCTGGACTAATATCCACTTATCAGTAAGTGCATATCATGTGTATTCTTTTGTGATTGGGTTGCCTCACTTAGGATGATGTCCTCCAGATACATCCATTTGTCTAAGAATTTAATAAATTCATTGTTTTTAATAGCTGAGTAGTACTTCATTGTGTAAATGTACTACATTTTCTGTATCCATTCCTCTGATGAGGGACATCTGGGTTCTTTCCAGCTTCTAGCTATTGTAAATAAGACTGTTATGGACATAGCGGAGAATGTGTCCTTATTACAAGTTGTATAGGCCCAGCAGTGGCATTGCTGGATCTTACAGTAGAACTATGTCCAATTTTCTGAGGAACCACCAAACTGATTTCCTGAGTAGTTGTACCAGCTTACAGTCACACCAGCAATGGAGGAGTATTCCTCTTTCTCCACATCCTTGCCAGCATCTGCTATCATCTGAGGTGGAATTTCAGGGTTGTTTTGCTTTGCATTTCCCTGATGATTAAGGATGTTGAACATTTTCTTTTTAGGTGCTTCTCAACCATTCTATATTCCTCACTTGAGAATTCTTTGTTTAGCTCTGTACCCCATTTTTTAATAGGGTGATTTGTTTTCTCAAGTTCAACTTCGTGAGTTCTTTATGTATATTGGATATAGCCCCCTATCAGATTTAGTATTAATAAAGATATTTTCCCAAACTGTTGGCTGCCCTTTTGTCTTACTGACTATATCCTTTGCCTTACAGAAGCTTTGCAATTTTATGAGGTCCCATTTGTCGATTCTTGATCATACAGCACAAGGCATTGCTGTTCTGTTCAGGAATCTTTCCCCTGTGCCCATATCTTCAAGGATATTCCCCATTTTCTCCTGTATAAGTTTCAGTGTCTCTGGTTTTATGTGAAGTTCCTTGATCCATTTATACTTGAGCTTTGTACAAGGAGATAAGAATGGATCAATTCGCAGTCTTCTACATGCCAACCTCCAGTTGAGCCAGCAACGTTTGTTGAAGATGCTGTCTTCTTTCCACTTCTTTAGCTCCCTTGTCAAAGATAAAGTGACCATAGGTTTGTGGGTTCATTTCTGGGTCCTCAGTTCTGTTCCATTGATCTACCTGTCTGTTGCTGTACCAGTGCCATGCAGTTTTTATCACAATTGTTCTCTAGTACAGCTTGAGGTCAGAGATGGTCATTCCACCAGAGGTTCTTTTATTGTTGAGACTAGTTTTTGCTATTCTAGGTTTTTTTGTTATTCCAGATGAGTTTCAAATTGCCCTTTCTAATTCAGTGAAGAATTGAGTTGGAATTTTGATGGGGATTGCATTGAATCTGTAGATTGCTTTCAGGAAGATAGCTATTTTCACTGTATTAATCCTGCCAATCCATGAGCATGGGAAATCTTTCCATCTTCTGAAATCCTAGATTTCTTTCTTCAGAGACTTGAAGTTCTTATCACACAGATCTTTAACTTCCTTAGTTAGAGTCACACCAAGGTATTTTATTTTATTTGTGACTATTGTGAAGGGTGTTGTTTCTCTAATTTCTTTCTCAGCCTATTTATCCTTGTGTAAAGAAAGGCCACTGATTTGTTTGAGTTAATTTTATACCCAGCTACTTCACTGAAGTTGTTTATCAGGTTTAGGAGTTCTCTGTTGGAAATATTGGGGTCAATTATATATACTATCATATCATCTGCAAATAGTGATGCTTTGACTTCTTCCTTTCCGATTTGTATCCCCTTGATCTCCTTTTGTTGTCTAATTGCTCTGGCTAGGAGTTCATGTACTATATTGAATAGGTAGGGAGAGACTGGGCAGCCTTGTCTAGTCCCTGATTTTAGTGCAATTGCTTGAAGTTTCTCTCCATTTATTTTTATGTTGTCTACTGGTTTGCTGTATATTGCTTTTATTATGCTTAGGTATGGGCCTTGAATTCCTGATCTTTCCAAGTCTTTTATCAAGAAGGGGTGTTGGTATTTTGTCAAATACTTTCTCTGCATCTTATGAGATGATCATGTGGTTTTTGTCTTTGAGTTTGTTTATATGGTGGATTATGATGATGGATTTTCGTATATTGAATCATCCTTGCATTCCCTGGGATGAAGCCTACTTGATCATGATGGCTAATTGTTTTAATGTGTTCTTGGATTTGGTTTGTGAGAATTTCATTGAGTATTTTTGCATCGATATTAATAAGGGAAATTGTTCTGAAGTTCTCTTTCTTTGTTGGGTCTTTGTGTAGTTTTGGTACCAGCAGAACTGTGGTAAGAATTGGGTACTGTTCCTTCTGTTTCTGGAATAATTTGAGGAGTACTGGAATTAGATCTCCTTTTAAGGTCTTCTGTGAGGTGGCTGGGCCTGATACACACCAGGCAGGAAAGGATGAAATGAAGTCTGAAATGGGTAGGTCATCAGAATACAGGTCTCTCAATGAATGCCCTGGTGAGGAAGTCTCTGAGGATCTCAGTGTTAGAACTCTTGAGTGTGACTGCTTTCTTAGACAACAGATCTCTTAGATGACAATCAATGCAACAGAGTGTACATACACTTTATTCGGGGGTGAATTAAGGGTTATATAAACCTTGGAATATGAAAAGGGGTTCTTCATAGAGTAAAGTTTCATTGGCCAAGGTTTAAAGGTTCTGAGGTTACCAAATTTGCATAGAAAGGCATTTCAGGACATTGAACCTATAATTTTGTCAAGGATTACATGACAATCCTCAGGTAGAGTGTGGGGGTTGAGGCTCTCCATGTGAGGTAGAGAAGATGAAGCCCTGATGCAAAAGGGAGTCCTCCATTTTGTGCCAAGCTTCTGGAAGCTATCTGGATATGTTAGACTTCAGCCTTAAGTAGCAGGGTTTCCCAAAATATTGAAAAACAGGGAAAATTAAGTCCACATTGGGGTTGAAGGCAGTCCTTACAGGGACACTCTAAGAAATTCCATATTGGCAGAATCCAGTATGTCATGGGAGAGAAACATATATAAATAAATACTCTAAGAAGCTAAAGTATTTGGGAGGAAAATACATGGATTTTAAGGAAAAGAATTCATTCTTGGCACATGGTTAGAGACAAAGAGCTGAGCCTGGTAATGAAGTGTTAACAAGCACTAGCACAGATCTGAGTCTGCTGACTACATAGTCCTTGGTTAAGAGTGTGAAAATTGGATGTGTGAATGTTAAATCTGTTTATTTTATAAAGCTAAAGTGCCTCTTAAATTATTAATTCCTTATGGAGATTCTCAGCACAGAGAATTGTAGTATATTAAAACAGGATTCATTTGGTTACTCTGGACTAATTGTCCATTATAAATTCTATTTCAAACTGAATTTTATCTTACTTTTGTTTCAGTGATAGAAATAGAATATAGGGCCATATACATATGAGAAAAAGTCTATTACATCCTCAGCCCCTTAAACAAGGTATTTCTTTTTTATTAATTATTTTATTAGATATTTTCTTAATTTACATTTCAAGTGCTATCCTGAGTGTCCCCTATACACTCCCCCCCACCCTGCTCCCCTGACCAACCACTCCCACTTCTTGTCCCTGGCCTTCCCATGTATAGGCCATATAAAGTTTGAAAGACCAAGGGGCATCTCTTCCCAACAATGGGTACTGATTAGTTCATATTGTTGTTTCACCTATAGGGTTACAGACCCCTTCAGTTACTTGGGTAAATTCTCTAGCTCCTCCATTGGGGTCTCTGTGTTCTATCCTATAGATGTCTATGGGCATCCACTTATACATTTGCCAGGTACTGGCATAATCTCACAAGAGATAGCTACTCCATTGTGTAAATGTACCACATTTTCTGTATCCATTCCTCTGTTGAGGGACATCTGGGTTCTTTCCAGCTCCTCGCTATTATAAATAGGGTAGCTATGAACATAGTGGAGCATGTGTCCTTATGACCAGTTGGAACAACTTCTGGGTATATACCTAGAAGAAGTATTGCTTGATCATCCAGTAGTACTGTGTCCAGTTTTCTGAGGAACCACCAGACTGATTTCAGAGTGATTGTACAAGCTTTCAATCCCACCAGCAATGGAGGAGTGTTCCTCTTTCTCCACATCCTCGCCAGCATCTGCTATCCCTTGAATTTTTGATCTTAGCCATTCGGACTGGTGTGAGGTGAAGTCTCAGGGTTGTTTTGATTTGCATTTCCCTGATGATTAAGGATGTTGAATACTTTTTCAAGGGGTTCTCAGCCCTTTTGGTATTCCTCAGTTGAGAATTCTTTGTTTAGCTCATCCCTGGGATGAAGCCTACTTGGTCATGATGGATGATCGTTTTGATGTGTTCTTGGATTCAGCTTGTGAGGATTTTATTGAGTATTTTTGCATTGATATTCATAAGGGAAATTAGTCTGAAGTTCTTTTTTTTTTCCAATTTTTATTAGGTATTTACTTCATTTACATTTTAAAAAGTCCCCTATACCCTCCCCCCCCCCGCTTCCCTACCAACCCACTCCCCCTTCTTGGCCCTGGTGTTCCCCTGTACTGGGGGCATATAAAGTTTGCAAGACCAAGGGGCCTCTCTTCCCAATGATGGCCAACTAGGCCATCTTCTGCTACATATGCAGCTAGAGACACAAGGTCTGGGGAAACTGGTTAGTTTATATTGTTGTTCCACCAATGGGTTGCATCCATCCCCCTTCGGCTCATTGGGTACTTTCTCTAGCTCCTCCATTGGGGAGGCCCTGTTTTCCATCCAGTAGCTGACTGTGAGCATCCACTTCTGTGTTTGCCAGGCACTGACATAGCCTCACAAGAGACAGCTATATCAGGGTCCTTTCTGCAAAATCTTGCTGGTGTATGCAATAGTGTCTGCGTTTAGTGGCTGATTATGGGATTAACCCCTGGGTGGGGCAGTTTTGGGATGGTACATCGTTTTGTCTCAGCTCCAAACTTTGTCTCTGTAACCCCTTCCATAGGAGTTTTGTTCCCAATTCTAAGAAGGGGGTCAATTTTGGAGGAGGTCAGTTTTGGAGGAGGTACCATAAGGTGCTGAGAAGAAGGTATATCCTTTTGTTTTAGGATAAAATGTTCTGTAGATACCTGTAAAATCCATTTGTTTCATAACTTCTGTGTGTCCATGTGTCTCTATTAGTTTCTGTTTCCAGGATCTGTCTATTGATGAGAGTGGGGTGTTGAAGTCTCCCACTATTATTGTGTGAGGTGCAATGTGTGCTTTGAGTTTTACTAAAGTTTCTTTAATGAATGTGGCTGCCATTGCTTTTGGAGCATAGATATTTAGAATTGAGTGTTCATCGTGGTCGATTTTACCTTTGATGGTTATGAAGTGCCCCTCCTTGTCTTTTTTGATAAATTTGGGTTGGAAGTCAATTTTATTTGATATTAGAATGGCTACTCCAGATTGTTTCTTCGGACCATTTGCCTGGAAAATTGTTTTCCAGCCTTTTAGTCTCAGGTAGTGTCTGTCTTTGTCCTTGAGGTGGGTTTCCTGTAAGCAGCAAAATGTAGGGTCCCGTTTGTATAGCCAGTCTGCTAGTCTATGTCTTTTTATTGGGGATTTTAGGCCATTGATTTTAAGAGAAATCAAAGAAAGGTAATTTTTGGTTCCTGTCATTTTTGTTGTTACAGTTGGGATTTTGTTCTTGTGGCTGTCTTCTTTTGGTTTTGTTGAGGAATGACTTTCTTCCTTTTTCTAGGGTGTAGTTTCTTAGTGTTGGTGTTTTCTCTATGATCCTTTGAAGGGCTGGATTCGTGGAAAGGTATTGTGTAAATTTGCTTTAGTCATGGAATACCTCGTTTTCTCCATCTAAGATAATTGAGAGTTTAGCTGGGTATAGTAGCCTGAGCTGGCATTTTTGTTTTCTTAGTGTCTGTATTACATCTGTCCAGGATCTTCTGGCTTTCATTGTATCTGGTGAGAAGTCTGGAGTAATTCTAATAGGCCTGCTTTTATATGTTACTTGACCTTTTTCTTTCACTGCTTTTAATATTCTGTCTTTATTTAGTGCATTTGTTGTACTGATTATTATATGTCAGGAGGACTTTCTTTTCTGGTCCAGTCCATTTGGAGTTCTGTAGGCTTCTTGTATGTTCATGGAAATCTCTTTCTTTAGGTTTGGGAAGTTTTCTTCTATAATTTTGTTGAAGATATTTGCTGGCCCTTTAAGTTGAAAATCTTCATTCTCATCTACTCCTATTATCCAT
>NC_034599.1:11945928-11954582 GCF_900095145.1 Mus pahari | reverse complement strand
TTTAAGGGCTTCTACTTGTTTAGCATTGTTCTCCTGCATTTTTTTGAGTGAGTTATTAATGTCCTTCTTCAAATCTTCTACCACCATCTTGAGATATGATTTTAAATCTCCATCGTGTTTTTTGGGTGTGTTGGGGTATCCAGGACTGGCTCTGGGGGGGCATACTGGGTTCTGATGGTGCCCAGTGTTCTTGGTTTCTGTAAGTAAGATTCTTATGTTTGCCTTTCACCATCTGGAAATCTCTGGTGTTAATTTTCAAGCTGTCTCTGCCTAGAGTTTGATCCTCTTGTGATTCTGTTAGCCCCTGTCAGCACTCCTGGGAATCCATCTCTCCCCTGTGTCCCCTTAGTCAGAGCACTCTCTGCAGGCAAGCTCTCCTCTTGCAAGGCAGGTGTCCAGAAGTCTGGAGCTCTGATCCTCCTTCTGATTCCTGGGTTCAGAGCCCTCCCTGTAGCCCGACTCTCCCTGCATGATCCAGAGGACCCGTGATCTCGAGGACCTGTGGTGTGGAGAGTCCTCCCAAGTGCTCAGCTGTCTCTGCTGGCGTTCAGAAGAGAGATGGCAGGGTGGCCCCAACCAGACCGGAACCCTGCCTCTGGGCAAGCAGTGTTCCTTTGCCCCTGTTCCTGCTGGCACAAGCCCCTCCTGGATTCTCTGGAGTTGATTGTGTTCCACTCACCTTGATCCTGAGGACCTGTCATGTGGAGAGTTCCCCAGAGTGCTCAGTTCCCTCCGCTGGGGTTCAGAAGAGAGATGGCAGGAGTCAAACAAGGTATTTCTTAACTGTATACTAAAAGTTAAGATGTCCTAAAAGTTCAGACATCTTTCTTGTGAAATAATATAAATATTTGAGAAAGCTAATAATTGTAAGATTTAGCTTCTTTAAACTCAGTCATTCCTTCAATCAACCACAGAAAGATGAGGTGTCAAAGCCAATAACCAGAGCACATCACTGAATGGGAGAATATGGTATAACTACTTTTAGTTAGATGTTGTACTGGCTGGTTTTGTGTCAGCTTGACACAGGCTAGAGTTGCCACAGAGAAGGGAGCTTCAGTTACTGAAATGCCTCCTTGAGATTCAGCTGTGGGGCATTTTCTCAATTAGTGATCAAGGGAGAAGGCCCCTTGTGGGTGGTACCATCTCTGGGCTAGTAGTCTTGGGTTTTATAAGAAAGCAAGCTGAGCAAGTCAGGGAAATCAGACCAGTAAGTAACATCTCTCCATGGTCTCTGCATCAACTCCTGCTTCCTGACCTGCTGAGTTCCAATCCTGACTTCCTTTGGTGATGAACAGCAATGTGAAAGTGTAAACTGAATAAACCCTTTCCTGCCCAACTTGCTTCTTGGTCATGATGTTTTGTGCAGGAATAGAAACCCTAAGACAGATCTGAACATTTAGTACTACATCAATGAGAAATTGTCATTTTTCCTTACACAAATCACCTTATTTATCCCTTTGAGTCAATACATTTACCAATGTATTCCTTTGTGATGACTATCAAATCATTGAGATCAAGTCTTTATTAGAATTTCTAAAAAGTGTTAAACATCACTGAGTTTATGTATTTACAGGAATACAAATTTACAGGAATCCACAGGAATGAGAGGGGCAGTGGATAAGTTTCATTTTATAATTTGAATATTCTGTAGTGTAGACTCCCCCTTTTTTATAACAGAGATAGAATAAAGATGAAGGCTGTGAACACAAGACTTTAAATCTCTGATGGTATTTTTGAAAAATAATTTCAAATGACTGTTTCAATTTCATCCTGCTGCTGTAATAAAAAGCATTCTGACCTAAAACATCTTAGGTAAAGAGGGTTTGTTTTAGCTTAGAGTTCCAGAATGATGGAGTCTATTGTGGGAGTAAGGGGAGCCATGGCTACAGTCAAGGAAATCAGAGAGACAAGAACAGGAGGTTGCCTGACCACATTTTCACCCACACTCAGGAAAAAGAAATTGTGAACTGGAAGAATGGTCAAGCTGTAAGCTCTCATAGCCAGGATCTAGCGATGCCCTTCCTCCAGAAAGGCTTCACCTTCAAAGAGCTCATACCCTTCCCAAGTAGCAACAGCAACTGGTTCAAACCTGTGAACCTGTGAGAAACATTTCTCTTTCAAACTTTTGAATGTCTCTGTGTCTGGCAAGCATTCTTTTATAGAGATGTAAAGAACCACGGCACTCAAACGCTCAACCACAAAGTCAAACTGACGTTATTGCCAGGATCTTCCTTGGTTATGGCTATGCCAACGATAATATGCAAACTACAGCATTCCTGACTGTTGTCATAAAGGCATATAATAGAATTATCGTATGATTAATCTCTCAAGCATGAGCTACAACTGTGAAGCAGGGTTTCTCATTTCAAACTTTCAAAGCACATTCGATTCCATATCTTGGAGTTATGAACTTTTAATAGGCGCCAGAAAAAGGCAAACAGACATTCATAAGAAAAAGGTAAATGATATGAAGTGGAATGCTTTGCAATTAGGTCCAGTCTATGTGTTCATGCCAAAGTTCTTGGAGACCCATTAGCATCAGGGCAGAAAGTTAAGACCAAAAGTGCTCATCTATGGAATACAAATTTTTCATGACATAAAATGAGATAGCTGGTAGTTTATTCTGAACTTGGTTGGACAGAAGGGATGGCAAAAGCCATATGCTTACACAGACTCATAGTTAGGGTTTTTTACTTGCTTAGTCAATGAGTGTTATTTAGCATAAACCACTCTGATACGGGAAGTTAGAACAAAACTTCTAGTGATGTCATGCTGTCAAAGGAACTGTGGGAAAGGCACCACTTGTGCCCTTAATACTTGCCCAGTTTTTATAAGGCAAAGACCATAGATAATGCATCTAAGGACTTCTTGTAATAGCTTGAAAAAGTCAGGTTGTTTTTGTGAAGGAAATAACTGTTCTCATAGGCTAGTGTTTATTAAGCTTGCACTAAGATGAGTTGACACCCTGCCTTGACAAATATGAGGGTAAATTGTCTCCATAGCACAGTGTCGCTGCCTCTTTCATGTCTGCTCTCTAAAAGGCACAACTTCATGTCAGCCAATAGCATAGAATAGCTGCACTGTGGGTGTTACTAAGACTTCAATCCTGATTTATCCATGTTCTCACCTGCCCAGGGATACCTTAAAACATCTAAAATTTGCAAAAGACATTCTGGTGGGCATGTTAAATGCCCCTCCTTCTAGCCTCCTTAGATCATCAGGAAGCAATGTACTTGGACAACATTATCAGAGTTCTCCACAGAGCATCCTCTCTGATTGATGGTTGGAGGTTTTGCCCTGAGCCTTTGCAGAGAGTTGATATGACACATCATCAGTGTCTGTTGCTTTGCAGAGCTGTTGCCAGGCAGTGCTTGCAAATATCAGTTCTACAGAAATTCACTTTCTTTGACTTAATTCCACAAAAGATTTCTTTCTGCTTGTAAATATGTGGACTCTCTTTGGTCTAAAGTGAACATTAGGTAACTAATGAGGTTTCCTTTCTGCCTGGGGTCTCAGGAATCTTGGGACTAAATTCATGCATACATTATACATTCTTTAAAAATTAACTCACTTCGGGAAATGTTCTTGATTCTTTTCTTAGGTTGTTTCTCCACTTAACCATGTGCCAGCTTGGAAGAAACTTTTAAAACATTTTCAAATTCTATGACAAAGGGAAACTAAATTCATTGAAGAATTGATTGATACTATATGATTCACTTATGATAGCTTAGTTTCTTTTCTTTTCTTCTCTCTCTAAGACAGTCTTCTTATGTAGCCCTGGTTTACCTGGAACTTACAATGTAGAAGAGGCTAGCCTTGAACTCACATAGATCAGCCTGTCTCTGCCACTGAATGCTCAATTAAAGGAGTATAACATTAAGCTCGGAGAAACCTTCCATGTGTTTTGTTATCTCTGTGTCCTAATTGAAAGATAAATTACATATACTTCAAAGAAAACTCTTAATATTTCAGAACTAGCAATAGTCAGGGTTGATATTTGAAACCACTGCTTCTCCATCTGTCCAAAGCAAAAAGTCCGTCTAAGTTCCATAGTGTACACTAAAGAGTTAACAATTGTAATAGTGGTACTGTTTTGTTATCCTTAAATTTATTATTCAGGTACTGAGATATCTATCCTTTTTGCATTGCACTTGAAGTATGATCATGAAGGTAAAATAAAATTAAAGCAATGAAAGCACTCTGAAAGATTTCTTAAATGATATATAACTGTGAAAGATTTCTTTTACCTGCAGTGAACATTAGATAAATATTTTTTTTAAATGGTAGCTTCTTACACTGATGAATATAAATTATTACTATTAAATCTAGTGTTTATATGTGAGCATAAGGTTCTAAATCTTGATATATCTATTATTTATACAATTTAACAATATTATGAACTAACTGAAAAGTCCAAAGGTGTTTTAACAGTAGTCCCTGAGATAAAATACCGAGTGGAAATTCATCAACAAGTATCTTATAAAGTAAACTGCAGCTCATAAAGATGACATTCTGACAAGGGAATTGGTACATGCCTACAGTTCCTTTCTGAAGCTATCCATTTGAAAAACCTACTGTGAGCCTCTGATCCACAGGCAGAGAATTTCTATTTCAGTTTGTCAAAAAGCAGTGGTGGGGAGACCAACTGGTCTTTTCTGTGTCCTGAGGATCAGTTGTAGACTTTATGAAGTGATCAAGTATTTCTCAACCCAGACAGGAATAGTTTCCTCCCTTCATCCCAGCCCAAACCCTCAGCCAATATTTAACTGCAACTTCAGCATTTCCAATTCTGTTTCATTCTCTCTTCTCATTCCAACTCTTTACCCTTCCATAAAAGGACTTTTGATGCTGCCACTCTTGATTCTAATTATATATATTTTTTTAATTTGGGGTTTTCTCTGTTTCCTTTTACTTACAAGTAAGAAAGTCTTTTAAAGCCCACATATCATAGACTATACCTCAATACCAGTTGAACATAGTTTGTCACTTTACTGAAAAAGTTCTCTGTGGCTTCATGTCTTTGGTCAGCCACTCAGTAATTAGACTGTAGGACCTCTTAATATTTTAAGACAACTTTCTACCTTTGCAGGGCATTTAGCAAGCTGCAGAAAACATGCTTTCTGCATCATATTTTTAGATTAATGGATTGTGGTAACACCCTTGTCGTCCTCACCCCAGAATCACTGATGCCTAAGCTGAGGAACTAAATTTTATTTGTATTATAGGACGTTGAATAAATCATGCATTGTTAAATACTTTGTGAGCCTCGGGGGGCTATATAAATTGTAAATGAGAGAACTGTATATTAGAACCAACATGGAAAACTTTTGCAGGACATCCATGGTCTTAGGTTTACAGTTAGAGTCAGACCAGGAAGAAAGCAGAACGGAGATGTGGACTTTCTCACCTTTTTTTGAAAGAAAGAACATTTTCCAGAAGATGAGTTAGAGAGAGCCATGAATGTGGCTCCATAATAAAGCCGCTGCAAACACTGAAAACATGGCAGGGAAAGAGGCAGAGGAGCGGGAGGGGGAAGAGGAGGAGGATTGCAAGCACGCATGTCAGGTTCTTGGAATGCACAGCCTGAGATGAAAGTGGAGATACAAGGAAGGACAAAGCATAGTGGAAGAGATTAAACCAAGTAAGGAAGCAGAACCAAGCACCTCCGTGCCTGGCCTCCTGGTTTCCAGGGATGTGAAATCCTGATGAGGAATCACACACTGTTTCTGTAATATGAAGGGTGAGTGTACACACCCATTTCTAAAGTTGTGGCTTAGAAATAAACACAGTCACCAAGCCTGGCTTTGCTCTAAGAAAGCTTTATTTACAAACCAAGAACTTGGCTGAAATTGACCCAGAAGTTCACTAAGTCTTTTTCTAAGATGCAACCCAGTTGGATCTTTTCTTCTCTATTTTTGTCATGAGTTATATAGCTGGAATGGGCAGAACATAGACTATTCCCAGCTTCATCAGCTGAACTGAGGTTCTCAGATCAGTATCAAATAGAAGGCTTCTGAGATACCTCTCTGGGTTCTCACTCTAAAGCACATAGTTTAATGGTTCTGGAATGAGCCTGTTACTGTTTTCATTTTTGTCATGCTTCTTAGTGATAAGCTTACTCTCCTTAATCCATGGTCATTAGTTGAGACCACTGACCTCAAATAGTTCTTCAATTGAAGTGGTGACTGTGAGCCCTTCTAGGATCACACTTATAATGGCTAGAAGCCAGTGGCACCATACTGGGAAGGACATCTCAGCGGAGTCATGACAGCATTCAGGATTCTGCTTCAAAAAGATGGAAGGACAGCACTGGAGGGGTGGAGGCAGCAAGACTGTCCAGGCCCACGCCAGCTGAAACTATATATCGAGTTCTCCAAGCTAGTCTAGGATACGCAAGTCTTTCCCTGCTCTAAGAAGACAAATCGCTATGTTTGTCTATACTTGTGTGATGCTGTACACTTTTAACCAAATATCTGAAGCAGGAAATTCAGATGTTCCAAAATAGTCTTAGCTAAACATGAATTCTTGAGAGCTTCCTGGACCACAAGACTCTGACTCAAGAAAACATGTAACAACAAACTAAGCAACAGTGAAAGGCTTTGTGGAATGGCACAGATTTAAAAACAAAAAATCTAGATTAAAAAAAATATATTTATTCATCCCATGTTCCCTTTTGGAGGTGATAGTAATCCTTGAGTGACTTCTTGCCTAACTAACAGCTCTGACACAGCTACTTCTTAAAAAGGAGATAGAGCCCTTTGAATACATGATCATTTATAAGTTTTTCCACATGGGTATATTGATGCCTTCATTTGTATTCATTGACATACTAATCCTTGTTAGGCTTTAATCTCTTTTGATAATATAGGCCATAGTTATTTCCCCCTAATTTTATAACTAACATTCGCAAGGGAAAAGAATTCTATGCATTTCAAGGCTGCATTGAATCAATATTTCACTGGAGAACTTGAGATGGGTAGCATATAGAAAATGAGGGTTTCTTTACTTAATTACAGCTATAACTTCTAGCTTATTCATCTCCTTTATTTCTCTTGTCACAAAATATATTAGCTTACAATTGTCAAATCCCTCAGTATTTCTGTTCCTTTACATCTAACAGTCAAGTTAGTATCCATGCAATCTTATGAACCATTGCATCTGGCTCACAGACTTACTACAAGCAGATGACAGCCCCCAAATCTTAACATGAGCCTTCTGCAGTCTCTGAAATGCTTATGGATTCTTAAGGTGGGGTAAAATAAATCTTGGGCCATATGTTTAAATATTAGCATCTGTAAAACCAAAGAGAGAGTGTGACTTATAGTTGTGACAAGCTAAGTGACCAGGCTAATCTACAGAATTAAAATTAAACCTACCTAAGGACTAATAATTCTGAAGTTACTTCAGCCCTAGTGTTCAGCTGTTACCTAATGATGAGAAGTAGAGCAAGCAGAATGTTAAAATGGAAATAGATATTGACTTTTAAAGGTCTTACTAAATTTAGGGTGTGGGAAATGACTCAGCTGGTAAAAACACTTGCCACTCAAGCCTAACAAACCTGAGTTTAATCCTCAGATCCCATGGTAGGAGCAGAGAATAGACTCCCTGACGTTGTGCTCTGACCTCCTCGAGTGTACATGGGCTCACATACTTAGACAAGATTGGATTGGATGCCTGAATTAGTTGAGAGCTAAAGTACATGGCAGCAATTGATTTGAAACAAGTAAAAGAGGAGAAATAGATGTATCCTATTACAATTTCTAATACCAATGGGAAATGCTACAGGCAAGTTACATATGGTAAAATAGAACGTAAGTTAAAAATATATCAAAAAGTGACAGAGAGAGACAGAGATAGAGAAATAAAGAGAGACATAAAAACAGAGACCTAGGAATGGGTCCCCTAATTGTTAATCCAGGACCACAGTACCCAAAGGTCATTCCAGAAAACATATGTATGCAAACAGTACTAAACTGACACATATTTCTTCCTTCCTTCCTCTTTCTTTCTTTTTTTCTTTTTCTTTCTTTCTTTCTTTCTTTCTTTCTTTCTTTCTTTCTTTCTTTGTTTCCTTTTTCCTTTTTCCTTTTTCCTTTTTCCTCTGCTTCCAGGGATTGAGCAAGGACCTCCATGCAAGCTGGTCAAGTGCTCTAACCCTGAGTCATATTCCCCAGGCTGGCGTGGGATTTGGGATCCACGTGCCTCATCCTCCCAAAAATTGATGTTGTAGATATAAAACACTATATCTGTCTTTTAATGCATTTTCTACCCCAAAAAAAGAAAAGAAAAGAAAAGGGAAGAAGAGAAAGGAAGAGAAGAGGAGAGAAGAGAGGAGAAGAGAAGAGAAGAGAAGAGAAGAGAAAAGGGAAAAAAGAAAAGAAAAGAAAAGAAAAAAAGAAAAGAAAAGAAAAGAAAAGAAAAGAAAAGAAAAGAAAAGAAAAGAAAAGAAAAGAAAAGATCGGCACTGCTGGGGAGAGGGTGGACTGGAGAAGAGTCACAGCTTCTGGGAGGGAACTCCTGTCTGGTTCCGGTCATCCAGCGCCTTTCCCCACCCGAGGAGAGGTGGAGAGGTGTTCTCTGGGGAGTCCCCAGGCCTGATCCGGCTTCCAGCGCCTTTCCCCGCCTGAGGAGGGGTGTTCACCCGGGACCAGTCC
>NC_034599.1:11921428-11945917 GCF_900095145.1 Mus pahari | reverse complement strand
TTTTCTGAGGGCAGCAACCAGTTAGTGGCTTGTCCGTATTTCAAAAGGATATGATCCCATCTTCCCAGTTTCTCAGCCTTTAGATCAAATCACCTCTGCACCCTGACATTTCAAACACCAAGAGCAGTCTCTGCTCCCTTTGTTGCCACAGACACTACCTTCCACCAAACCACCAACAGCATCCTTGATTCCTAAGCATCTTTCTGATATTCTGTGGTTTCCTTTGACCTCTCAATCCATCTGCCAACTAACAGCCATAGAAGGATTCCAAAACTCTAAACTGAAGCTGGAGAAATGACTCAAAATGACACATGCACCAAGTCTGGAGACTGAGTTCAATTACTGAGACCCACATGGGGAAAGATAAGAGCCAACTCTTGACAATTGTCCTCTGACTTCTAGCATGGGTCATAGCACAACCCAGCCCCCACCACTGTGCACACATACATACATGCATACAAACAAGATAAATAAAATTGTAATTAAAATGTTAAAATATAAGCTGCATTCCACTGCACACCTGATAACATCTTCCAGGGAGGTTAAGTCTATATCTAATCATCTTAAAATTAACTCCAGGACCCTGTGCCATTTTGCCTGTGATAATCTCAACGTTGAAACTTCCCACCCTAGCTTCCATCTCAACCTGTATTGTGAGTGGCATAGTACTTCTCTTCCCTAAATGATTACAAGTTCTATGAAGGGGCCACTAGAGTTCCATCATTTGCCTGTAGCCAGCACCTGACACACAGGTCCTCCACACCAAAATGCTAAATGAACAAATGAACTTTGTAAAGATTACTGCACTGACTGGGAAATGTGTTAGTTCATATGCAGCCAATAAAATGGAAGTTACAAGCACAATAGGCAAAAGTTTGTAATATACCATATGAGAAAAGCAAGATTGCAAAGTCATGTTGGATCTAGTGTGTACCATTTGCAGTGAGATTAGCCTCACACTTACAATCTGATTGAACCCATTAAGACAATGGATGTGAGCTTTCTAAAACCACTCGGCTTGTAAAAAGGAGGAGAGCTATTTAAAGCTTAAATGCAGGAACTGCCTTCCAATGTAGAAAACAAAGTTTCTCTTAGGAACAAATCATTTCTGTCTGGAAGAAATGTTTTGGTAGCCCGTTGGTTATTCTGGATGGAACAAAGCTTCTTTGAGGTACAAAAAAATGTGACACCTAATTGTTTGTAATAAAAGTACTTTGTATGCATACATAGTGAAAATCACATCTGTGACAATTTCCTTTTTGAAAAACCTGAGCTAAGTCTCCTCTTCCTCTCTGTGGGTAGCAGGATCAATTTGGCCAAGCCACTGTGGCTTACGCCTGAAATCTTAGAACTCAAGGGGCTGAGATAAGAGGATTGCTGAGTTAGAGGCCAGTTTAGGTATATAATGAGTTCCCATATTCAGTGCAATACGCCATCTCAAATGCTAATTTCAATACTAATAATGACAGTGATATTAATAATAGTAGTAAATAAGAGGCTTGGAAGTTGAACTCTGTGAAGAAGAATGCACTAGAAACATCAGTGCTAAAGCCAGGCTACAGTGGCTCTTAAGACCCAATTATTTAATTTTCAGAAATTTTAATTAATTAAAATTTAATTAATTTAACTTCTAATGTAGACATTGTTAAAAATTCAAATATATAATTTAGATTTAAATGCATTTTATTAAAAATAAAGGAAATAACCCTAAAAGCTCATTAATTCCCTGATTTGTTTCTCTCACCTATGCTTGGGGTTATTTATGCCTATCACATGTGACTGGTTCAGATCAGATGACGTTGCTGCAAAAATTCTGCTTTCTGATGGCTTGTGCATAGCTTTGAAGTTGACAGTTGTGTTTATAATTGCAATTTTCGAATTGGCAACTTTTATAAAATGGTGCTCTGCTTATTTTTTCCAAAAATTTCACGCTTATGAAAGTGCTATGGAATGCTGACCTCTGGACTTGCTATGGGTGCTCAGGACTTTGGTTATCTACCACAGGCCTCACAAAGCTGAGGCCTGCCCGTATTCCACCATGGACTGGGAAACGGCTTAGGAGATCCCACTCTTATCTTGGGGAGTTATTTGCAGTGAATGGTGACTGAGAAGACGAGAATTGTTCTTTTCAACAGTGTACACAAACAAATTGGTGCTGCTCCAGTATTTAGTGAGAGAGAGAGAGAGAGACAGAGAGAGAGAGAGAGACAGAGACAGAGACAGAGACAGAGACAGAGACAGACAGAGACAGAGACAGAGACAGAGACAGAGACAGAGACAGAGACAGAGACAGAGAGAGAGATTGAGAGAGAGATTGAGAGAGAGAGAGAGAGAGAGAGAGAGAGAGAGAGAGATCATGAAAAGTTCTTTAATTAAACTCAGCAGGTCACGAAAAAAGGCATGAAAGTAAAAGGTGGACTTGTTGGGGTTCAGCAGCAGGGACAGATGGATAATAGACAATTGGGGCATGAAAATAACCAAAATATATTATTAACTGATGTAAAATTGACAATGAATTTTTAAATAGATTAGATAAAAGGAAGTGATGAATATATGTTAATAATGTAAATGATTAAATTTGATTGCATGTCGCTTGCATCATAAATAGCACAGAATATTGTGGAAATAAATTATTATCCAGTCCAGCCAAGACGTTTCTCTTATCATAGTGAAGTGAGTGATATCCTGACATATGTTTTTATTATTTAAATTTTGCTATAGCCTTGATTGCAAGCCAAATATCCACCCCCATTTGTGCCTGAGCTCTAGTTGCTTGTTAATTACAGCCATATGTTGTCTATGAGCACTAAAATTCAGCAAAAATCAATGAAAACATTCTGTGAAAAATCAATGACTATATAGACTTTACTATGAAAAATATTGTATATTTTATCATTATTGTACATTGTTCTGCATGGCCTTTTTATCAGGAAAGTGAATATATTTTTTTTATTTTCTTGGAGAGTTAGGTGTTGAATTATAGCTTGCTGAACCTGAACTACTTCTAACACCAGAATTTGAAACTATGAAATCCAGACCTTCTTTACCATGCACAGAACTGTGTGGGAAGGCAACCCTGCTAGCAAGCACAGAAGATCAGAACTCCAACTCCTGGTGCTTGTGATGAAACTGAAAGTAGAAGCAGACATGGGTCAGCAGTTAAGAGCACCCAGAGAACCAGAGAACCCAGGTTTGGTTCCCAGCACTCACATAGCAGTTCACAACTCCAATTCCAGGGACTCTACACTCTCTTCTGCTGCCATAGGCACACAGGCAAGCACTTGGTGCACCGAGATAAATATAGGCAAAATACTCATGAGTCATAAGCACTATAGTAGTTGGTCAGCATTGTGCTACTAAGAGTCATAGATGGAACCCCAAACCCTTTTCATTATATGAATGTGGGTGAAGCTATGCTATGTTTGTATGAATTGCTTGTTTGATGGTCAGGGGACACCATGTTGTAAAATGTCTGCTATCTACCTCCAGACAGTACTTCATTAGCTGCCCTCAGTTTCATCTCTATCATTAATGTGACAAAAGAAGGAAATATATCTTGGTGAGTAGATAGATAGATAGATAGATAGATAGATAGATAGATAGATAGATAGATAGATAGACAGATGAATAAATTAATATTCATTAATTATAGGAAGTTCTCTGTTTCCTAACTTGATGATGATAAATTAAATGTTCTGAGACAGATACATAAGTTGCCTCCCTACAAAGCCCAAAGGACAATGCAATTTTGCAAAATGCCATAGATGACAGCAGGTTCTGAGGATGACTGTCCCTATTTGGAAGGTCTTTGTATAGTGACAACACTGGAGCCTCATGTAAAATGTTATAGAAAGTAAATCTAAGATAATTGCCCTGTGAGATGGAAGTACTGTCAAACTGACATTCCTGTGGTTAAGGGGGTTGGGTCCAATTCACCAAGGAAATATTATTTATTTTAATAAGTGACTTCATACCCTCATTATTTTTGCTACTCATGATTGGAGTCAACATGAGATCAATACCATATCCTTACCCCGTTTGTTCCTATGAGGATTGAATGTTATATATCCCATGGGAACAGGAAAGGATGTACACTGCCAGTGGTTACTATTAATCCACACCATCACTGCCATCATTAACATCATTCTACATGTGGGCTGGGAAAGCCCTGCCAAGACATGGTCCCCAGAGGCTGTTGTTGGCACCTTGTCACTGTCAGAGAAAGCCTGCACCCTAGTCACTTTCCCTGACACTTGTCTGATACTTTATCAAGATTTCTCAGGGAACCTCTGGCTAAGTCACAGAGAGTTCATCTTAAGTCCAAAAGGAATCCTGCATTCCATGCCCTCAATTCTTAGAGAAGCCTCACGGGTTATAGCTGCTGTTCAGAACCTGGATTCTTGGTCACACCGTAAATGCTATTTATAGTATTGTTTTGTTTCTTTAGTCATTTTAAAATTATAAGTGTACAACGTGTTTGACCAATGTAATTTGAGACTGATAACTAATTATTTTTCAATGGTCAACTTAAAATTTTGAGTGAGAGTCAAATTGAAAGTCAATTAATAAAAGTTAAAGAAGAAATAGGAAAACTCCCCATGTTGCTGTGAGTCTGTCCTTCCTCTACCACGTCCCTTTGTCGATGACAGAGGCCTGGCTTCTGTGGTTCTTTTACCTCTCTGCCCTTCCCACTATAGAAGTAATTAGATGATACAGGTTGCTCAAAAGATCAGCAAAGCCACATCGGTGAGACTCTTGAGAGACACAAAGGATCCAAACAGGGATGATAAATGGTCTTTGGAAAATGATAAGAATGACGGGGAGGCAGAACATCCAGCAGTGAGGAGAGCTCGAGTCTTCTCCACGTGGCCAGTGAAGCCACCAATCGTGCTGAATTCAAGCAGGTAGCATTTGCTGTGTTCGCTAGCCATGCCAAGTACTGCATCTGGTACTTCAGACATTAGTTCCTTTGGGGTTTGCTCTTTTCATTTGGGTGCCCTGCTGTACTTAGTGTATGTGGTACTGTATAGAAGTTAGGATTTTATGTAGGCTAGGAAGCATTGGACCAAATGCTACCAACTCAGGCTCCAAATACATCATCA
This sequence comes from Mus pahari, assembly GCF_900095145.1. Classification (NCBI taxonomy): domain Eukaryota; kingdom Metazoa; phylum Chordata; class Mammalia; order Rodentia; family Muridae; genus Mus; species Mus pahari. The sequence goes on along the minus strand of NC_034599.1, from coordinate 11,940,815 downwards.
CATTTGGATCTTTGCAGCCCTGACTAAAGCAGATGTCATATTCCATTTTGTAGATGATATTTGAGACTCAGAGATGTGCCATATCACCAGAAAATGTCAGAGAAGAGATGCATAGGGCTCTTACCATCATCCTGAGGCTGATCATTTATTTCAGTGGGCACAATTACAGTCCAGTATATAAAACAGCTTTCCTTACTGTGATAGAAAGTACAAGTGTGTGTGTTCCTATACTGAGAAAAAGAGCATCGCCCGAGTGGCTTCTGAACAACAAAAACTGACCTCTGACAATTCTAGAGGTGCAGAAATCCAGGATCAAGGTGGCTGAAGATTTGATGTTTGTTGAAGGCCAGTTCCTAGAATTTTTGCTGCTTAGAAGGGGCATATAGCTGTCTTGAAGTGCACCCATCTTGTGGCTATGACAAGAGCAGCCACAGACACATGTGCTTCCTTAGCTGTTTCACCTGATAAATGTGATTTTGGATGCTGGATCAAGGGATATAAAACAAATCCAGTTTGGGTGATGTGGTAGATAGGTTCTATGTCAAGGTGATGGGATTTAAATATCCATGAAAATGCATCTCTGGGTGTTTCCAGCAAAGAAAAGCCATTATGAATGTTAGTAGCACTATTCTATTTTATATAAAAGAAATAAGAGGAGAAGGGTGAGGGGAAGGAGGAAGAGAAGGAAGGAGGAAGAGAATGAGAAGGAAGAGAAGGAGGAGGAGGAGAAACAGCAGCAGGTATTTACTCCAGGTCACTATGCAAGCAACATTACTTAAGCAAACCTCAGTGAGTCTAGTTCCAAAGACTTTGATTTTTTTTCTTATTTGTTTGTTCAACCTAAGTATAGTTCCCAGGATCAGAAGGCTTGAACATAGAAGCTCTTGGCAACTTATATGCGCTGTCCATTTGATTGCCATGCCCGTGGTGGCTTTCTCCTGCATGGAGAGCTCACGCATACAATCCTGCCTTTCAGCATTCACCCTGATTTTCTTTAGGAGTGTTACTGGACTGGTCCCTCAGATAAGCTCCTATGTGCCCCCAACCCACCATGTTCAGTACCTGCAACTCGTTTATTTGATGTCAGCATCCTAGTCACATACATTGTTTAGCTGCGCAGACCAACATGTGTGCCTATTTATACAGTTCCTTCTAGCACTACTTTGCTTATATATCATGTATATTGTAAATCACAATGAAAAATGCTACATTTTAATAAGAACACTTTGAAAATAATACAGTAATGTTGTAATCATGGTAGTGGCTGCAGGCTACCATTACTGACAATAGTCAAGAATACAATTTACACTTACATAAAGGCCTGCCATTAAGGGATGATAATAATTCAATATTTCAAACAGTCATCTTGACACCATTTGTATGTGACTGCTCAGTATATTTGATTTTACTGGCCTAGCGTTTTCCTCTGTGACTCATAAAATGAAAAAGAAATCCTGTCTTGGAGATTTTTCTTTTTCCTTGCATTTGCCATTCCTGTTTTCTGATATCCATTATTTATCTTACAGGAACTTTTCTAGTCATTTCTTCACTTTGTAGAGGTTGGTTATATGTAAATGCACTTTGCAGCCACTTGTAACCTAGCAATCAGATTAAAGCAGTTTTGGTAATAACTGAGGAGACCTTTCTGCCCTGCTTAGACTGCTGAGATACATCTGCACACAGGGTGTTCTTGGCTCACACCACATCCCCCTGACTGACCAAGGGAGGGCACATGGAACTCAGCCTGGCCAGTGTGGCCTAGTCTGTCCTTTTGTGTGCATTACATAAAAGCAATGAAAGGATAGAAATGGCGTTCCTGAGCCATGGTGGCCTCCTTGAGCATCCCTGTGCCTGACTTCAGAGTTCCATTTCTCTGCACAGGTTCTGTTGAACAACAACAACAAAAATTAATCTTTTACCTTTCTGTATCTCTGTGTGTCTCTCCATGTCTCTGTGTGCCTCTGTGTATCTGTGTCTCTCCTTATCTCTGTGCCTCTGTGTCTCTCTGTGTCTCTGTGTGTCTCTCTGTCTCTGTCTCTGCAGCCCAATAGTGAACAATGTTTTACTATTTACTTAATCCTTAGCCCTCTTCTTGTTTACAAACTCTTCTTATTAAGGAGAAGTTCTTTCTACATTTTACAGGTGCAAACTTAAGGCAGAGAAATATTAGCTTGCCTGTGATTGTGAATCTGTCTTGAACCATGCAATTGGCAAGTTCTAGAGTTGAGATCTTAATCTCTATGAGCTATCTGAGCCCATATGCTTTAAAACAACCCAATTCTCTTCCCATTTTAGTAATGTATGTACATGCATACACTAAATAAAACACATTACTGTATGTGAGACATATATACAAATATAGCAATAGCTAAAACATGTAATTTCCATCCACTCATATATTTATCCATTTATTTACTTACCTCTCCAATAAGTTATTCAAGAACAAATAGTTATAAAACCATATTCTAAGCACAGAGTACAACAGTGAATAAAACAGACAATGTGTGGCTGTCTGAGATCTTGTGGGTAAAAAACCGTAAATATTCATTTAATTTGTAAGAAACTTGAAGTCTATGCTAAGTTAGAAAATGGTGGACACTAAAAGTGGTTAATATTCAGGAAACTGTGGGTGAGTTTGTTATGAGGCATAGTTTTAAACAGGAGGTCAGATTAGGGAATATTTGAAAAAAGATTTGAAGAAGTGGGAGCACAAGCATGAGCTCTGCCTCAGGGTGTCTGTGGAAATCAGAATAACCACGCCTGATGGTGCCATTATGTTCTTATATTAGGAACCCATGAGAATGCCTCCTTACAAGGTAGAAGGGAGCTCTGCAAACTGACCTGATTTAAGGACCTTAGATGCAGTGGGCCCTTTGGTCAACTGAGAAATTACATGTGTTTGGAAACAGGAAACAAGGGTCAGGTGGCAAATTTCAAATGAAAGCAGCAGTCTGAACAAAGTTTTTCCTAGAAGAGAGATGTGAGATTAACAGTAAGCCTGCTTTGCCATTGTGAAGATTTCCAAGACAGCCAGAAGTGTAGCTTCCCAAACTGTAAGAGTGTTCCTTTGTCCTGTGTAAACCCAACATTCATGGCAATTTGTCACAGAAGGAACAAGAAACTAATAAACCAAGAACAGGAAGAGCAATGAGAAAGAAGGCCAAAGAAATCAATAGAGTCACCCAGGGCCATTGAGCCCATACTCAGGCAAGATGGAGAGCAAAGAAGGGTTTTTGATGAAAGAGCCAGGTGCCTTAAAGCAGAATGTTAGGTATGAGTTTTGGAAGAAAGATGGACAACATGGAAGCAGAAGACAAAATTAGAATCCCAAAAATAAAGTGACACAAGAAATGATGGTAGTGAAGATGTAAGAGGCAACCCACAACTGCCTCGTTCCCAGTGGGGAGCCTTGCGAATTTGCTATGGAATATGCATAAGAAGAAGTCAGAGATTTCCTGATTCTGCCTGACTGGGGATGGCATTGCCATGCATAAACTAAAGAAGGAGGGGTGTCTGGAGAATGGGGCTGGGGTACAATATTGGTAGATGGAGTGTCAGCTTCACAGATGCTCAATTTATCCTTGTAAAAGCAGTTGAGATTTCACCCCACACACCTTCAGTGACTCTCCACACACCTGAACTGCCCATTCTCCTCTGGGTTTACCATTCTCATCTCCTGTGTTGTTTCCTGCTCCTGCCTTGTGCTTTAAGGCACACACACACACACACACACACACACACACTCACTCACTCACTTTTAATGCTTCTGAGTTCTCCTTGTTATAATTTACCTTTATTTTTTTGTCTTTGTCTTGAAATTTTCTTCTGTTATTTGTTTGTTTTAAGAAAAGGTCTTACTCTTGTGGTCTGGCTAACCATGAACTCATCATCACCTTGCCAAGTGTAAATATTAAAAGCATACACCACCACAGTTTGCCTTACCCTTAAATTATGTCATAAATGTATAAATGCATCTATTATGTCTCAGGATTTTCACGATTAGCTTAAGACCTTGGATTACTTATCACGTAATTTTCCACTAAAGATCTTCTTCCTGAGTGTTCCCTATCCATATTGGAATTATTTACTTCTCCATTTTAGTGAAAAAAAAGTTCATTTGCACTTAAAATGGCTGATTTCCCAGAAAGTTATCAGTCTCTGTTTAGCTGGTGTTCTTGTTTTCTTCTCTTTTTCTCTTTGGTTCCATTTTTCTGCTTCCTGAAGGGCTGCTTCGATCAGATTCTGAGTGTGATGGCTCCATAGAGTTTTAAACAGATTAAGTTACTTCTTTTTTTGCTCTAATTCTTAAATGATAGTTCATCTGGGTATATAAATGGGATAGACAGAGGAGACAATGATGTGAGGGAGGTAGGAATCTCTCTAGAATCAAACAAGATGCCTCTTGTGACAGAATTCAGAGATGCTCAGTTATAAACCTGTCATGTGGGGATTTTCCATCAGGAAGCTTCTCCCTGTGATCTGGCTTCCACACAAATCAGAGGAAATAAGTCCTGTGTTTTCTATAACTCACAGCATCTGTTAAAAGTTGGCTATCACCATCAGTGAAACAGTTTCAGTGAACTGGAGGGTAATAACAGCACTGTTTATATTAATTTTAAGTATTTTAATAGTAATATTATTAGTGTAAGTTTCAAAATATTATTTTTATATACCCTTCTGGTTCAGAGGTGTTGATTAGGTTTTACAATTCAGTTATTTACACTGAGTTTCTTCAACTTTATTTTTCTCATATGTAATTTAAACAATTTAAATGAAGACTTGGTTAAGAGAGGCACTAAATCCCCCATTCTCTTTTACACACAGTAAAATCTCTATCTCCAAGGGGAAGTATATTTGTATTCGTGGTAAAGTCATGCTTTCTCTTTTCTCCTTGTGTGAGCCTGGAGAATATCCATATAGAAGATACCCTCACAGTAGTCTTTCTAAATGGAGAATCATTACAGATGTGAGGATTATCTCCAACACATGGCATTATTGTCACCACAATGTCAAACCTGACTTCTGAGACCAAATACATGTTCTAATAAGTAAGAATAAGTGAATCTATAAAGAAACCAGATTCCATGGAAGCAACCTTTGCTCCATTTGAAGATGACTGTTGTGAATGTCAAAATTCAAGAACAGCAATCTGCCGTAGAATTAACTTTAATAGTAGAAGTTGAAATAGATTTAGGGGTGGATCAACTCAAAGCCCTGGATCTGGGTATGGGTGATAGCAGAGTTGGTCAGCCCATCAGCTACTCCTCACCTGCACCACCATAGTCAGCTCCCCATCACTGTTGCAGTGGCCAGCAAGGGACAAGCAAACTCTCATGCTTTCATACACTTGGGGCTGCTTCATCCAAGTCTTTGCCAACAGGGCCAGCTCTACTCTGTTGTCCAGTGAGGTGTAGGGCAAGTTCCCAAATGCTGTACCCAGTAAGGAGCAAGGCCAGCTCCCCAAACTTCCTGAAGTGTCAAGGTGGCAGGGGTGGGGTATCTCTCTAGTACGCATACCACCTAAAGGCAGGTGGCAGGAAAGTAGTGGGGACAGCTCTCTTTTGCTCATTCCCTCAATAAAATACCCATCTATAAATCTCTAGAGAGTGAGAAAGGGCTTGTCCTACAGATCTAAAGCTGCAGAATCTCCATGTCACAGGACAACTGGATAATATAGAGGATAACCATGAGAATCCAGTACCAATGGTATAGCAGAAGCCAGAGATTTCTAGGCTTCTACTACAACTTGACTCATTGCAAGGAATATTTGTAAGGAAAGATGTGTGAAAAAAAGAGTGTCCCTACTATGGTACATTACAACTTCCATGATGAGATGTTTTCTATGCTTCTTTTTTGTTTAATTTTTAATTTCTACTTTTTATTTTCTTTGGGGGATTTGCAAGGGTAGAGGGTGGATACAAAGGAGAAGAGAGATGAATGTGAGTGGGGCACATGATGTGAAACTCACAAATTACTAATAGAATGTTTAAAACAATAGTAGAAGTTGAAACAAGTCTAAAGATGGAAGGAGAACCAGTAGTTTTGAATATTCAGAGAAAGATGTGTTTCCTAATAGAAGCTGACAGGTATGAAATGAGACCACAAAACCGTCGGCATTTATAATATTATTTATATTCTTTCCTGAATACAGGTACCATACTGTGATTTTTACCCAGCAGTTAAAAAGCTGTGAAACCTGATAAAATTTAACCAGGAGTTATTGTGCTTGCATCGTTACAAAGGAGACCCTTTTATTGCTCATCTTCACAGTCTGTCCACTTTCATCTTAACCCCGATTTCTGAAGTTTCTCATCTATGAGACTGTATAAAAGATTAAGCTTGACATAAATTCTTCAGGGTTGTAGAGTTGCATGCATTTTTCTCCCCTTTAATCACTTTCCCCTATTTTACTGTGATGGTCACACTGTAAAATGGTTTGCTCTGAAGATCAAACTGCTCTAATCCCTTGCTTGTCTTGCAAGGAGTCAAAAAACCTCTTTCTAGGTTGAGTTATTAATTGATTAGGCTGAAAGCAAAGAAGCTACTGTTTCAGAACATCTATGGTGCTACACTTCTGTATTATTGTTTTTTTTACTTACTCACTTTTCATCCCCCTCACAGACCCCATCCCAGTAACCCACTCTCACAATTCTTCCCCCATTCCCCTTTCCCCTTCTCCTTTGAGTGGGTGGGCCCCCTCCCCAGGTATCTCTCCACACTGTGTGTTCCACTTCTTTTCAGTGTACACCCAATCTCATTTCTGGCTTTACAAAGCAGAAAACGCCATCTCCATTGTCAAAAATTAAAAAGCCAGATCTCTGCAAGGTAAAAGATTTGCCCAGATCTATTTGTCTAAGAATTTCATAAATTCATTGTTTTTAATAGTTGCGTAATACTCCATTACATAAATGTATCACATTTTCTGTATCCATTCCTCTGTTGAGGGACATCTGGGTTCTTTCCAGCTTCTGCCTATTATAAGTATGGCTGCATGTGTCCTTATTACATGTTGAAGCACCTTTTGAGTATATGCCCAGGAGTAGGATTGCTGGATCGCCTGATAGTACTATGTCCAATTTTCTGAGGAACCTCCAAACTGATTTCCAGAGTGTTGTACCAGCTTGCAAACCACTAGCAATGGAGGAGTGTTCCTCTTCCTCCACATCCCTCGCGGGCATCTACTGTCACCTGAGTTTCTGAACTTAAACATTCTGACTGGTGTGAGGTGGAATCTCAGGGTTGTTTTGATTTGCATTTCCCTGATGACTAAGGATGTTTAACACTTTTTTTAGGTGCTTCTCAGCCATTCCATATTCTTCAGTTGAGAAAACATCCTGAGTGAGGTAACCCAATCACAAAAGAACACACATGATATACACTCACTGATAAGTGGATATTAGCCCAGAAGCTCAGAATACCCAACATACAATTCACAAAACACATGAAACTCAAGAAGAAGGAAGAACAAAGTGTGGATACTTCAGTCCTTCTTAGAAGGGGGAACAAAATACCCATGGAAGGAGTTACAAAGTGTGAAGAAGAGACTAAGGAAAGACCATCCAGAGACTGCCACACCTGGGGATCCATCCCATAAGCAGCCAGCAAAATCAGACACTATTTTGGATGCCAACAAGTACTTGCTGACAGGAGCCTGATATAGTTGTCTCCTGAGAGGCTCTGCCAGTGCCTGACAAATACAGAAGTGTATGCTCACAGCCACCCATTGGACAGAGCATATATTCCTTCAATGAAGGAGCTAGAAGGGGTTTGCAGCCCCACAGGAGGAACAACAATAGGAACTAACCAGTATCTCCAGAGCTCCCTGGGACTAAACCACCAACCAAAGAAAAAGCATGGTGGGATTCATGGCTCTAGCTGCATATGTAAGAGAGGATGGCCTAGTCAGTCATCAATGGGATGAGAGGCCCTTGGTCCTGTGAAGGTTCCATACCCCAATATAGGGGACTGCCAGGGCCAGGAAGCAGGAGTGGGTGGGTTGGTGAGCAGATGGAGTGGGAAGTAATATGGGGTTTTCAGATGGGAAACTAGGAAAGGGAATAACATTTGAAAAGTAAATAAAGAATATATATATATATATATATATATATATATATATATATATATATGAAAGGATTTGCCTAGTGTCATGTAGCAAACACATGAAATGAGATTTCACTTCACTTAAAATGGCAAACAGGTCTAGGGGTAGAGGACTATCATCTTGTTACTCAGATCACTGAGACTATAAGATCACAAGTTCAAGATTAGCCTGGGCTACAAAATCAGCTCAAAACTAGCCTGGGAAATTTAAGGAGACTGTCTCATAGCAGGCTAGCTACTCACAAACTTTCAGTGTTCCTCCTGTCTCTAACTACTTTGTCACTCTAGGAGCATTCAGCTTATACATGCATGCAACTCTGCCTAGCTTTATGTGCATTCTGGGGATGAACTCTGCCTGTCATGGTTATAGGTCAAATTCCTTACTAGCTGAGGCATCTCCTCAGTTCTCTAGGAATTCTCCCCTTGCTCTTCACTGTACATGCAGGCCTGCTAGAGGATGTTTCTCAAGGTTCTCCTGTTCCCACCTTCAATCCATCATAGCATATCTGTCTCTATATTGGCTCTGAGAATCTAAACTTATCCTGTGGTTTCCATGTCAAGGACTTTACCTACTAAGTCATGTCTAAAACCCAAATTTCTACTTTTTTTAGGGAAAATAAATTTAATAGGGTAGGTTACAACCCAACCAATTTATCGAAACTGTTTTGTGTAAATCTTACTTTCAAACATATTCATGTTCTGGGCTCTATGAGTTTAGGACTTTAGCCCATCTTTTTTCTGAATAGATCACACAATTCTTTCTATAACTTGAGGCAGAGGTTTCAATGGTTGGCTAAAAATTATGCTGAATCAGTCTTTCATTCAACATACATTATGTAGTATATATGGCATGCTGAACATGCTGCTGGAGAGAAGTAACAGGTTTCTGTCCACAAAGCACTCAAATTATTTGCACTAATACAATGAAATTTGGAAAAAGTATTTTATTTGGCAGTACTTTGTAATGAATGGCAACAGTAACACCTTTTTCTTAATCACTCATGATCTATGCAGTCTAGACTGTGCTTATGTGGAGAAACTATGGCTAGGCCAAGTTCCTAGCATGTTGTCAGTTGAAACATTCTGCTCATTATTCCCTTGTGAGATTTCTTCTTATGATGCCATTTGGAGACATCGTTCATATGGAAAAAGCTAAGAGAGCAAGAGGAAATCACCCAGAGCTATCAATTATACTCATATCAAATTAGCCAAAGCAAATCATTATGTCAAATTCAAGTTTTAAAGAAACTGTAGGCATATTGCCAAGGAAGTGGATATAGGGAAAAGGGAAGAACTGGAGGCAGAACCCATTGACATTGTATCAACAGAGCCAACACATCAGTTTTGTGTACTGGTAACTTTGCCAAGCTCTTTACTCCCTTTACAGAAAGCATTAGCTTGCTCTTATAGGGTGAAGTCAATATCATTCTTTATTCTTGTGTTTTTAACATAATCTTAGTTATCTGTGAAAAAAGGCCATAATATTTAAGATAAAATAAAGGAGTTGAGTATCTTCAAAAAATTATTTTAAGAAGATTCTGACTAACTTGATGGTGGAGACAGTTTCATTGATCATAGGCAAGTGATAATGAGATATCAAGAGACTGTTGCACCCTTGAACTTAGGCACAAGGTTTCCACTCCTCTGTGAGATCACCCATCTGTTTACTCAGATATAAAGCATTCACAATATGGAGAGTATCAGAGAAAGCTCTGTGGTCATTTCTCCTGATCAATTACCAACAAGTTAATGGATGTCAAGGGCTGTCTGGAGGCTTTATAGAAATGCATATTAGATGTAGACTACAAGACAGTGTCCAAGCCTGAGCTGACACCTTCCTGCTGTCAGTGATCAGTCAGGGCTCTTCCACATCATTACTGTGTTAACAGCATCCTCCCACTATCCCTGTGCACTCAGCCTCACCGATGTGGCAGCTCCCACAGACCTGCAGACAGCAGACATCTCATCTCTGGGGCCCCTATTTGTAATTGAATTACAGTTCAAACACATGAACCCTTGATCTGTGAAAGAGACAGGATCTAGATGTCACTGTGCTTCATCAGGCAGAACTGTGCATTTGCTTCTATGGAGCCAAAAAGAACTAAATGAAGGAAGAATTGTCCATCTAGGTTTGTTTCTAGTCCTGAGATTTTTTTCTCTCCTATTTTAAAGATATTCCATGGTTATAGACAGTTGAGAAAGTTAAAGAAAAATCTACAAAGGAAGATATAGACTAGTTTTCATAGCCGGAATCTAAATATAACATAGACAACATCATTGTTGATTTCCTTCTTGTAACTTGTGTACATAAAGTACATCTCATTTACAATTGAAACACAGAGAATAGAATGGTTGTTTCTTGTTCAGATTTAATATTGTGGGCATTAACTCAGATCATTTTCATGAAATATTCTTCAGGAAGAAATGTCTTTTGCCTTTAGTTAACCTAACAATACACTGATCCTTATTCACTTTTCAAGTTTCTTATTGTCCTATTTGGCATCCATAAGTCATAAAACATTCTTCCTATCAGCATGGCTTTGTATGTATGTTTGTTAGTTTGTTTGCTTTGTCTCGTTGTTTGTTTTGACATTAGCTTTTCTTCCTTCAGATTTGACAAGGTATTATATGGTGGTGATTTGTTTGGAGAACAGTTCAAAGAGTAGGAATAAGGCACAAGGTAGAGTGGCCAAAAAGAAGAGGGAGCCAAAACAGAAGCTGGATGATCAGGGATATAAAAATCACTGATGGTTAGAAGGCAAAAAGAGGCTCCATTTACATACAGTTGGACAAGGACATCTTGATGCAGAGCTTTGGGGATACACATACATGGATACCTGGTAAATTCCTTCAATACTAGATTGAGAAATATCACTGTTAGCCTGTGCTTGGGTGAATGCACAAAAGTTAGTGCCTAGCATTAGCTGGGAAAACCTGGGTAGATCTGCTAGGATAAAAGAGGTGTGTGAGTCAATGCCTTTCTTCTGGGTCCACAATGTTATGCGTATTAAAAACTAAAATGAGACAAAACCCATGAAGGTTGTTTGTATTGGTCATATTTTCCTTGGAGACTGAGAATGAAAAAAAAGAAAATATTTGTTTGGGCTCAGTTTAGGGATTTCAGTCCACGCACAGCTAATCTCACTGGTTTGTGCTTAGACAACGGTGGTGATGCAGAGTGTGTGGTATGGCAGAATTGCTCAAATAATGGTGGTCAGAGATAGATAGCTCCTTCCCAGACACACTTCAGCCACCGAATTCCTCTAACAGCACCCTGCCCACTGTTTCCATCCCTTCTCAATATGTGATTAGTGGGTTTCATCCACAAGTAAGACTGAGGCCCTCATGATCAGTTCTCTCCCTAAAAGCCTATTGATTGGCAACCAAGACTTGAAATCATGAATATTTGGGGGAACATTTCAACACCAAATAGTAACACTTATTAAAGTAAATATTTTACTGTCAAATTTGTAACACTAGACAGTGAATAAAGATGAAGAAGAAAGCTGGAGTGAGGAGTTGAGAGTACCACACGCTAGAAAGAAAGTCATCAGCGCTGCTGTTCGCCTATTAAAAACGTCCAATCCAAGATGCTCTTCTTTATATACCCCACCCCCAGGGAGTCCCATAGCATCCTTATTCTTTCTTCCTAAACAACCATCATGGCAATATGGCAAGGCTGTGCTCTCAATGCAAGAGTGGACATTCCTAAGCTTAGTCTTTTCTGAATGTACATATATTAAAGGTTACAAAGTAATTTAGGACAGAATTGTAAGGATAGGAATATTTCATTTCAATCAAATCTATATTCTATTGGAAATAGCAGCATTATCTCAAGTTTGGTGAGCACAAATAATCACAGAAGTGGAGATGGACATAAAGAGACACAAGTATATATATATAAAAATAAAATAAAAATAAAAGCAGCAAGATAATCTATTTATTTTTGCTAGCATAAGTAATATATGAATAAAATCAGATACAACCCTGCATTTCAAAGGTTTTGTAATGACAGACTGTGTGTTTGCTACAAGCTCAGATTTATATATATATATATATATATATATATATATATATATATAAAGTTAACTATTATAGTGTTAACTATATATATAGTGTTAACTATTAAGAGTTTTATAACATACTCAAGAATTAGATGTTATGGCTTAAAGCTCTGAAGAGAGATGTGGTTCCAGATATTCCAGAGAGGGTGAGGATAAGATGTAAATGTAATTCCACCCTTATGGTCCAAATAAAGAATAATGGTGATATTGATTTCACTGGGATGTTATGAACACCAAATGAGGCACTTAGTCCAATGTCAAGCACAGAGTACCAGTGAGATTTAGCAATTTTTAATGTTGTCAAATTCCACAGAGAGTTTGAAAGCACCACTCAGGATTCCATCTCTGCCAGTGCTAGGCCCTGGCTTCCTGTGTCTCACTAGTGGTACTTCTGAGGCATAGCCTGCATAGGAATCTTAAATCCAGATGTCAGCCGTACTTTTCTAACAAGCAGCATGACTCTGCATATAATGGACCATCAATAAATGTCACTTCAATATATCAAATCTACATTCCATTTTAAATTGTAGCATTGCATACAGTTGGGTGTACATAAAGTTACATTGTTGCTAAAATATAGTAAAAATATGATGCTTTGCTTAGCATTGCTTTGGAGGACCTTAAAGATATTAAACATCATTTGTTTCTTCAATCAACTACAGAGTGATAAAATTTTAGGTGCTCGTAGATCACAGCCATATCCTTCTAAGATGCATTGTGGTTTAGAAGGGTAGGACTGAATGCTAAGACAGACCCTCAGGAGGGAAGTCCAGTGGTTATTGCCAAGGGAAAAGAAATTAGGTAATGGAACTGCTGATAAACTTCCTGCTTCCAGCTAAGATGAAGTATACAGCAGAGGCTCCTATACTCATCAGAGAAAGACTGAAAGGCAAAGAGTGCCTAAGTCTGTCTTGGAGAGTGTGTGGTAAGAATGTTATACCCATACAGGTAACAAAGGGTCAAGTTATTCAACAAGACAGATTGTCTTTCTTTTGCATGTTTTTATTTTACATGGTGATTGAACCTGGGTATTTACCCATGCTTGGCAGGATTATTTCCTATGGACTGTCTCCCCAGCTCAAGAAAGGTCAGAAGCCACATTTAATTTTAATTAGATATTTGAGACTATCTAATGACAACATTTCTTCCTTCTCTTTCCTCCCCGAAATTCTCCCATATATCTTTCCCCTTAAAATTTATGGCCTTTTTTTCATTAATCATTATTGGATGCATCCTTGAGAAAAAACTATAGAATGAGATCTAAACTCCACATGGAAAACCATGCTTATTCTGTGACAGAGGGTTCTGGAAAGCATGTAATTTCCTTATTTCCTGAGTATTTCCAGAGCCTAATTTCTCATTCCCCTTTACTGAGTATTCACTATATCCTGGACCATAAAATACATATATTACATATGTATGTTAATATATTATATACAGTATATGTATATACATATTATATATGTACAGTATATGAACGCATGTAGTATATACTAATATATTATATCTATACATATGTTAATATTTCATACATGTATAATTACTACATTCAAACCTCCCAAATTTTTATGTGGGTGAGAATCAGGCGGTCAGCATCATGCCTGAGACAGCGCCTAGAACAAGTTCTCATCAGTCCTTACTGGGTATATGGAAAGAAAAAGCACTCATGTCCAAGCCAGAAGCCTGCAATACAATACAGCTTCCCTGTCATGCCACCACTACCCACAGTCCTACCTCCCATTCTGTCACCTCCAAGCTGGAGGGCCATGACATCTCTCAGCTGCCAGAAGACATTCAGACTGTCCAATAAACTCTGGTCTTCTCATTACTCTACATTTAATGTCACCACAAGGAGGCCCTAGCCTATGACTCTCATTGACTTTTGAGAATGACTTATGTGTTTCAACCCTCTGTATGATTCAGGCATATGTCACATTGCTCTTTTCCAGTGATGCCTTGCTCCCTCAGCAGCAAACAGCTCAGGCTTCCATTATTTGTCCTACTTTCTATACCTTGACACAATGCATCTTTCAGTCACCAGTGTTCATTTAGTAAGTGACACTTTCTTCTATTGCTACAGTGCAAACACACTGGGAACAAGGGTCATGGTCAAACCCAGCTTTGTAATAGCTACCATGGCAAACACCAAATCCAGCATCACAAATTACTGGTTAGGGGCTGGAGAAATTGTTCAGCTCTCAAGACCATTTATTGTTCTTTCAGAGGAAGAATTTTCAGAACCCACGTGGCAGCCTACAATGATCTGTTACTCCAGTTTCAGGGGATGGATACCCTCTTATGGCCTGTGAAAGCACCAGGCATGCAAGTGGTACACAGACATATATCTAGGAAAAAACACAAAATTCCACACATATAAAATGGAAGTTATTTTTAATGTAAAGAAGGATTACTAACAGGATGCTTAATGCAACTAACTGGCTTTAGTAGATAAGATGTATTCTATATAGAACTATATAGAAGAATGATTTAGAACAATTACTGAGTTACTATTCACTTTTTCTTGGATTTATTTGTATTTCTGTGTATGTACATGTGTCTGTGTGTGCATGTGTCACATATGTTCAGGTACCTGCAAAGGCATTGGATCCTCTGACCCTGGAACCACATGTGGTTGTCAGTCACTCTACAGGGGTACTGGATTTGAACCCAGATCCTGTAGAAGAGCAGCAATCATTCTTAACTGCTGACCCATTTCTCCAGCCCTTCCCACTCATCTCTTCACACTATAGAATATCCTCCCTTTTCATTTCCCCATTCCTTATCTCTTTTGGTTGGGAAAGTCCTTGCTTGTTTGCTGCAGAGAAGAAACAAGAATGATGAGTTATTTCCAAGGCCACCCGCCTGGATGAGAAGGATTTCAGAGATCCTGGCCAATATTTCAAATAGTTTGCTGGAGAGTGATGGGTGTTTCAAGGGTGGTTACCAATGCATGATTATTACTAGTCGATTTTTATCTGTGCCTTCAACAAGAATATGACAGAACAGGACCCAACGCAACAAGCCAAGCTGGGGACTGACACTTTGAAAAGCAATAATTTGAAAAGGTTATAAACAATAATCATTTGGTTATTGTTCATGAGCAACCACAATATTATCCTTCTTGGGACAGAAGTCTTCCTTCAGACAGAGCACTGTGATTCTTTGTAAATTAGCCAATCATAAAGGAAATGCCATTTGTCTATAAAATGTGTGCAGTGTTGTGGGGGAGGCCAGGGAACTGCTTTCTTGCTCCACCGACATCTACCACTGCAATAAATAAACAAAGAGCTGCCTGAGTCCATTCTCAGAAGAGCCATTCCTAATCCTTCTAGGGCAGGAGAATGATTTGTGCACAGCAATCTCCTATCGGCAGCTGTTCCTATTTCTCAGAGGATTCCAGTTGCTTCAAGAGGAAATATTTGGAACAGTCCCCTGGAGACTGTTCAGGAACCAGACTGAGTGAGGTCTTAGCATGTGGAACAGGCAGATTCAAGATCCTACTGGTGCTCTGGAAGCAATTTCCAAGTGATTGTTCACTTAGAAGGATGTTTATCTTCTCTTTGCAATGAAAGCAGGTTGTGTGTGACACAGATGCTCTGACATGTATAGCCACTTTGGCATGGAAGTAGTTACAAGGATGACAATGAGTGACTCTTGTCTTCTGGGGTAGAGTAGAGCCAGGTAGATGCGACTACTCCTGGAATCATGAGCTATGTATATAATATCAACCTCCAGCCCCTCCACTTCTGTAACACAGTAACACTTAGGAGTGATCTGTGTATAGTGCGACTGCCATTACAAAAGTAAATACATTTCCCAATAAATGAGAAACAGCAGACCTTTCCTGCTGTACTCTCACTGACTGGATTAGTTCCCTATTATTAATATAGCCTCTGAAACTATTGTACCATCCAAATGCATGTATAGTCATTAAAAACTCATGGGTTCGTGAAGATGACTTAGCCCATAAAGTATCTGCCAGGGAAGCATAAAGTCCTGTGTTTAGGTCCTCAGCATCCATGTGAAAGGCCAAACATAGTGTAACCTGTAATCTGGTGCTTGGAAGTGAAGGGTTTAACTAGCCAGATCCATAAAACTCATTGGCTAGCCAGCCAGCATAGCCAAATCCAAGAGCTTTAGGTTTATGACACCATGTTTCAAACAAACAAACAAACAAACATACAAACAAACAAACCAAAAATCCAGATAGCAATGTAAGACACCTGATGACCTCCTCTGACCTCCTCTCCATGTGTACATGCACACACTTGGTTAAAATCACACTAACATGTACAGACACTGCATAACACACACACACACACACACACACCAAATCCAAACAAACTGCATGCTTTTAAATCTTTCTATAGCTCTCTAACATTCTAGCACAGCAGGCTGAAGGGCACATGCTCACTTAGAATGTTTCATGAGGCTCACACTTCCGTCTTGAAATTCTCTATGAATTATGCCATAATATCCAAACACTTGTCAGGCTCAGAAGCAGACCAACTTGACATATCCTGCAGAAGAGTGAAAATATGGGCTTCCTTCCGGACCTGGAGAACAGTTGGCACATTTGCAGGAGTTTTACCCCCAACTCTGGCCTCCCTGCAAGCTTCCATGAGTGTCCCTTCAAAACCTTGTAAGGCCATGACTGTCACTCCAAAACAAGCTCAGAAATATGTACTGAGAAATAAAAATTTCTGCAGACATTTTTCCCCTGAGCCTTCCAACTCTACTAGATAGAAGGCTCTATCAAGCGAGTCAATTTCGTCTTAAAGGCAAATAAAAAGTTATTGGCACCAGAGTTCAAATATCTCATAGAGAGTAACACTTGAAAAATGGCTAAAATATGTTATTGATTTTCTGTGCAATTTGAAAAGAATGGAACACTTCTTATGTAACTCCTGAAGCAGCACCAATCTTTCAGAATGCTTAGTCCTGGTACGTAATTTGATTATTTTTTTAATTTCCGCAAAGATTTCTTGCAATCATTTGCCTTTAGACCTCCTTTTCCAGGTTTCAGAAAGAAAGCAACACTCTTCAAAAGATGCATAGACTTACTTCCCTTCTCACATCTTTTTAAACATACACCACAACAACCAGGGTTGCCGTGGGGCTAAGCGGGAGAGGTTTGCCCAACTGATCTACTTCCTTTCTGGGAGTCTGATACAAGACAAACACCCTGATGATCTACAGAGGAATTTGATACTGTATCAGAAAGAATTTCCTTTATCACATAGGGGTCACAGGGCAGCATAAAAATCACATAAACCAGAGTGGGAAGAAAGGGGCCAAGTGTTTGATTTCACCTCCTCAGCAGGTATCTACTAGGCTGCAGCCTGGAGGGATGAAGCTACAGTGCTTAAAAATCCTGTGGACAGTTTGCCTCCAGCTGTGCCTACCTAAGCAAACTGAATTGGTTAATAGAAGAAATTAGCTGGGGATGCAGGCTCAATCAGCACCCCATCAAGAAGCAACCTGGGGAACTTGTATTTTACCAAATGAGTCAGGCCAAGTACTTTCTCCATTCAGATTTTAAAGCTGTGTTTTAAAAAAGAAGTGTGGCAATCCATCTTAAGAACTTCAGATCAGGGTTTTGTGTTAACGTGTGCACATTCATATGCGCATGCATGTGAGTGAGTGTATGTGTGTGTTTGTGCGGGTGTAATATGTGTGTGATACGTGTCATGTTTGTAATATGAGTATGTGTGATATGTGTGGTGTATTCATGTGTGGTGTGTGACCACATGTGTCTGGCATGTGTGATGTATGACTATGCATATATGTGGTATGTGTGTATGTAATATACGTATGTGTGATATATGTGATGTGTGTATGTATCATGAATATGTGTGGTATGTGCATGTATGACTTTGCATGAATATGGTATGTGTGTATGTGTGTAATGTATTTGTGTGCGTAATATGGGTATGTGTGGTATGTGCAATTTGTGTAGTATGTAACTGCATGTATATGGTATTAATGAGTATGGTAGGTGTGTTGTGTGTGGAATAACTATATGTATGTGGTATCTGTGTGGTGCCTGTACATGTATGAGTAGTATATACATATAGTGTAATAT
The DNA here is from genome assembly GCF_900095145.1 of Mus pahari. NCBI lineage: Eukaryota > Metazoa > Chordata > Mammalia > Rodentia > Muridae > Mus > Mus pahari. The sequence goes on along the minus strand of NC_034599.1, from coordinate 11,922,566 downwards.
GACTGTACATGTATATGGTGTGCATATGTAACTGTGTATATGTGGTGTATGTGTGTATGGGTATGTGTATGGGTCTGTCAGTATGTATGTAAATGTAGGGGGTGCATGTATGTGGTGTGTGTGTGTGTTCCTGTCTGTCTGTTAGGAGGAACAGAACACTGGTCAAAAGACCTCAAGTTTTTGCAACTGTTAGAAAATCACCAACAAGGCTGAGTGGATGCAAATTTCAGGCTGTGGACCCATGATAATTAGCTCTAAATATCAGCTTAACACAACATAGAATCGCCTAGGAAGAGAGTGCCAGCAAGGGGTTGTCTCTCAATCACATTGGCCTGTGGACATGTCTATTGTGATGTCTTGATTGTTAATCAATGTGGGAAGCCCCAGCATGTAAGTGAATATGCCAGGAAACAAATGCAAACGCTGTTATCAACTCCTTGAATGGGCAAGTTTTGCAATGCCATGAACAAAACCCATCTCTTTCGGTTACTAATGACTTGCAGGTTATCAGAAAAGAAATAGATGGTGCTGAGGACTCTTTGGGGCAACATTGTCACAAGCATTCCATCACTTGTCCAAGTGAGAGTCTCCTTATGTAAACACCTTGGTGCAGTGCACTTTTAGAAATCACATTGACATTAATGGATAATATTTGGTCTGGTAAAATGAAATGGATTCTAATTTATTTAGCCAAAGTATGCCTCAAATCAGGGAAAATGGCCATTTTCATGAATTAAAAATGAAAATGTCATTAAAATGTTATTTAAGGCAATACTATGTATTGATACTTAATATCTTTCTGATTCAGTTAAAATCAAATAAAAACCAATTGGTCTGATGTACATGGTGGCACACGCCTTTAATCCAGCAGTTGGGAGTCGAAGCAAGCAGCAGATCCCTGCAAATCTGAAGTCTGTCTAGTTGTATAGCAAACAGCCAGCCAGGCTGTTACACAGTAAAACATAGTCTCCGGATCAGGAAAGGGAAATAGAAAAGAAAAAGAAGAAAAATTTAAAAGATAGAAAAAAAGAAAAGAAAAAAGAAAGGAAGGACGGACGGACGGACGGAAGGAAGGAAGGAAGGAAGGAAGGAAGGAAGGAAGGAGAGAGGAGAGAGAGAGAGAGAGAGAGAGAGAGAG
>NC_034599.1:11886177-11921373 GCF_900095145.1 Mus pahari | reverse complement strand
AGAGAGAGAGAGAGAGAGAGAGAAGAAGAAGAAGAAGAAGAAGAAGAAGAAGAAGAAGAAGAAGAAGAAGAAGAAGAAGAAGAAGAAGAAAGTGTCAACTGCTCTAATTTAAATTTTCTTTAATTTTTTCACTAATATTTTGGAAATGCTTCTTCATTCCCTTTGGTTTTGACCCCTCCCACCATTTCAGTTGTATTTCTGTTTAACTTTGTGTGACAGTAATGAGGAAGAAAATAATGCCCTTCCTCTTAGCAAATACCCGCATTTTTCTCTGCATCCGGGATAGTTTTTGATAGTTACACAGTGAAGGAGACATTGAAGTTAAGATGTATGTGAGATGGGCAAATGGAAGGAGAGAATAGATTTAATTTCTTTGCAAAGATTTTAGGATGTCATTACCTCATTTTTAAATTTGCTTTGCAACTTTTCCTTTGACAAAGGAACGAATCACACCCAAAGTCCACATGTGTTATCTTAAGCTCACAATGCATCTCTGTAGAAAAATAATACAAATGTGGCCTTACTAAGCGTGTTCACATAGCATATTCCATTCATAATATATCCACTGGACTGAATTATAGAGACAAACAGCAAAAACCATGAATTAACAAAAAAGGTTTGAAGGAAATATTTTTAAATGGAAAGAATCCTCAAATTATTTAAAGAAAAACAACTATATAAAAACATGTGAAGGTAATGAAGTAGGATACTGGAGTTGATCACACTCTGGTAAGGGAGAGCATTTGTCCTTACAGTATTATGTTAAAGTATGGAATAAGGACACCCCGAATTATCTCTTGCTATCATTGGTCACGGGTAGTGTTGAATATACCTTATGAGTAAAATAGGGAAGGAATGAAGTGCTCCACTTCACCAGGGTAGTTACGGTAATCCAACCATCCAAGAGTAGTTACAGTAATCCAACCATCCAAATCACTCAACCCACAGCCCCTGTCACTGGTACATTACTTAACATCTTTTGATAAATTATGATTTCTACATCAACCAAAGATCCATGAGGGTAGGTAACTCATTATACCCCAGTGCTTAGCAGAGCAAGTACATAGCTGCTCACAAATAATGTTTGAATGAACAGATGAATCACTGAACTTAAAAGAATCAAAGGAAAGCGGGGATGCCTGAAAAGTGCAAGATTGTATGAGATTAAATGGCTGCCCCTGCATGTACTGCTCTACTGGACAAAGGAAAGGGAGAGTTGTAGCCCAAGATGGATATATTAAAAAATCAAGAATAATATCAGGTGGTAAGAAATTCATGAGAGGAGATCCAAGTTAGGTAGAGCCAACTGTGGTTTGGATGCCTTTTGAAAATAAGGACTGGGCTGCATCAACTTTAGGATAAGTGAGTGCTGAATGCTCAGCTCTATAAAGCAGCATGGGCATCATCAGCCCCTTCCCAACGATGGAGGGGATGCCAGAGCAAAGCAGGGCAGATAGAATAGAAGAGCTAGAGAATGGGCAAGGGATCACCATGAAGCCATGTCTTCTACATATGATGTGGCCAGTGTAATTATGAACACGTAGCAGCTGTGACTACCTGAAAGTAACCTGTATATACACACATGTGCACATACACCACACACACATGAAAGTAGGAGAGGATTAGTTGGAAAAAAAAAAAGAGTAGCCTGGAGTATTCAGAGGGAGATAGGAGAGGATGGTGTGGTGAATATTGTCACAATGAGTTACATACATGTGTGAAACAACCAAAAAAATGTAAAGGTTAGTTAAATGGCATGTTCAATAAAAGGGTGTGTTGTGCCCATATATTTGCTAGTATAAGACAAGGACTGGTGGAGAATCTAGAAAAAAATCAGTGCTTTAGAATTTTCACCTCCTGCATTCCCATAAAGCTGCAGCGGCCTACATCATTCAACCACTAAAGGTTCTACCATCTCCCAAATTCACACCAGAAACAAGGGAATCAGCCTGTGGGGGATTCTTCACATTCAATCTGCAACACACAATGTAGCAAGCATGATTTTATCTGGTCCCAAAAATAATGTTAAAGTCATCTGTGCTTGATTTAGTACTTCAAGGGAAGGACATTTTTCCACCTTCCTGAATAGCCATCTAGTAATCAAAATATCTTTTAAATAAAACCATAATTCAGTGTTTTCAGAGTTAACAGTACAAGAGGCATCACCTCAGACGACATACTGAACAAATCTTCATAAACAGAGAGGCAAACTCAATGAGATGAAGAGATCTGGGTAGAACTTGAGATAGAGAGAGAGAGAGAGAACTTATCACTGAGAGAAGCCTTGTAAGTACATAGAGAGGCATATATGTTGGGGATATATGTATTCCTCAGTAATATATATGTATATATATTCATAAGCATAAATTGTACATATGAATTATGAATATATATTCATGCATTATCTTCAAATGACACTTTGAATCATAATTTGTCAGTTGCATAGAGTAAGTGATGGTTGTGAATGACCGTCTATATATTAGTTTGGAATTGCCAGAGCAGAGTGTGACAAGACTTAGTGAAGAGGCTCGAGACATGGAGAGGATTAGAAAAACGGCTCAGTGCTTCAGATCTCTTGCTCCCAGATAATCTACCTCAGTTCTGAGCTTTTCTGTCAGGGCAGGAAACTTACAACTGCCTCCATCGCCAAGGGATCTGATGCCCTGTGGCACAGATACAAATATGTACACTTACATGTAAATAAAAATAAATCTGAAGTAGAAATGTCTGCTTTCTTAACAACTCAGTTATATGATGTTTTTTCTAGAAATTGTTTTGTAAAAAAGCATGTAATATTTTACTGAAAACAGACACTTGAGAGGACATGTGATGCTTAGAGAGAATATCTAGAATTCCACATACAGTGACAGAATACACTTGCATTGCTGTGTTGTGTAATGCTTCGCTGGACTTCATTGGTCTTTGCTGGTCTTCGTTGGTGTTTGTTGGTCTTCACTTTGTAGACAGAAAGGCACCAAAGAACTTCTCACGGTATTCTGGTGGATTCTGGCGGCTTCTTCTGACTTGTGCTTCTATCTATCTATCTATCTATCTATCTATCTATCTATCTATCTATCTATCTATCTATCTACATATTTGCTGATTATGCCACCACTACTGATTTGGGTTTATTGTTTGGTGTTTGCTATTGAACCAGCTTGCTGGTATCCTGACAACAAAGACTGGAATTGCCTCAAGAAACTACTTCTAAACAGGTTCACAAAACCCTTTTCATATTAACCTTCCTCCCAACCTCTGATCAGTGGGTTAGAAAAGAAGATGATTTACATTTCAAATGCTATCCCAAAAGTTCCCTATACCCTCCCTCACCCCTGCTCCCCTACCCACCCACTCCCACTTCTTGGCCCTGGCCTTCCCCTGTGCTGGGTCATATAAAGTTTGCAAGACCAAGGGGCCTCTATTCCCAATGATGGCCGGCCGATTAGGCCATCTTCAGCTACATATGCAGCTAGAGACATGAGCTCAGGGGGTACTGGTTAGTTCATATTGTTGTTCCACCTACAGGGTTGCAGCCCCCTTCAGCTCTTTGGGTACTTTCTCTAGCTCCTCCATTGGGGGCCCTGTGCTCCATCCAATAGCTGACTTGGTGTCTTACAAATTGTGATCTTATTGATACATAAATCTGATTGGTTAACTACAAAAAAAAAAAAGAAAGAAAAGAAAAGAAGATGATGTGTTCAAGAACCCTAAATAAATTAGGTTTTGAAAAAATCTAAGCCTATGTAAATTTTAAAGCTTTTTCAGTGGAATATTTCTGGAGTGTAAGTGTGATCCCAGGAGCACATGAGTGTCAGAGAGCCAGGACCAACAGATAGGAAAGTTTGTACAGCCAAGCTGACGACTGCTTCTTGCAGCAAGACCACCCCAGAAGCCATGTGGAACACTATCTGCCTCCACCGTCTGTGGCAGAGAGTCATGAATATTGCCGAACACTCCCAAGTCTTGTTCACTGGAGATTTCTCAGTGTCTAATCTCCTACATATCTAGGTTTCCATTTATATGGACACCTCAAGAGACCCTTGGTGAGGAGTGAGCTACAAGAGTGGATCAGGGCTCAGTACTATTAGTATAGCTTGCAAGAATCCAGATGAGCAAGTTGTTCAGTGGTCTGAAGGAAGAGATAAGGCCCAGAGGAGGTGGCGTGGGACTTCAAGAGTATGATAAAGCAGGTGACAAGAGTATATATTTCTGGCTTTTCATAGTTCTCTCCTGTGTTGTTAGCAAGTCTTACAGAGACCTTTCACGCTTTCTCCCCTTGTCTATTATTTGACTATTTAATATATTTATCCACTACACTAGGATTTGTCCAGGGTACTGTGGGTGGAAATTTAAGTATTATAAATCTTTTTGGCTCACTCATTAAGTTCATAGTTTTATCAATGATGTGACCACAATATCACAGGTACATATGTTATAAAGAAATAGATGTTGTTTTTTTTTTTTTCTGATATCAACAAGTATTATACCGAAGGGTGTCCCACTGAATAAACCATGCTACACCTTTGCAGAATCATTTTCCCTTAGGTTGCCATGGCCCATTTCTGCCCTGGGAGTAGAGACTGTTTACTTTACTACCGACACTCTGCCTGAAGGCAGGAGCTAGAGAGTTAGACAGATTTCTGCACTTATGCGTAAAGTGCCTCTGAGGCATAAGAAAGTCTTTGGAGGGGCTGGACTCCCACCGCATCCTTGCATCTTCAGTTACCTGGCCAGCTTCCCAGGAAGGAGGTGGAAGATGGCCTGTCCTGCTGCCAACACCAACTCCCTGTGCATCCCAGGAGCCATCCAGCCACCAGCTGACTCTCCTAGTCTTTCCACAGAAGCCCGAGAATGGGAAATTAAAATCTGTGATGCAATACTAGCAACCTTGGGTCAGTCACAAGAAATACACCATACCAGGAGCATATTTATATGGCAATAAATTTTTAATGCCCTAAGAAAGTGTTTGAATAAAAATGAAATCAGAATAAAATTATGCAAAAGACATAATTGGAGAGCAGGTAACTTTTCTTCTGGCCTTTCTGACTGAGAAGCCCTGGACAGCATCATGCTTTTGGCCTGGGATTAGTTGATGTATGGCTAGCTGTCAGTATTCCTTAGTATTTCCATTAAATGCTCAAGGCAAGCAAGCAGAGCATGCAGAGTGCTTTATGGGGCAGTCAAGGCAGTGCAGAAGCTGCAGAAGGCTTTCAAGGGGAACCTCCCACCTACTGAAAGTGGAGGGCTTTTCAGATCCTTAAGCCCCAGGCTTGGGAGAGGAAGACCGAAAAGGCAAATTCTAGTAACTCTTCAAAGGATGTGACTGAGCACAAAGACTTTTAGGAGAGACAGACTCTGCTCCCGAAAGAGAAATTCAGGAATCAAGAAAAGTAACAAATTTATCTATACAGCATGTCTGCAGGAGCATCTCTCTTGGAGTTAGTGCTCAGTCCCAGAGTTCCAGAGAAGCTGCCTGGGAGAGTGCACCCTAGGAACCCCCTGGGGGTAAAAGACTGCTTTAGACAGACGTGATTTGCTGTTCAGTGGTGGGGGGTTGGGCGGAGGCTGGCTCTGGCCCAGGTTTACCGGGGCTGGCCATAATTAGGATGTTTCAGAGCTCACAGGCAAGGAACATAGGCTGAAGGGTAGCTCCACTGAAGCAGTGTGTGTGGGGTGGGGTGAGGTGCCATGAATCCTCAGACTTGTGAGGATGATCCACAAGTGAAAGGACCTAGAGGGCCCGCCAGTTGGTGCTGCTAATCACCTGGCTCCCCTGAGACTGTTCACTCATTCCTGTTCTGAATGTCTTCACATCCCACGGTGTTTCAGATTGGGTGGGGGTGATGAGTCATGTTACACGTTTTAGTCTGATTCTCTCCCACACAAAGGTGATCCCAGTAATCTGAAAATGCGTGGGAAAGCAATGCGAGTCCCGTGTGGGCAGCAGGAGGTACAGCGTTTGATAGCCGTGCCCACTGTGCTTCAAAGTAGCCTGAGGAGCTTGGGTAAATCCATGTTGGCCTCATTGTGCCTCGGTTTCCTCATCTGGTCCAGAGAAGTCTAGTGCACTCTAGGCAGCAGGCTGAAGAGCAGAGCAGAGCAGAATGAGTGTGGTGTGTGCGCGCTCTCTGAAAACGTCAGTCTGACTTTGGTGCGTTCTTCCAGCCAAGCTAGAGGTGGAGGATGCCTAGGCTCTAAAATTAGTCCAGCTTCCAGGCGAGGCGCCCTGAGCGCCCTCCTGCTGGCCGCAGGGTCTCCCTGCCCCCCCTCCCCTTCCCTTCGTGTAGCGCTAGGAGATCTCTGGTCATCCCCCACCCCCATCCCCCGGAGGACGCGGCTCTGCGGGAGGGAGGAGAATACAGCGAAGCTAGGGGTTTGGCAGTGCGGCGGCGACCGCCGCGATGGAGAACCCGGTACGGCTCCACCGCCAGCAGTAGCGGTGCAAACTGACTAGAGCAGGCGCGAGAACCGCTCCCCCCGGCAGGCTGCGCTGTGATCTGGGCTGCGCGTTGGGACCTCGCTCCCGGGTTCCCCACCCCTCCCGCCGCCATCCTCCTCCGACTCCCCTCCTCCGCCGCCAACCCGCAGCAGTGGCGGCGTCCTGAGCGCCTAGCGCCTCCGCTCGCCGCCCTAGCCTCAGCCAGGAGCACGCGGCGAGCACTGCGGCGGAGGCGGCGGGGTGGCCAGCTCGTCCCTCGGCTTGAAAGGAAGACCACGGAGGACTCGTCGGGTGCAGGGGAGCATCGCTGACCAAGGCAAGGGTGCGTGAGGATTTTTAGCATGCTTATTTGGGTGCATGGTGCACCGGCTGGGATGCACCTTTCTCAGAACAGCCTCAGCAACCTGGTTACAGAGAGGCTGCGATGGGTGCTCCGGAAAGCTAAAGCTCTCAGAGAGAGTGGGGGGAAACTTTTCACCTTGTAAAGTTCCTGCTTGGGCGCTGCCTGGAGCTGTGGTCATTACCGTTACCAGCTGGAACCCAGGGAGACTTAGCCCTGCGGCAGGAGCCAGGAAATGGCAGCGGAGTTGGTTAAGTTTAGGGCTAGCAATAAGAGGAGGGAGGTCTTTCGGGTCTGTACACGCAGCTCTGGGTCCTCACTGAGCTTTGGCCGCTGGCTGCAGGTGGATGAGATCAGGCGGCGATTCCGCTGGGTAGCTGGCGCTTGCAGCACTCAGTAGGAAGAGGGGCAGATGCCAATGGATGCACTTACAGGACCCAGAGGCGCAAGTTGGGTGCATGCTAGAGGAGGCTATGAGCTGAGCAGAGAGCCCAGCCTCCACTTCCACGATGCAGGAAGGGTAGCCTAGAATGTTCGCCTGCCCCTGCATACTATGAGTGAGTCTTGTCGGTTTATGAAAGATTCTAAATGACAGCCGACTTTGAGCCGGTGCGACAGTTTAGCCGAGAAGCCAAGAGAGGATTTCTGTTGTTTTGACGGGAGATGGACCCAAATGCTTTGGGAGAACGCATGATTTTTTGGCGGGCGTCAGGACGGACCGTGCTATTTGAAAAGAGAATAGCGCTAGTCTGACCATCCCAGGGATGCCGAACAGCCCTTGCCGCTCCTCGTGGGCACGTTGAGGGCGCACTGTTCGCCGCCTCGAGTCCTTTCCGGAAGATGTGGAAAAGAAACCATTGGCTCACCGGAGTGCAGTTGGGGATTTTAGGGAGCTGGCTGGAGGTGACAGAAGGGAACTGGACAGATTTCGCGTGGCGCTTGGTGAGCGAGAGGACTTGACCAGCTGGGGTCGCTGAGCTAAAATGCATCGGGCCGGGCTGGAGAAAGGAGGCGAGCCCGGGTCTTTTTGGCAGTATAATGCGGTCACTGTTTCTCCCCCAGCAGACTCTTGTCTAGTGTGTTTTCGGAAATGTTTAAACATTGTACAAGATTATACTTTGCGGAAAGCAACTTATGTAGCTGTCCTCTGCCTGGCTCTTGGGATCTGTGGTGCGCTCGGAGAGAGGGTGAGATGCAGAGGGCCTGGTGTTGCCGGACGCGCTAAAGGCACATCTCTTGGCTCTTGCTACCAGAGGAAAGGGGGCGCTCCTAGATGTGCGTGCTGGTGATAGCACCCACCTTGAGGTACAATAACGAGCAAGCTTGGCAATGAGAGTACCCATAAATGAACGTGAAGGTAAACTACACAGGCAGTGAAGATGCGGAGGTGGCTGGGAGTCTCCCAGAAGCAAGAAGCTCTGGAATGTGGAACCGAGGGCAGCCAGTGGCTCCTGTCTCCCTGAAGGAGACCCACTTCGCTGCCGCTTGCTCCCCGGACCTGGATCTTGGTGGGGGTATTCCAGAATCCTCGGCATAGCGACTGGAGTGAGGGACACTGGGCTAGACTGAGCATGGGAGAGTCCTTTCTCTGCCTTCGCCTCTTCCCCGCCCCCAGACTTTGGCGCGTTTACTTCCAAGTTGGATCCCACTTCCATTTACAAGTGTCAGACAAACCGCGCCAAGCACCCGCTCAGCCAGATGGGGGAGGGCGCGGGGCGGGAGCCTTGAGCCCACCGGGGTCGGCTCCGGAATGGCTCTCCGGAGTGCTTTCCTAGCTTTTAGGCCTTGATGTTTAAAAGGTATATAAAAGAAAACTGCAAAGCCCATAGCACTCGTGTACACTCGCGTACCAGCCTTTTATCCTCCTTTCCATCGACACATTCATTTTCTGGCCCCACGCTTGCATTTTCAAAAGCGAGTTTGGGCAATGGGGGGAGGGGCGGGAAGCTGGCCGCCAGTCCACCTCTGTGGCTTTGAGCTCTGGGCTTTGTTGCCAGGATTTGATTGCGCCCGGGCCGAGTTTTAAAAAAAAATGTAGAAAGACAAAACAGGCCAGACACACTGCAGGCGAAGCTGCCTTGATTCGGGCCATAGAAAGGGAGAACTGCCGTCCAGGAATTGAGGACCCAGAGGCCGGCATCCCAGAGAGCATAGACTCTCTCTCTAGCTGCTGCAAGAGCCCAACTCTGGGTTACCCGATGCTTGAGTGGGGGCGGGGATGGGAAGTGGAGGAGGGAGTTCAGTCTGATGTGGAGATTGAATCTCATCAGAAAGAAAGGGAGGAGATGGGAGAAAGAGAGAGAGAGAGAAGGAGAAAAGATCGAGAAATAAAAATGATAAGCGATCCTAAAATGTGCAGATCATTGACGGCTTCTTCCCTCCACACCGAGCCTCTGCCTTTTTTTTTTTCATTATTATTAAAAATTGAACAGCTGCACACGGAGAATTAAAGAGTAAATCAAAAAAGCATGCAAGGTAAACAGGGCACCAAAGACAAAGAGTTTTCTAAATGTATAATAACTTCTCCTTGATATGACTTTAATGTAGTAGGGTTGGTGCGCGTGAAGAGTTCAATTGTCTTTTTTTCTTAACATTGGATAGGGAATCAAGTTGCTTTTGAGAAATAAAGCAAATAATTAAAACCAGTTAGATCAGGAGTCCCCATTGTTGTCTCTGGAACTTGGACAATGAATGGTGTTGGAATGCGTTTCTATGCCCTGTGCACCGGGAGGAGAAAGTTCCCAGGACTGTCCATGTTATAACGTCTTCATATCTGAGCCACACAAAAGTCCGCGTGAGAGACAGCTGGCTGTGAGATCAGAGATTACTGAGCTGCTGAGCTGGCTCCAGCTCTCCTCACTGCAGGCTTTTCACAGCCACTGTTTGTTGACCAGTGACTGGCTTTCCAGCCTTGCCTCCACCAGCTCTATGCTTCTCTCAATTTTTATTTATTCTAGTTTCTGGCAGAGACATTTTGGGAATTTTTAAGTAGTCAGGACCCAGTCAGCCTGTTACATAGCAATTATATTTGTGCTGAGCTACTAAAGAATAAAATGAGTGGCAAAAGACAGGGATGGGAGTGGGGTGCCCACTGACCTATGTGTTGTGTGGCTATTTTGCTAGCTCACATCTGGTTGTAAACTAAGGGTTCTTACTGCTCACATAAGAACAGTTGCAGGCCTGTTATCATCCCTGCATTCTTCCCATGCTGTGGGAAGGGACTGCTCTTAATCTAGAGAGCGAGTTAAGTCAAATAGAAAGAAATAGGCAACCACCATTCCAGAGGATTATTTAATCATAACCCACAAATTACAGACCAACAACCTGGTGCCCTCTTTTCTTGGAGTTAGGATGGGCGTTTCTCTGTGACTTGGATTTGTCCAAGCCGGTGATGGAAAGAGGGGATGCATACTAGTGGGGATGTCTGGTGTTTCCCTCTGTGTCACCTCCAGTGTTGTCCTGCTACAAGAACATTGAGTAGATTTCATCTCCTGGGCTCCTTTACATTGATTTTTCTCATTGCAAAAATGGTATTGGTGAACCCTGTCTTTGCTGACTGGAGAGACACTAGGATTGGAAAGAGAACGTAAAATAAAGGTACCTTCAGATGTGTATAGTCTCAGCACTCAGGCTATGGAGGCAAGATCAGAAGCTGAAAGATTGCTCTAGAGTCCAAAATAAGTTACGGGATACTAGTCCAGCCTGACACACATAAAACCCAACATGATCTCCAAAAGTGGGGAGCTAATAAATTCCAGGGGAAAGATGAGTTTCCTGACCAGTGTCTCCTTGCAGGAGTCTACAGATGTTCATATGCTCATCAACACTGAAGGGAGGAATGTGGATAGCTCAGTTGCTTATTAACAAAATGTCTAAAATTTTATCTGCCTGTAATTTGATCCTTTTCCTTACATTTTTTTCCTTACTGTTGATTAACCATTTCTCCAAATTGTGAGAGCTGGGGACATGAAGACCCGCAGTGTGACGCTCTTCTAGGACAGACTGGGAATGAAAACCTTTCCTTTGGGAGGACTCATTTGACTGCACTGGTATTTCAAGCCCAGTGATTTCTCTGAGTATCTTCTTGTCTTATAAGCTTTCTCCCCACTGACTCCTTTCTCTGTTCTTCTCCAAGAATAACTGTAGAGAAGTTGGGTCTTAAAAACACTTAATCTTAATGCTTCAGATTGAATCTACTGAGAAGACATGAGAACTTGCCTGGTGGCTTGAACTCTTCTGGTTTAGCTTCTGACTGTCAGGTACTCATAAAGTTATAAATGACACATTAAAGCAATTATGCATTCAGGTGGAATTTCCAAGTTAGTGTCAGTTTCAGCCTCTTCCACCATAGGAGTTCTCCAACCCCCAACACAGCTAGAAGGGCAGAAGTTTGAGAATGGATTTCCTGGTGTGATTCTTGGAAACAGAGGAAATGAAGAGTTGACCTCAGAACACTTTAGTCAATCTCATGAGCAATGTGCTGTCTCCCTGTCAGTGTGACTAGGTGATTATACAGTGATACAGAAATCTTCCAAGAGGACCAAGGAGGGTCTTCCCTCAGACACTCTCTCCTGAAGATGATGCCTTCTTAGGCACAAAGATTATACAAGGGACATGGATAGGTCTTAAGACTGACTGTGGTGTCTCAAATTATGCAAAGCTATGAGGAAACTAAGGCCATTAGCCATTTTCTTCCTTGTTCTTACAAGTTAACTTCACTCTCATTAGTTTCTACCTAATCTCTCACTGTTTCTTGTATCACTTGACCACTCTTTCTTTTGTCTTATAAGAAGACCCTGTTAAGTAGCCAGGAAATCTTTTAGAGTCATGCTGGCTTCAAACTGAGGGTCTTCCTTTCTCTATCTCCCAAATGCTAAAATTAAAAGTTTGTACTACCATGCCTAGAATCCACTTATTTTACATCATTTTCAGTAATATTTACTGAAACTACTTCTATCTTATAAGAATCAAAGAAGAGCGAGCTAGACTCATTGCATTAGAGCTTTGTTTCTTTTCCTGTTGCTGTGATAAAAACTTAGTCAAAAGCAATTTCAAGAAGAAACTGTTTACCAGGTTCAGAGTTGCAGGTTACCATCCAGTTCTAGTTCCAGTGGCAGGAGACAGGGACAAATTGGTCAGTTTATATCTCTATCAAGAGACAACGAGCAATGGATACTTATGCTCAACTGCCTTTTTCATTCTTATTAATTCTAAGACCCAGACCATGAAATGTTGCTGCCCACATCCAGAATTGATCATCCAATCTCACCCAATTAAGAAAATTCCTCATAGGTATGCCCACCATCTAAAAAACTCATGCTAATCCCTCACTGAGACTCCTTCCTATGTGATCCAGATCCTGTCATGCTGACCACTAAAAGCATTCCTCATAGCTTTGAATACTTATTGTTCCAATGGGAAGGCAGGATATAGCCATGTATTCACTCTGGAAATTGAAATATAGTTATTAACTAGATAAAAAGAGTGACAATGAGCAGGAACCTTGAGTAGGAGTAGAGGAGGCTAGGAGGTGCTATAAACTTTTAGGAGGGGTATAAAGAGAACATAGTTAAATTCCATAGTATTCTTTTCTTACAAATTGATTCTTTCATAATTTTACACACACACACACACACACACACACACATATTTGGAGAGAGAGAGAGAGAGAGAGAGAGAGAGAGAGAGAGAGAGAGAGAGAAACCTGGCTGGTTTTTTATTGTTGTTGGTTTTGTGTGTGTGTGTATGTGTGTGAACTTGACGCAAACTAGAGTCATCAGAGAGAAAATAGGGTCAGTTGAAGAAATCTCTCCTCCATGATATTCATCTATAAGGCATTTACTCATTGGCCTACTATGGGGGGCCATCCCTGGGCTGGTCGTCCTGAGTCTATAAGAAAGCAGGCTGAGCAAACCATGTGAAGCAGGCCTGTAAGCAGCATCCCTCCATGGCCTCTGCATCAGCTCCTGCTTCCTGGTTCCAGCTCTGCTTGAGTTCCTGTCCTGACTTCCTCCAATGACTGATATAAACTGGAGGTGTAAATCAAATAAACCCTTTCCTCTACAACTTGCTTTTTGCTTTTTGGTCATGATATTTTATAGTGATACTCAACACACACACACACACACACACACACACACACACACACACACACACACGAGAGAGAGAGAGAGAGAGAGAGAGAGAGAGAGAGAGAGAGAGAGAGAGAGTTAATTGATCACATTACACATACACACACACACACANACACACACACACACAAACACACATACACACATAAACACAGAGTGAATTGATCATATTCCCCACCATTATCTCTTTCATTAGTTTTAACGAAGTCTGAATATATAAAATAGTCACTGGACAGACTACACAGGATGTTGGAATGTTACTTGATACTCTATGATGGCTTCCAGAATTCACTCAACCCTTTCTCCATTATTCTCTTGTGGTTGTCCACACTGACAAGATAAAAGGTAACTCTAGGGATTTAGAATGTGTCTGGAAGCCTTGAAACAAGTGCATGTGGTGTATTCTGAGTTCCTACCTCTCTATAACTGATTCTTAGCCACAGATATAGAATTAGTTATAGCATGGGGAATTGTTAAGGTGTTCTATACTTTTCAATTTAGTTTTGTTGCTTACATTTCAGCTGAAAGGACAAAACAAAGCTAAAAAGCCTATTGGATGCCATGTGACCCAGATTCCTGAATGTGAGAGGGGCTCTCCATGTTAGTTAATACTGGTGATATTTATAGAAGATGTGCATAGTATCTCTACTTATATGTTTTTCTTCTTTCATTTTTCTTTGTTTCTATCTTCTGTGATTCTAGAAATAAGTGCACATGTTAAAGAAAGCATAGCCACAGAGACATAAGTCAAAGGAGGATAAATGTATCTTAAGGATGGCCACCAAATTATAGCCCAAAGACCAGGGAAAATGGTTCTCCTCTCAACAGCATGTGAGGTCAAAAAGGGAGTCTGGAGCAGCTTCATGCTTTGAGATATAACCCGATTATCACAGTGGCTGAATATCACTGAATATTACTTAACACTTACAAGCATCTTAAATCCTGACAGATGGCAGGCATTACATTGGGGGAAAGTGTGATTAATGACAGTGTAAATGTCAGGTTTCTTTGTTTTGGTTTTTGTTGGTTTGTTTTGTTTTGTTTGTTTGTTCTGGTTTTTGATTTTTGGTTTGTTTTTTGTTGTTGTTTGTGGGTGTTGTTTGTTTTGTTTTTGCTTTTTGTTTTGTTTTGTAAATATGAGCTTTTGGAGAGTTTGTTTTCTTTAGAAGTATAGTGAAGCTATCTTGGTAGAAGCTCCTTAAGACATCTTGGAGAGGTAGAACATCTATTGCAGGTGCTATTTAAGTATATGTGTATAAGTAATATTTTGGACTTCTGAGATCTACTTTTAGGGGTAGTCTGAGTGTCTGCTTGGCCATTAGTGGAAGGTGAATGATAGTAGTGATTGATATAATAAATGAAAATTCAAGACAAGTGCCAACATGTCTTTAGTCTAGCCTGGCTCTTTAAAACCTCACACCAAAGAAATGTACCCATGAAAATGGCCCAGGTGAATACGACTGTTGTTTGGCTAGAATAGTAAAGATTGTGGGGTGTGACTCTTTCCCATCCTTGAAGTAATGATATTTCATAAAAGCCATCATATGAATCAGAATTCAGAAGTGTGTGCTATTGCCATTGGGAACATGGTGCCACTCTGAAAGGACTACAAAGGTACTTCAGACTGTCAATAAAATAGAAACTATTTCTAGAATTGACTATAATTAAAGAATGTTGAAGAATGGTATCCACACTGAGATACTGTATACAATGGTTTAATTAGTGAACAAAGATTGGGGTTTATTGACAGGAAGGCTTTCCTGAGGCACATTCCACTCAAGGAAAGTTCATCATCTTTTGGATCTTCTCAGCTGTTACAATTTAACCATTTGCCATGTTGTGTTTATGACTTCAGCATTGTGCTTTCTCTGTCCCTCCTTCTCCCCCTCTTCCTCCTTTTCTTCTTCTTTTTCCCTTTTTATTTTCTTCTTCCTCTTCTTTCCACTTCATTTTTAACTTTGCAACAGTTCGAAGTGATGTTCCTTCTCATTTCAATGGCTTCTCCCATACAGTAAGCATAAATGTCTCCTAACACTTTGTCCACTAATATAGGTCTCTAAGCAACTTTAGTGCCTCTATGGGGGGACTAGGTTTGCAAAGCAAAGCAAAAGCATTGGTAGAATTTTTGTTCTAGCAATTCGGAAGTAATTTATTGTAATAATTTTGTATCTGTGATTACAGACTCTGTGTTATATTTATTTGATGGCATCATTTATATTCAGTTTTACATTTTTCTGTATCTTTTATGATTGTTGGTTGATGGTTTACTGGTTCCAATCCCTTTTATTCCTTACTGTTGGCAAGAAAATATTTCCAGTCCTATAGGAGATTGGGAAATTCTTTTTCTTTTATATTTGTGGGGCATATTTCTTTTTGAAATGCCTCTGATGATTCTAAGTACTTCATCATGTTGCAGTTATTGAAGGGAAAGCCTGGAAGTGCTGGTAACAAGTGAGAAAAGGAGAAGGTAGAGGACTTTAAACATAGAGGACTTCAGTGACTGCTTACAATCTACAATCTGATGTCCTCTGTATTCTGCTATTACTGTGAACACCTAATTCTTAAACAGTTTTCAGTTGATCTTCCCATGTATATCATTTAACTTGGAATTGTTTAAAAGTAACTCAGCATTCCAAGTATCTTGTAGATATTGCAGATCATCTACAGTCTGGATGAGCTAAGAGCACAGCACACTGTTAGGCTGATGATATGTGCTGGCTCTTCACACCCACAACCTTGTTGGGGAAAGTGTGTTTAGAGTGCATCTATTATCTGGGACTAATGTTTTTTGCCTGGTATATTGAATTAATGTGTCACCTAATTCTTTAAAAAATATGCTTCTTTTTTATAATATTTATCAATTAGGAAAAAGGAAAGGTTCACATCTGTGTGTGAACCTACTCAGGAAGATGGGGAATTGAATTAACACTGGCTTGTAAGGCACTAGATTTTTACAAGGAGGCAGGAAAGCCTTAGATTCACATTCAGGAGAGATTGACTCAACTTGGATAAGGAAATTGGGCAATGTAGACATTTGAATCAGACATGTAAGGTAACATCTCCTAGATGGCCTTGAATTATCCCAGGGATTAGATTATTGTCTCCCAGTTTGGAAGAGTAGATTGTGTGCATCTAATTACTTGGGTTAATGACATTATTCCCAAACTGTGTACAGCAGTGTACACATTAGGTACAATTTAAACTCGGTATATTTTCGTTAAATAGTAGAATTAATAACATACTACACCTTTTCTCTAAGTGGGGAATGAGAGAGGGGGAAACGTTGGTATTTATGAAATTCTCTTCCTTCTCATCACTCATCAGTGGTTATTATCATAATCAATGTGAATAAGCCTAGATTGCTTTTATACAATAGCTATGTTATCAAATGTTGAGCATACATCACATTTTCTGAAAGCAAATCATATTTTAAATGTATTCAATTAGGGAAACCTCACAGTCTGGAAAACTACTTCTTAAAGTAAAGAATATTTTGTCTCACAATCATCCATCTGTTTCTTAATTTTAAATTGCAGAAATTTGGTTTCTTAAAGAGAAGCAAATGTGTAAGCCTTGTGGAAATATATTTTCCTAGAAATATGTGATATTTGGAAAGCATTTGACCTTTATCTTCCATACTGTTTCCAGGAAAACATCAAAGCATCAAAGTGGAGGGCAATTGGCAAAAACAAGGCAAACGGATCTTTATGAATTTAAGGCCAGCCTGGTCTATGAAGGGAGTTCCAGGCTAGTCAAGAACACCTAACAAGAGTATCCCAAAAGATAAAATGTTCGCCTGGTTTGTAGAGGTACTGAGAAGAATGATAAAGTTTAAGACTATCTGGGCAGTCATGCCAGGATGATTTAACCTAGGATTACATTTCTGGCTTTGTCAGGATGCTTATGAAGACATGAAGTAATATTGATCCTCATCTTGGCCTGTGAAGTTTCCTTATTGATCTTTCTGAGTTCCTGTGCTTTCCTTTCCCCTAATTCTTTCCTGGTTGCTTTTTCATCAGGTTGTCCCTTCCCAGGCCTCACAGTTGCTGGCCAGAGGCCTGTCCCCTCCAGAGGGTCTACTTGTGCCTTGTCTTCCAGGTCCACCCCAAGTCTTTGCGTGACTGGTAAATCCCTGTGCCCTCAGGAAGGTGCTGTCTATACCTCCCATTCTGTATTCTAATGTCTCTCCACTCAGGCCCCAATCACACTCTATAAAAGGTGAATATTCAGGATCTGAAGCGTTGGTTACCTCAGGTCTGGGGTTTACATAATTTCTGATTTTGTACATGTAATAAAGTTTTATGGACTGGAGTTTTCCACTGGTGGTGTGATATCGGTGATGAAGACTTTGAAGAATGTTAGCCTTCTGGATTACATGCACTCAACTTTTTCTATTACAGTGACCCTTTATCACAAGTCTTACAGTGATATGGCAATGTGGTTTCCTCCATGCACGCAGCACCCTTTCCAGGATCAGTGGCATATCTCCAGCCTTTGGTGTCATATTTATTGATACTAGACCTTGTTGACTTTTAGTGTTTAAAGTTGGATGTTTATATCCAACCAGGCAATCATTTTGACTTTCACTATTGAACATATATGGTCAGGTATTAAAGTTTATTGCTATAAGGTGTTAGTATGTCCTGTTTTGTGCAGAATAGGTGTTTGAAGTCAACAGTTTGAAACTGGAAGAAAAGTTCTTAAGCACATATATACACGGATCTTGTTGACTGATCAGTCAGAACTATTATGTTTCCCTGAATGTTCTTACTCAATGTGGTGAAGGCAACCAAGGAGGCAGGTTGGTGTGACTGTGTCTAGCCACTTTTCGAGAGCACCACATTGTTTTCAAGACTATCCCAGTACAAGAATTATCTACCTTACAATGTGCTCGTCTGGAGTTTGGTGTTCAAAAGTTAAAACAGGAATACCTCTCAGAGGCAAGCTGTCCCTCTATGTCAAGAACACAAACACATAGTCATAGTCAAGGAGGCTACTACAAGAATTCCTGGAGGCTTTTTAAATTAGTGTTTGAACATTGCAACACTTGTAAATGCCATGACATACCTGTTATCAATAGGTTACTGTCCATGTACTCCATAAGGGGTTAAGGTATTTCAGTGCACACTGAGAATTTATGACTGTTTCTGACATTGTGGGCAAAAGAACCTGGCTTTAGGGGGTGACTGTACAGTGTTTGTGTATCACTAACCGCACATTCATGTAAATGAAATCAGCAGTGACATGGCAGTTAGTAAGAGAATCAACTAAAATTCACATCTCATTAATTTAAAATCTATTCTTTTAAAAAATTATACTGTAATCTAGGGATAATCTGAGTACCAGGACATTCAAATCAACATAAAAACAGGCATGTGTCTTGGGAAGGTTGTATTATACAAAATGTTCAATAACTGATTTTTGAATGAATGGAAATTGAGAAAGATTGTCTTTCAGATACTTTGCCATTCTTTGAGCTTAACAAACAAAATCTCATTAACATCAACTCCATGAAAGCATGAACAATAGGCAATGCTCTAATTTCTTTTTAAGTGAATCGTGTTTACTGAGAATTGGCTTGAAGGTTTATCCAGCATAATTCATGACAGTAGATTTTCGTAAGTTTAGACTCCTGAGTCTTGCCATTTAGCATTCGCTCACAGCTCAGTGTTGGAACTGTTGACAGAGAGAAAGAAATGTGTTCTTTCTGGGAAGATTTACTGAAATGAAAAGATGGAGAGTTAGCCTCTGAAGATTAGCTTTGTACACTCCTGTGCCTCTTGAGTTGGTTTAATTGTTGAGCATGTGTTTTTCCAGCTATACTCTGTACGTGTCCATAAGCAGATGAGAGTGAGAGAGGGCACACACGGGCTGGTAGAGGCAAGTGCCAGTCCCACTTTTCCCTATTAACTCACAAGGCCTGCTGCTGCCCAGCAGGCATTACAGATACTTAATTGTGTGCTAGGTGAGCCTGGCACCACTCCAATATCCGCTGGAACAAGAATTACACTAATCAGCTGGGGTATACTGCACGGATTGATTAGAGTTGGATTTTGTTATGCAAAAGAAAAAGAAAATCCTTATAAAAACTGGGAAAGTAATGGAGAGTAATTAAAAAGGCAGAGAGTTAATTTGCAGGTCTTTCCCTGAAAGGGCATTTGAGCCTCTGCCTCCATGCTGATTTCTGGGCAGGCTGTACTGGTCTGAATGCTGCGTCTAAATGGTATGATCAATGCTATCTCTCAACTGGAAGGAGACGATATGGGCAGACTGCATCAATGACTCAGTGGTCACTGAGGTACAAGAGTTACTTCTTGATGACTTTGCTGACGGAAGTACTCCCTTTTCTTGGTTTATGACATTTTATTTTTCTTGGTCTTGCTTTGCTCATTATTAGCATCTCTGATCAGAACTGGGTCCCAGTAGGCACTGGTGAGGTAGAGTTGATTACTGCATACCCTCCCCAAACTCCAACCCATTCATACTTTGCATCCCTCTTCCTATTGCTCAACAGGTATTGCGATAATTAAAGCGGGACACTGGAAAATTATAGCCGTGGATAATATATTTACTTTATTTGTTCCCTCCTGAGTTCCCCTTTGAAAGTTCTTATCACAAAATAGACTCTCAGTGCATATTTGTGAAATGAATTAATGAATGGTTCTGGGATAATTCAGATTTAGGTGATGTTTGGGGGACATTCAAGAATTTTTCTCTGAGATATTAAATGGCAACTGTAGAAAAGGGAAATCCAGGGAGTGGCTTATGTTTTACTGCTTCTGGTCTGGGTTTAGCATCATCTGTGTTTTCCCAGATGCATGTTGGTATCTTCACTGTGCAGAGGATAATAGTATGGGTAGGGACAGATGTAACATTACACCTTTTCCCCTTCCAACACAAAGCCCTCATTCTTTTTCTCAGCATCTGATCTAAAACTGCAAGTTAGACCATGGGCCCATGATAACATTTGTGTTGCAATATAATTTGGAAAATTAATAAGATTCAAATTTCCAATGGTTCTCTTACTATTGTATTGTACATGCACTGTTTAAAGCCAGGTTCTCAGGCCCATAATAAGTCAGAATAAGTTAAGAAGCCCTCTCAGTATGGACTGAAAGCCCCCTTACAGTAGTTCTCAAACTATGGGTTGTAACCCCCCGTCTGATATCCTAGTACATCAGTTATTTACAATTAATAATGATAGCAAAGTTACAGTTATGAAGTAGCAACAAAATAATTATAAGGTCGGGGTGACCACAACATGAAGAGCTGTATTAAGGACCACAGCACACATGTGGAGAGTAACTTAGTGTGACAATGGTGATACTCAAGATAATCTCTGAGAGTTGAGCATTCTTCTTTAGAAGAAAATAACAATGTTATAGTCTTTGTGTAGAGAGAATGGTACTTTAATTGTCTTGTCTAATATTCAGTTTCTTCTCCATTGCTTTTGAGTAAAACTGATATGCCTTCTGTCTTGAGAGAGACCTTTGGTATTTCAGCTAGGAAGCCAGTGATAACAATCTGGTTGGAGGTACTGGGAGAGACTGATTTAATGTGACTGACCTCTCAGGGCTAGGGAAGTATTCATACCATAGTTGTGGCTTGTGAAAATCTGGGTCCAGGAAGCCTGTACGGGCACACTGTGCTTTCCTCCTAAGAATCACAAGGGGCAATTTCATAGCACCAGCTTTAACATGAGATGCTTGAGACAGGGCGGAAGCACCTAAAGAATCTTGAACAGTAGGACAATGTGAAATGCCCTGCTTGTCAGCTGGCCCTCAGTTTCTAAGAAACTACAGAAAAGGGGTTCTTTGCAATATTGCTTACAGTGACTCAAGACTTTTGTACATTACATCTGTACTGTTTGCACTGGTATTTGCATTTATGAATATCAACTAATGTTGATAAGAGCCTTCTGTGTATATTTACCTGTCCACTTCCTAAATCCCTCTAGGTTCATGTAATTTCTATCTCTGCTTTATAGACAGGATACCAAAACACACAGAGAGAGCTGGGCCAAGTCTGAGTTCTTTGCTGGGCTTTGAGGCATGGAAATTGTAGGTTTTGTGACTGCCTGATGAGTGCGCTGTGGAGGATGACCTGGGTTTTAAAAGTTGGAGTCAGGATTCTACCTAGGTCTTCTGAACTGTGGTTCTATTGGGTCCCCAGCTTGATTACAGTGATAGAAACCCAGGAGAAGCAGATGCTATGTCTAGACTACATACACATTTGGGATATGAATGCATATCAAGCATGGTATGAATCGTAGGGATAGATATATTTCCCCAGCATTCCCAGGGCTATTGAAACCAAACTCAGAAATAGGAATCATCAAAATTTATTCAGACTTTTACATGAATGTGTGGTCTTCCAAAACAAAGATCCTAAAACCCAGGGAAAGTTTTGCCTGCCTGCCTGTCTCTCTCTGTCTCTGTATCTTTCTTCCTCTCCCTATCCATCACCCTCTCCCTCTTCTTCTACCTCTCCCTCTTCCTTTTCTTCCTAACTTAGAGTTGATTAAGAATATACAACTCTGTGGATTTGTGGTCTCATGTAGGAGACTGAGCCAGGGATACCCATAGAAACCTATTTCTTCAGATTCTTCTTGACCAGCCTCTCTATGTTTCTTTCTTTTGTGAGGTAGTATGCCTATGAAATGAGAGTCTTCTCTCTATTATGTAGGTCAGGAAAACCTTTATGGCTAAGTCCTACAGAGGCTGAGTTTTGAGGCTGCCTTTGATGTTGAAGATATGGAGCTTTCATATATACCTCGGGAAAGAGGAATCTTAATTTCTATGACCTACTTGGGGAAAAAAAGAGACAGTAGGAATTTAGAGACTTTCCCTACCAAGACCCTTTCAATGTCTTCAAGTCCAAGTTCATTTCTAGGCTTTCTCTTGGGGTGTTCTGTTCTGAGCTCCAATCATTTTCTACAATTTGAGTGTATAGTCGGGGCATTTGTCAGCACACTCAGTTCCCCTGGGGCGTTACAGGACAGATATTCTCTTCTGGATATGGCTCTGCCCTTCCAGGTCATATGACTCACAACAGGAAGCAGATGTTAAAGAGGCCCAAATGCACATGGTGTCCCCTCTACCTAAGGAAATTTTATCACCTGACATTAGAACTATGTCTAAAACTCAGTCATGAGTTCCCAGTGCCTTTCTTGGAATACCTTGTGACTGCATATTTGTATAGGAAGATGAGAATCTGCTGGGGTTTGTTTTGTTTTTGTTTATAGAGTCTCAAATGAATATAAATTTAAAAAATAGAAGATAAAAAATTGTATTACCTTGATTAGGAGTCTTATTTGCATAAAAGAGTCTTTGAAAACAATTACCCTCTGGCTTTAGACCTGCTTTTTCTGACTTTCCTCTTATCTGGTCCAAGGTCATTACTAAAAGGCTTCCTGTTTCATGGGAGAGGACTTACTGAAATATTAATCTCATTGCCTGAAGTAGATTCATAATATCTGGTGAATAATTCGAGGTCCTATCAAAATCACTCAAGTAAGAGTTGGTATTTATACCTTTTGAAGGGTGACACAGGAATTTGAGGACTTTTACTTGACATAGTGATAGAAAGAATAAACACTCATATATTCTCTAACGAAACAAACTTATCTGGGTAGGTTGCTTGTTCAAGACATTATGAAGTGGAATAAGTGTTTTTTTCCTTTTAATTGCACATTGAATATGATGCCTACAACCTGGAGAGAAATGAACTTGTGCCATTTTAAGCTTGGAAACATGTTTGTTTGTTTGTTTGTTTGTTTGCTTGTTTATTAAGAACACACAGAGCTTGAGTATTTTGTTGAATGCCTTTGCCATTTGTCACTGCCTGTACAATGCTGCTGTTCCTTGTCCCTTTCATCATGTTAGCAGTGTGAATTGACAAACAGTGGCATTCTTCAACAGTAGGGGTAAAAGTCTCTACTCTCCCTTGTTAGTATTTAAGGATAATAATACTTGCAAGCACAATCCTTAGAATAAAGCAGACACAACCAAAACAAACCCTGAAAGTGATGGAAAGCTTCTGCATGATTATACAAAACAGCCTCAGGCTGCATCAGATACGCTGGTAGTGAGCTTGGCTCCGCTTATTGACATATTGGCTTGTCTGTTTGTGAGCAGACATGCATTATCCTTGGCAACTTACCTGGAAACATCCTTAAAAGTTTGCGTTGCCCTTCCTTTCAGTTGTTCATGTTCACAGAATGACTAAGTCTGGGCAAATGGTACTCCAGTCCATTTTACACAAGGCTCCCCAGACCCACTGCTGGAATAATTTTGTTTTTACTTTGGAAGGCTGTTTTGCTTAAAGTCACAACAAAATGAAGCAGGGTTAGAGACAGACAGCATTGCTTTGTGGCATCTCATTGCTATTCAAATGAGATTCAAGGAGGTCATCCCTTTAGCAGTTGCTCTGGCCCTGGTATCTACTTGATATTCCTTGGCCAAACTTCCTAGGCATTCATTACTGAGCAATCCTGGGCATTTAACTCTTTGCTGGCTTTAGGGTAGCGGTGAGAGTGCATTTCACAGTGCTTTGATTCCCACCCCACCCGCACCCCAGGAACCTCCTCTCAATGTACTTGTGTAGAAAATGGAGAGTCCACTCTTTTATGATGCAATTGTCTGTGCTTGGCAAAGATAGGATTGCTGAAGTTCACTTGTGAAGTTTCTTTTACTGTATCAAGTACTTTAATCATTGTTGTATAATGTAACTCTCAAATGGTATTTTATTCATTCACATCTGCAAAGTGTTCTCACAGATATTTTTTTGTAGAACAATATATGCCTATGCTGGTAAAAGTACCTGAATTACTTAAATTACATGCGCTGAAATTCAAATTTAATTTCACTTGCATTGGCAGGAGCATTAATTGTAGAAAGACACTGACATCCGATGTTAGTTCAGTAAGAACTGATGACTTGCAGTGAGTTCAGGTTGTTGATGGGGCTTATTTGTTTGCTTAGTTATAGTATTAGTTGATCAGTGTTTGCATTCACTCAAATAGGTAGCTTTGGCTTAGTTGCTCATTTCTCTTCATGATGCTAAGAATGGAAGCTAGGCCCTTGTGCATGCGAGGGGAGCATTTGACCACTGAGCAGCACTGCCAGTTCCAATGCTTTAGGAGGTCTATCTGCTTTCTTTCATGATCCAGGTTGAAAGCACTTTCCCGAGCTTGAAAAGCTGCCCTGTTGGAGGTGGTAGCAGGTAGCATTATTGCAATAGTAAATTTTCTTTGCACACCTGCAGACACAAATATGTCTAGACTTTAGCTTGCACACACATTGTACCCAGAGTAAAACATGACTTGTACTGGCTATGAAACTTTCAGAAACATAATGAAGAACACTGAGTGAATAATGTCTCCCCCACATTAAGAAGAGGGAAACGTGATAATACACAATTCTAGTGCCAGGATTTAACTGACTCTTCATGGGTTAGAAAGCTCTGGATTAATTATTGAAATATATTTTTAAAATTCCTTTAGGATGCTATGCATGGCTTTTATAAATCGCATTGAAAGTGTCTTATCTAAGTGTCTGCTGGAGGTGAAGGACTACTCAGACAGCTGATAAAGATGGGTTATCTTGAATTTTGCTGAGAGGGGCATTACTCCACAGTTTTAATGAAGGGCATTAGAAAATGACTAGCGATTAGAGAAGTGGAACTATATTTAAATAGCTATATAATTGTAATCTTTGAAGTAAAAGTTTAAAAGCTCCATTTAATCTGGCTCCCCAACTGTACCCAGCTTTTTACTAACTCACACATATCACTCATATAAGACTAGCTTACATAGTCTGCTTGCTGGGAGCTAGAGGGTCAAGGAGATAAAGCAACTGTTCTCAAGGAACCAAGTCTTGGGGAATAAGATAAAGCTTAGAGATAATGATCAAGGACTAGAACTGCGGGACACCAGACCTGGGGAAGGTGGGTGCAACCCTGTCTCAGTAGGGAAAACGTACTTGGAAAGTAAAGTTTGGTAGGCATTGATATATCCATATATTGATATATCTAGTATGAATCCTAGTCTTAGAAGGCCGAGTCGGGATGATGACTTTGAGTCTAGCCTACAAAAATGAAGCTCTGCCCCAAAGTTAACCCCGCAAATGAACAAATTAAAACGAATGAATTAGCAAGTAAAGTGCTGGTCTTTGCAAGCAAGAAGGCCAGAGTTCAGGGCCAGAACTCAGATAAAAGAACTAGGAATCATGGTACATTCTTGTAATGTCAAAATAAGTGGGCTTAGATGGATCACAGGGACTTGATGGACAGCCAGTCAAGTCGAAACTGCAAAGACTCAGTGAAAGACTCAAGAAACAAGGTAGACAGATTCTAAGGAATGGTTCTGAAGGATGATGGCATTGCTCTGTGTGGACACAGAGCTGGGGAAAGGAGGAGATGGGAACACAGTTAGTTTGTACAAGCTAGATAGAAATAAATGTTATTTGGAGGGTTTTTTTGTTGTTGTTGTTATTGTTATTGTTTTCCTGTCGTAGCTAAGTCTTTTCCTTTCAAGCAGTGGCTCTCAATCTTCCTTACGTTGTGGCCTTTTAATACAGTTTTTAAAAACATTTTACTATAATTTGCTACTGTTATTAATCAGAATGTATATAGCTGATGTGTAGAATATCTGGTAGGTAATCCAAGTGAAAGAGTGATTCTACTCCCTCCCACAAAGGGGTCATGACCCCCATATGCAGAATGACTGTTCTGAAGAAACCTTAGAAGTTATTTTACAGAAACAAATTCATTATATAAATTATATGTATAGGAGTTGAATTTATAAGACGATATGAAAAGACTATAATCTGCGAATACTTCTCTAGTCAAGCGACAGTTTCCCCTGTCACCTCTTTCCTGTGGTCCTCCTCTGCCTCACCTTTGATGCTGACACAGGGTGGTTGGACTAGAGTCCACCAACACTGCTTAAATGAGAATAGACAAATTTGAGAGCCCATGATAGATCAAAGAATAAAGTATGCTTTCCACATTTCTCTGGTCTTCTTTCCATGTTCACAAATGACTTCATTGGATGTGTCCGGGCTCAGTGAATTATAACAGTCACAGGTTTTCTTTGGGGGCTTTGAGGATAAGCTCTAAAATTGAGTTAGCATGGAACTAGGTGGAAATGTTCTTTGCAGAAGGCTTGATAGAAAAATTCCTTGCTTTCTGTTTCAAGAAATTGTCCTTTTCCTAAATAGAAAACTTCACTTGGCCTATTGTTGTAGAAGCTGGCGGCTTTGTTTCAAAGAGCTCTGGTGAGCACGGTGTCTTATGCTCTCTATTGTCGTGGATGTTAGCAAATACAACCTGAAAGTTTCTTCCTGGGCCCATATTCTACTAATGGGGTAAAGCACTACCAGATGGACTGTGGTAGGGAGCTGCATCAGTGGCTTGAACTTCAAATCCTGATGTCAAACCATGAAATATTCACTGTAAGTCATTTTTTTATACAGCAGAACCAATCTTTATTAAAATTCCCTGAAATAGAAAGCCTCACCTATGTGACTACTCACTGTGTTCAGGATACAGGGAGGACAGAAGGCTGTGCTCCCTTCCCAGCTCTTTTCCTGCGCAGGCTCAGCTGAAAGGTTTCTCTCACTCTGAGCACTCCCCACTCTCCTACAGAGTTAGGATCACCTCTTTCTGAGAGATTTGGTTGTCTAATTACATATATGTGTATGAGTGTATGTGTGCATATATAAATGAATGTAGTATCTACAGATCCAGAAGAGGGCGTCACATCCCATGTACTTTTTTGTCAAGCTGACACAGACTAGAGTCACCTAGGAAAAGGCAAGCTCAGTTGATCTATCTGCATCTTATTGGCCTGATTGGCCTGCATGGATGGCCTCTGTGTAGATCATGTCTTATGCCATATAGGGCCTTCTGAGTGACTAAATCAAAGCCCAGTAGAAATGTTTAGTTGTTAATTGGAAACACTAATTAGCTGCACAGCCGTTCAGTTTGACTTATGAATCAGCACCAAGTGTCTTCACTTGGGCCTTTGCAGGTGGTTCAAAGGTCTCCCAATGTAGAGTGTACCAGTTACCTGCAAGCTTTACTGAAATGGCGATCCTCAGGATCTCACTCCTTAATCTCGGATGTAATAGGTTTAAGGGAGAGCTTAAAGAGTAGTTCTCGGGGTTCTGATTAACATCGATGCTGCTGCTCTGGGCTCCCTTTTTGGGTGCCATGGTAAGGACTATAGAGGAGATGTGGCATAGTTTTTGTAAAGGTCCAGAGAGAACACACAGGCTTTGTTGATCATGCTGTCTTTATGACTTTTATAACTTTGCCTAACTTGAAAGCAGCCACCGATGAATACAGAAATAAAGGCATATGGCTATGTTTCAATAAAAATTTATTGCAATTGACCTGTTTGGGCAGAAAATTTTGCAACATCTGCCTGATACTGAGAAAATATGGCCCTTGAAGATAGGGGGTCTGGAAAAATCTAAGTTGAATAAGAGGGCAGAAGGGTAATGTGGGTGACAATGGGAGAGCCAGGGATAGATGACACTAGGCAGTGCAGTCTCCTATCACATGGTAGTGACAGACACAGGCATGGGGGAAGCTGAAGAAGACCGTTGAGTCTGGCAGATTTATCAGTACCATTGACTGAACAGTCTCAGTTAATTGGTGGGAAGGGATGTCTTCCTGAAGAAGAGGCCATAACAAAAGGCAGACGCAGCCAGGTTTGAATGTTCTTCCAAGAAAGTTGGCAGTGAAGGAAAAGAAGGAGTGGGTCAAAGCCTAAGGACAAAGTTGGTCCAGGAAGGAAAGCAAGCATGTTTGTAGGGAGGAGAAAGGATGGGAGGAAACAGAAGTTATAAGCATGTTACCTCCTCTGCAAATGGTGTTCCAGGATCACTGAAGCCTGTGCTGAAAAGAAAGAACTGAAAGATACAAAGAGGAAATGAACAGTGTTCTCCAGGCTCAGGACTGAGACAGACTAGGAAATCTGCAGACTTCTAGGAAATCAAGTCTTCTGTTGATGTGAAAACTGTTTGCTGAATCCAACAAGGCCAGAGCTGGAGGGGATTACCCCAGCAGGAACATAAAGGACTGGAGAGGAGAAGGCAAAATAAAGGAGCCCTCAGCTGACAGTGAGAAGGTGGGGCTGACTGAAGAAGTCTGTGGGGCAAGATAGAGACCCCATGGAAATGGATCCACTTGCACAGTGAGCACAAATATGGATAAGACTTTGCACTGGCACAGAGCAGAGAGCACATGAAGTGGTGGAGCCTCCTCCAGGAGGGGAGCTCTCTGGGAAGTTAGGGTACAAGGCATAGCATTGTAAGAGATTTCAGGACTCTGATCCATCTTTGCATTTCCCAGCCACCATGAAACAAGCAGGCAAGGTGCTGCAGTCACTATCATAATGCACTGCTTCTCCACAGACCCAAAGTACTCAAACAACAGGTCAGCTCCTAATTCTCTTGAACTGCGAGCCAAAAGCATTCATTTCTCCTCACAAACTGATTAATGGACAGTGTTCCCTCAAAGTAACAGAATGCTGTGCCTAACTATAGATTTTCCTCAGAAGCTCTTAGGGGTGGGGATGGGTTAGAACTAGTTTATTAGAACATGTATCACACTGTTCCGTGGAACTTTTCCTGAATGCATGCCAACCTAGGAATTGTAGAAAAGCAAGCTGAGGCTTTACTCAGAATAGCTGGTTGTGAGAAAATAAGGGTGGGGGACAGAGCCTGGCCTGATGTAACATACACATGATGAGAATAGAAAGGGAACACAGATCAGATCATTGTCAGCGACCGGGGCACTACAGCTCTTGACAAAGGTGAAGAACAGATCCACACAGAAGGGGAAGTTTGAAGAAGGATTAGAATGAAGTGATGGACGTTCAGCTTTCTTGGTGGTTTCAGAGATGTTGTAATTATAAGGAATAAATAAAGCTCTAGGTGTAGATCTGGGCTTCTGAAGTAGAGTTCAGGTGAGCATACTGTGTATAAGGTTGATCTTGAAGCCACTTAGAAGGATCTCAGGAGTCAAGGTTACTCTTGCCTCAGCAGGACTGCCTTCCGAAGTCTCACTACATCTTCTCTTTGTGTTTCAGTGGGACTCTGACTCTCTTTTGCTTTTTGTTCATCCACCCCTACGTGGCAGGGTACATTGCTTCTGTGACTGTTTAAGTAATTTACAATGTCTTTACACTCTCCCATTTTTCCATCTGGCAGAAACATAAAGAAAATGTTCAGAGAAGTGAGACTGTCTCAATGTTTGTGACTTGAATTCTGGGACAATCATTTCCAAACCCAATGGCAAAAAAAAAGAAAAAATCCCAACTTCCACTAGAAGGGAGAAAGGATGAGGTAGAAAGGGAGAGACATGGAAAGGAGAGAGAGAAAGAGAAGGGGAGAGAGGGGGAAAGAGTGAGGGAGGAAGGAGGGCAAAAAGGGAGAAAGGGGAAAGGAGAGAGAGTGAGAGGGAAGGAGAGGGGGTGAGAGAAAAGGGAGGGGAGGGAGGGAGATAGGCAGACAGGAAAAGAGCGGGAGGGAGACAGAGAAGAGGGAGGGAGAGAGGGAGAACACAAACCTCCTCTATGAGAGAACAAGATTTCTCTATGAGTGAGAGAAAGTTAGCTGCCAAGAGAGAGGGAATCTCTTCTAGGAGAGAGAGAGAGAGTTTCTCTGTAGAAAAGAGAGCAAGTCTCCTCTCTCTCTTTAGAGAGAGCCTCTTCTACAGAAGGCAGCAAGCCTCCCTCCCCATGTCACATTGCTGGCGAGACTTTATTGATGGCCACTCTGTGTTACAGGCAACTTGAAGGAACCAATGCCTGAACTGCAAAATGTTTGGACTCCCCTCCCAGGCTTACCTCAGACATCAAATTGCCTTATAAAAACGAGAGACTTCCTTGCGTTAAAGGCATTTAGGGCCTGCAGTGCTACATATCTGTAACCTTAGCACTCAGAAGGTTGAGGCAGGAGGACCTCCAGAAAACACTGTTTCCCAGCAGTCCTCCCAGGCCCTTAGAATCCTTCCCCGCTCCTTCTAAGACTAAACCTGAGTGAGATGTCCCATTTGGAGATGAGCACTCCATAGTGAATATCTATCCATTTCTTAAAAGAAGTCACACAAATACTCAAGAGGCATCCGAGGTTACAGGAAATGCAACCCATCAGCCTATTTAGAAAGACCAAACTAACCAAGATGCCAGTAAGTGTGGGAAGAAAGGGCACACTCTTAAAGGGCACACTCTTCAAGGGCACACTCTTAAAGGACACACTCTTAATACTGCTTTGGTGGAATATATTTAGTAAAGCTAATCTAGCACACAATGTGAAAACTGTTCAAAAATTTGAAATGTATGGACCTCATGATCCACCAATCCATTAATGGGTTCATATTCAAAAGAATTAAAATCACAGCACCAGGAAAGACACCTTTGAAGAAATATGCTCAACATAGATGTCCTTCAGCTGATAAATGGATAAAGAAACTGTAGTACACCTAACAGAGCCGAGAGCACTATGTGGTTTTATTAAGGGACGGACCAACATGGGTGGAACTGGGCATCAGTCTGTAAAATAAGCCAGGCTCAGAAAGACAAACATCACATGGTCTCATTCATGGAGCCCAGAAAGGCTGATCAGAACCAGTGGGGACTAAAGTGTGTTCAGGCAAGGGCAGAGGGAAGGCTGCTCATCAGGAGGATGGTGGTAGCAGCAGGCAGAGTGACTAAGGCTAGTGATCTTTTGTGGAACAGGATAAAGTTAAAAGCAATATGACAAATATCTCAATATAGGTAGAAAAGGGGTTGTGAATGTACCAGCCATAAAAAATTTAAAATCTTAAGGTGATGGATAAGCTAATTACCCAGTGTTAGCATTATACAGTATCTGCATGAATGGAGACATCACGACTCCCTGTAAACACGTACAGTTATGTGTTCATCTAAAGATAACAGAGGCAAACGCCATAGAAATCACTTCAGCATAACAGCTCCATCTTTAAAAAATAACCACACCAGCACTTCCCTTCTCTTTTCTTTCTTCTTTCCTTTCTCTTTTAATGTTTGATTTATTTTAATAATTTTCTTTCTCCCACTGAGATTAAAAAAAAGAAAACGATATCTAAAGTTGATCTGTGTCACTGATAATTTTTCTTATCAAGAATGGCTCAATTTGCACCCAACATTCTCATGTGTCACTTCAAAAACTAGAAAGAGTTACTTAGGAATGGGCTTATCTGTTCTGATGCAGGTCAGCGTGCCCCACAGTAGACTTCCTGTAATATGTGGATGCATGTACCCTCTGCCTATTTTCCATCCAGTTCAGAGTTGTCAAAAGGAAGGTGTAGCTCAGAAAAGCAACACACGTAGCAGACAGAATCTGAGAACAGATACAGCGCCTGCTGAACTTGATATATGTTTTTCTCTGACACATAAAATTTTATCCATTCACCTCTTGACTAAATTTGAGTAAATTGAATCCATACTTGACATCTATGAATATTCTAAGTACTAAAACATTAAAAACAAAATTTTGAAAAACCTGAAAACTCTTTCCGGGACTCACTTAGTTAAACTGTAATTAGGAAAAACTACATCGTTAGAAAATGAAAACGAACTACTGCTCTGCCACTACCTAAATTCTAATGTAAGATCTCAAATCTCCCTGTATTAAAGTGACATGCCAACTTATATGTTAGGGGGCATGGGATTGGCCATTACAACTCAATTTGGGTGGCAAAATAGGTTCCCCCAGCACAGGTACAGCACCAGCATTAAAAGGAGGCCAGGGCTGGTGATTCCCACTGCAATCCCAGGAATTGAGAAGTCTAAGGCAGAAAAATCACAAACGCAAGCCTTGCCTGCACAAGGTAGTGAAAACCCTGCCTCACAGCAAAAGTGAGTTGGTGATGTACCTCAGTAGCAGAACATTTGCCTAGCACTTGGCAGGCTTCAGTTCAATCCTCTGTCCTCAAGAAGAAAGATCTCAAGGGTAGGAAGCATGGCATTTAGGGGATAAAGGAACTGTAGATGTTTACATTCGTTTTTACAGTTGAATCGCATAACTAATTAAGATTAAAACCCTTTTTCTAAAATTTGACTTCTAGGGCTCACTATGTATGTACTGAGTTGGAGCATTTCAGCTTTTATTCTTTTCCCATTCAAAATTGCAAAGTGATGGTGGGCATTTTGAAAAACCCCTTCTTGATTTTAAAGTAAGTTAGAATGCTCACAGTTTGTTTTTTAAATATAAGGTATTGAATGTTGGTCATTCTAGAAACAAACCCTATCTCCTTAGATGAACTTTCTGGAGTCACTAACATGAAATAGTTTTCATAGAAAGGATAAAAGTAAGGCGGTTCGTGCCCAGTCCAGAGTCCCGCCCGAGCATCAGTATTCATCAGCCCAGCAGTCTCAGCCAGAGACCCGATGCTCTCAGTCCAGGCGTGTCCGTAATTGCCATCGACCAAGCACTCTGTCACACCTGCGCGCTTTCCCTTCGTTCAGTCTTTCTTTCCGCTGTTCTTCATTACATATTGATTGACTTCCCGGTTTTGTAAGTTCATAAATCACATTCTTCTAAGAGCGTTCTTGGCTTTTGTGTGCGCAGATGAGAGTCCTGGGAAAGACTGATACTGGAATCACCATAGCAGAGTGCTCATCTCTTCTCCTCCAGTTTCAAATGCAGACTGAGACATCAAAAGAAGTCTCCTTGTGGTGAAGCAGGTTTTAGACAGCACAAACACCTTATAAAGCCTTGCTGCACTGGCAGTCAGCCATCTGAGCTGTGACTGAAGATTTTACATTGCATGTTTGAAAATTGGATAGAATTTACAACTCCAAAGTGGACCTACACTAATTGCACAGTGAGATTCCACTCCTGCAATTAGTTATAGACATCATTACCTGATTGCAAATCTATACTTCTGGAACAAGATGGAGCTGACTCTCCCAGTCCTAAAGGGCTGCCTTTTATATTGCATGTGGATAGCATGGCAGGAGGGAGAAACCTGTGATTTCTTCAACACTTCATTTTTTCTCCATTGTGTAGATATTAGGTATCAGTATTTTGATATTATTCTATTTTGAAAGATCTACTATTCCCTCAGTATGGGTATTTAAAATTGTTACTTTGTACATGGACTTTAAGCCATGAATTTCTCACCGATAATGGATAAAAAGTGTTTATAGAAAGTACCCTCAACCATACTTTCTCTGCTCTTAGCACCTGAGTGGTTTTGGTTATGGAATAAACCAGGTATTTGATATTTTAAATTTTCATTTATAGGTAGGTCTTACACATTTCTGTTTTCCCATTTACAGACACAGACTGGTATATAAATGCCATCTATGTATTTTATCCATCTATGTATTTTTATTCTACTATAGACCAGCTATATTCTTTTTTATGGAAAAGTAATGTAGGCATATGTATATACAGTGCTAACACTTAGAATTCTAATAATAAGTCAGTATAATATTAGAAACAATGAACTTTGTTCAATATTAATTTGTACATAATTTGATTATTCATTTCCTAATTTATTTTTTCGAAGTCAGTTGATTACATCCAAAGCAAAAAAGAACATCACTCTGCCTTTGAGTGTGTGTGACTGAGTGCTTACTGCTGAGCCCTCCCAGCAGTGTGAGAAGTGGTGTGTCCTGGCGGTTGTGGGAAACCTACAGAGGAACACAGTACAGGCATGAGAACTGGCGGTTGTGGGAGACCTACAGAGGGACACAGTACAGGCATGAGAACTGGCGGTTGTGGGAGACCTACAGAGGGACACAGTACAGGCATGAGAAGGGGTCTCAGAGCTATTTCCTTGTTCCTCACTGCATCAACTGCTTGGGTTTTCTCTGTGAGGAGGAGCCAAAAGATGGAGAGAAAGCTTTCTGCACATGGCTGTCACTTCTTTACAGAGTTTGCAAACAAAATTTATAGGAATAAGTGTATCTTCTGTATCGTTTACTAAAATGACATCCACACTCACAGTGTTGTTACAGAAAGTCAAATTGGCATTTTCCTGTGATAAAGACAGCCCTGTTTGCTGTAAATCAATCAAGCTGAGCTATTCTTGTGGTATTTACTTAAGACAGATTTAGTAAACACAGTTCCAGAGGAATCCCCTTTAAGCCAGACAAAATGTAAGTTCTTCATTAAACTAAGGATTACTACTTCTGAAAAGCTCCACAGATCCAGAGCTGAGCACTGTCTGCGGTGGTTGGCCCTGCTCACCTCAGTACTGTGGAGACAGGTGCTGTCTGGGACAGTGCGGCCTGAGAACCCCGAAGGTACCAAGTTCGAATGTGCTCAAGATCAAGCTTTCCTGAACGCTGTAGTTTCTCACAGTAACTAGAAACATCTAATTATTTCTCTTTATTAATTTAGAAAGACTGGTTAGAATGT
Source organism: Mus pahari (assembly GCF_900095145.1). Taxonomy (NCBI): domain Eukaryota; kingdom Metazoa; phylum Chordata; class Mammalia; order Rodentia; family Muridae; genus Mus; species Mus pahari. The sequence continues at coordinate 11,887,059 of NC_034599.1, read as the reverse complement.
AACATTTGGACAAAAAGTCAAATGAATTAATAGCTAATGGAGCTATCAAAATGATATATCTGTTAATGTTCTGACTATAGTTTTTCCATAGTTATGTTTCCCTCTCCTTCCTCCCTCACTGGTAACATCTCAGGGAATATACTTTCAGAATTAAAATTTATTTTAGTATTAACTACAGTAGGGATATGATATCAGAAGGATAAAGTTGCTAGAAAAGCTTGTAGAAGCTCATAACTTCCTGCTTTTGGATGAATCTATTAAATAAATAAGAACTCAGGTACTGCATTGCAATCTAGGGTAAGAAGGGAGGACAAGGCCTTTGCTCAGGTGAGGCTCATTATTTGGTTGAGAAGGAAAAGCGTGGAAGAAGCAGGTGAGATAAGAGCTACTTTATCTACTACTTTAAATTCCCCATGATCTTGGAAGGCTCCACAAACTTAGCATACATTTTAAGTGTTTTTGCATGGTCTGTTTTTACTTAGAAAATCGCATCTTTCTTATGGTTTAGATTTAACATAATTAAAAATTCCCACAGAAGTGAAATGTTGCTTACTCTTAGAAACGTGTAAGTTGTCTGGTTGTCTGTTTCGCTTCGCTGGGTTTAGTCACCTCTTTGTGAACCAATAAGGGGTAAGAGGTTGGAGATGATCAAAAACCCAGTAGCCATTTGGCTGGCTCCAGCTTCTATAGACTTCCCGAGTCTTTTTTTTTTATTTTTTTTTATTTATTTATTTATTTTCTTTATTTACATTTCAAATGCTATCCCGAAAGTTTCCCATACGCCTCTCCCCACCTCTGTTCCCCTACCCACCCACTCCCACTACTTGGCCCAGGCCTTGCCTTGTGCTAGGTCATATAGAGTTTGGAAGACCAAGGAGCCTC